>NC_048300.1:27061272-27163408 GCF_013100865.1 Trachemys scripta elegans | reverse complement strand
AGCTCCCCCCCAGAACTCCCAGCCCCCCACCCCCCCGCTCCTTGTCCCCTGACTGCCCCCTCCTGGGACCCCTGCTCCTAACTGCCCTCCAGAACCCCACCCCCTATTTATGTACAGGCGTGACTACCTGCCCTTTCCTGGTTATTATACGCGGCCAGTCCGCATCCACATCCAGTAGTTAAAAAAAAAATAAACTAATAATTTAAATTGGAATTTCATCCATTAATAAGTATTTATTATATAGTTAAAACCATTCTATTGAAGGACAGATATTAAATAACACTAAATATGTTAATGTTCAAAACAATATTAAAAATTTGAAAATTTAGAGCATGGAAACCAAAATAGCTAAAATTTAGTTTTGGCAAGATACACGGAATGGAAACTCCGGGATCTTTACCTGTCACTGAATATAGCCATCATACCAATAGTGGAATATAAAACAAGTCTACATATACTCTCCTTAAAATTTTTACTTCTGTCCATTCCCAATAATTGTAACAAATCATTATTACCTTCACTCCACTTGCCACGCGCCCCAAGCACAAAACCAAAGAAGTGAATATTTTTACCTCCCGTTAAGTTTTTAATTTCTTCCTCTAACTCAAGATAATAAGCCACCTTCTCACTGTGGGCTTGTTCCAAACTTCCAGCATTATCCTCCCATCGCACTGTAACATCAACCACCACTGCTGTATCTCCTTTTATAAATATAATATCCGGCTTTCTTAACTCACCCTTACTATTTCTCAAATGGGGCTCTATCATTGCCTTCCACCCTAATTTACCAACCTTATCTACAACTGCAGACACTACTCTATTATGCCTTTTTATCCTAGCATTCTTAGTCTTATAACATTGTCCTGAGATATGGGGAACAGTGTCCCGCACTTTACCGCACCATCTACAAAGAGCATTCACACCTCCTCTTCCTCTTGCTAATGTCTCCCTAGTAGGATAAATATTTGCCCTAAGCTGCAATGCTGCGATATACGCTGACGATTTAACTTTACTAGAGTTTCTAAAAATCGAATTACTAATTAAATCATTTTAAAAATATTTTATCCCTATTCCCTGACATCTCAGTTCCGACCATCTTAAAAATTCCTCTTCCCTCCATTTCTTGGGATGAGATGTTACTGCACTAAATGACAATATTTTATCCACAAGATTTTCTCCTGCATATAGATAAGATAGGTCCATCCAATCATCTCTCGAGACAATATGTCTCCTCCATTTACGAATTAACATATTTGGGATTTGCACACTAAACTTAGTGAGAGCTAAACCACCATCCCTACCTCTAGAATAAAATATCCCATCTGTGGTACACTGAGGTAAATGTAAAATCTCTTTAACTATTTTTCTAACTAACACATCAAGATCGTCCAAAAGATTAAAAGGGGGTTCTATTAAAAGAAGATTATAAAATAGCTTCGGTAAGATGTATGTCTGTAAAATTAATATTTTTTGGGCCGGTTTTAATGGGGCCTTAATTAAATTCTCACTCCAATCTTTCAATTTTTCTTTAAGTACCGGTCCCCCTACACCTATCCAGGGATCTATTCTAGCCCCTAAATATTTTTCAAAATCCCCTGGTTGAACATATTCAATCTCCTCTGACCCTATCTGCCAATTATCCTTAGGATTAACTTCATAGGTTTTATGTTTAGTTAAAATATGAAAGCCTTTCGTTTTCTTCACATTAACAGAGAGATTAGTATTTTTACAAAACTCCTCTAAAATACCCAAATTTTTTATCATTCCTTTATATGAGCTACTTAAAATTGCCACATCATCGGCAAAAGCCAATGACGTGACACTATTACCCTTAACATAAAAACCACTTCCTTCTACTTCTAATCTAGTTAAAAGGGGATCCATAGCAATATTAAACAAAATTGGGGACAACAGGTCACCCTGCTTGACCCCCCTCCTAATTAAAATAGACTCAGTAGCTTCATCACCCACCCATACCCTAGTTGTGCAATTATCATAAAGGTCCCTAATAATATCTATAAAATGTTCATCTATACCAAATCTTCTCAACCCGGCTATTATATGTCCATGTCCCACAGAATCAAATGCTTTAGCCAAATCTACGAACACTATTGCAATTTCATTCCCATTTCGTTTAGCCCCTTTAATCAAATTATCTAATATAGCAATATTTTCCTCACACCCAGGGGTGGATATAAACCCTTTTTGTCTACTACATATCTTAACTGTTTCCACCAGTCTTTTTGCTAATATTTTGGTATAGATTCTAATCCAAACTGACCCAATTGTCAATGGTCTCCAAGATGTTAACTTCTTCATTTCCTCCTCATCTTGTGTCTTTGGTATTAAGATCGTTCTATTTTTCTTAAATTCATCTGGTACCTGTCTATTTAGAAACCATATATTAAAAATTTTTGTAAGTATTAAGGAGTCTAAATTAAAAATATCCCACAAATTGCTCACTTTTACTTTATCTGGGCCAGGAGCACTATCTTTTCTTATTTCTCTTAAAGCTATTCTAATCTCATCCACAGAGATCGGACTCATTAATATATCATTATCCGCATTCTCTGTGGATGATGGCCACCCTATCATATTACCATGTCCAATTGTTCCCAAAATATTTACTTAGTATTCCTCAATTTCTTTCATAGGGATAGCACACTTAGCCTTATCTGGCTCTCCCATTATAATGCGAGTCAATCTTCTTCTATCCTTATCAAATAATTGTTGATAGAATTTATACTTAGCTTTCTTTGTAGAATATCTCCTAATTGCATTAAATTGCTTCCTTCTCCCCTCCTTTCTCATCTTCCCTTTTCCTTTATTCCTCAACTCTATTTGACTTTCATTTCTAGGGTCCTTTCCCTCTACTAATGAATAACATAATTTTTCCAACATTGCCCATCCGAGAGCTTTTGTTAAATCCTCCTTTAATAATCCTTCAATTTCCCCTAAACTATTTATTATTTCTCTTCCCTCCCTACTTTGTTTTCCCCGTTTACATATTTTCTCCACTAAATCCACTTCTGGATGTCCTTTTAGTGGGAAAATCCTCTCTCTTGGGGGCGGAATTTCTAATATATTTACTCTAATGTCCTCTACCTCAGTCACTTCCTCCCTATCTCCTGTTACCACTAACTTCTTCTTTGCTAATTCTCGTCTTTTATCTGATATTTGTTTATTCGTTTTGGTCCTCATCTCGCTCTCAATACATTTATTTATATTCCTTTTTCCAATATATTTCCTTTCCAACTGTATAAGCTGCGCAACCTCATCTTTGGTCCATATACGAGATCTAGTCGATCCCTCTTTGATCTTACTTTTAGCAGCCATATCTTCTTTTCTTTGCTCATACCTCACAGCAGGGTGTCTATGTCTACAGTGTTGGCTCAATCCAGATCTAGTGAAAACCAAGCCCACAGACCAAGCACGTATGGCTCTTCATTGGGGTATCCGCCTTCTTGGGTATGCACTTGGGGTAGTGGCAAGCTATATTATGATATTGAGAAGATTTTCCACATTTACTACATACAACTCGTATGGCTTTATTTTTATGAACCACATTAATGTGTTTGGCCCATTTACCAAATGTTGGTAATATCTGGGGACATATTGGACAATTAAAACTATCAACGGGATACTCTAAATAAAAAACCCCATCCTTCCACGAACTACTTTCTAATATATTTATATTACTACCAGTACTGTTAAGATCCTTATTACGATCCCTATTAAAATCAGTACTTGGTCTAAAACTATTTAATAAACTAGACCCATTAATTAAATGAGCATTAAGATATCCCGATTCCCTAACATATG
This sequence comes from Trachemys scripta elegans, assembly GCF_013100865.1. Taxonomy (NCBI): domain Eukaryota; kingdom Metazoa; phylum Chordata; order Testudines; family Emydidae; genus Trachemys; species Trachemys scripta. The sequence goes on along the minus strand of NC_048300.1, from coordinate 27,159,586 downwards.
GATCATCAAATGTACTTAAATACTTAAAATCTGGATTAAAACTGTCCATAGTTAAATCATTAAAAGTGTCCCTTGTAAAAACCATCGGTAAGATAGATAAAATCTCCTCACCATGATCATCACAAACATTCTCCTCTACCTCCTCTCCATGCTCCACTGGGAGGACTTGATTCTCACTCTCATGCTCATGAGACTTCATTATAGTCCACACCATTTTATCCATTGGTCCAGCGACCCTGATCACACCCCTAATATATTTAACACTGTCAGCCGGGGCATCAAAGCCAACAGCGGGGGCGTTATTAACCCGGTCCAGCGCCAATCCGGTATAAAAATATAAATTACTTTTTTCCATAGCTAAAAGATTTACCCTTCTCAGGGGGAAACTAACCCTTTCCAGGGGGAAACTAACCCGTACCTGGGAGAAACTTACCCTTTCCAGGGGGAAACTAACCCGTGCCTGGGGGAGACTACCCTTACCAGGGGGAATCTAACCCTTACCAGGGGGAGTCAACCCGTACCTGGGGGAGGCTACCCTTACCAGGGGGGCATCCATGTGGCACCATATGGGGCTGCCCAACCCCGTCCCACACCCCACTGAATGTGGGATGTGGGTTCGTCCTCCGCAATCCGCCTGGCTATCCAAGCCAGTTACCGACTCTCACCACGAGGAGGTAGCGGTTGGACTTGCAATCCAGAGGCTTTCCTCAAAGAGGGGTCCCAAACAGCATAATGTCGAGCTCTAACGGGCGTGTGAGAAAAGGCTCAGATCTTGGTAGGGGTTGCCCCTATTGACCGGGCTCACGCCCACCCCCACCTCACCGATAACCCATTCTCTCACTACCCTCAGGCAATGTTTCCATCCAAGCCCGACAGCTGAGAGGGTCCAGAGACGCATGGAGAGCCATTAAGAGAGCCAAAGACTCCCTGTTCCTTGTCCCCTAACTGCCCCCTCCTAAGACCCCCCCAACTGCCCCCCAGGACCCTACCCCCTACCTGTACCCTGACTGCCCAAAACTTTCTCCACTCCCCCCAAAAAGCCCCCCCCCGAACTCCCGAACCCCCCCCCGTTTCTTGACTGCCCCCTCCAGAACCTCCTTGCCCCTTCTCCTGCCCCCTGGCCCCCTTACCCTGCTGCTCAGAACAGGGTGTTGGGCTCTGTGCGAGCCGGACACGTGGCTGCGCTCCCCAGCACAACAAAACCCGGTCCCTGGCCCTGCACAGTGCTGCCGGAGCCGGGCTGCAGGGGAGAGCTGCCGGCTCAGAATGCAGGGCGGAGCTCCTCTACAGCTGCTCCAGAATCCAGCCCGGGACTTTCCTGCAGCCCTCCCAGCCGCTCGCTCTGCTCTGCCGGGGAGGGGGGAAATCCCGGACATTTTGAGTGATTTACAAATTCCCCCCGGACGCTATTTTTAGCACAAAAAGGAGGACATGTCCGGGTAAATCCGGACGAATGGTAACCCTACTTTCCACCAGGTTTAGCAAGCTAGGAAGCGAATTTGTCAAGACCACTAGAGTTACATTTTCAAAAGATTCCCATGCCCCTTGGGATCAAGACTGCTAGTTTTTTACAAGTTCAAAAGTCCCCCTGAGCTGTCTCAATATCATCATAAAGAAAGGAAAAGCCACAAATGAGGGAGAAAAGAAAAAAAAACTACTTTGCAAGTGAAACACTTTCCAAAGGAAAATATGTAGTTCCACTCTCCGTTGATATTAACCAATATTTCATTCTCTGGTGAATTGTTCAGTGCAGCTGTAATTAGAACACATCCATAAAACTATATAAGAGCTGGCAAGATACAACTGTATAACACTGATAAGAAATCTCATTTTGGATGAGAGAGAACATCAACATTAAAGAGACATGAGCAATGGAGATGTTCTTGTTAGGATTAGAAATCGGCCTAATCCAAATGCTCTTGAAATCTGGAGTGTTAAAAATCCAGAACAGAATTTTGAAGACTGATTCCATCTCTAGGTAAAATAATTAAATAAGTTTGGTTAATATCATTCTATTTTATATTCAAATAATGTGCTTTATTTGATAGACATGATAAACAAGGCACAAACCTCTGCCCAAATAGGGTGACCAGATGTCCCAATTTTATAAGGACCGTCCCAATTTTGGGGTCTTTTTCTTATATAAGCTCCTATTACCCCCCACCTCCGTCTCGATTTTTCACATTTTCTGTCTGGTAACCCTATGCCTAAATCATTTCAGTGGTATACAAAATAATGAATAGTATGGGGAAGGTCAATCAGGTGCTCCTATTTATCTTCTCATAATACAAGAAACAAGAAGACAGACAGTGAAAGCTCTCAGACTTCAGGGCATAAGCCAAATGCTCATTGAGGAGAAAAGGAAGAAACTTCACTTCTGAGCAAATTATTCTAAAACTGTCTATGACAACATTTCTTACATCGTCTCCTGAAGCATCTGGTAGTGGCCACTATCAGAGACAAGATACTGGACTACTAGACAGACTACTTGGTCTGATTTGTTTTGGTAATTCCGGTGTTTCTGTATCACTTGGAAATGAGGCCTGTCATGGTTATAGAGGGGAGGAAGCATGTTTCTCTCCTGATCAGTGTTCCTAATGTGACCCACTTCTCCTGACTGACTGTTCTTCCTCTCTCAATCAGAAAGTAGCAAGAGGGAGCTGAGACAAAGGGTAAGGGAGAACTGGAATGCCAACAAAGCAACTCCCTGCTGGAAGGCGGGCAAGAGTGGGGATGTGGGGGAAACATGAGACTGTGAAACCACAGAGGGACAGATAATGGGAGGGAGGGCCTATTTTTCCACTAGAGAGGGAGGTAAAGGTAATGAGGAGGGAAATTAAAATGAGTATTATATCAATGATAATACTTTGATTTTTTTATAGTGCCTTCCATTTAGCTCTCAGAACCTCAGTACATGTAGTCTGAAACAGCCCTGAGAGGCAGGTATTCTCTCTTCACTTTAAGTTGGAGAAACTGAGGCACAGCAATTAAGTGACTGGCCCAAAGTTACATAGGAAATCTCCTCACTCATAACCACAAAGCTCAATATAGAATGCTCAGAACAAGCAGAATTGTCCCCAGTGTTCTAACAGTTAAGGATTGCCACATTCAAGTGCATAGAGGTGAGTGTGTAAATACTACACCTGTTAAATATGAAGCTAGAACTCAATGACTCAACCCAAGTCACTGAAATATATTTTAAAAGGCTAAATGGGCTCATAGTAGCTTTGTCACAGCGGAAGGATGTAACCACCTCACAAAACTAATTCTCTCTGTCATTGCACAAAACTCAACTGAAAAAGAATGTCTCTTTAAAATTCCACTTTAATTTTAAATGCAAATCCCTGTAAGAAATGTATATTGCTCCAGCTGTCATGCAATTAATCCAGCCTATATCACATAAAACACTTTTACAACTTGAGGAATATGGACGAGGCTGGGTATGGAGGGGAAGAATTGTGGAACAAATTCTGCTCTGGTAGACCAGAATAACTTTCCTGAAATCAGTGGGGTTGCACTGGTGTAACTGAAAGAAAAATATGGCCCAACTCTCTCCAGGATATTCTCTATCTCGTACAAAATGAGAAGATATCTGAGTAGATTGTGGAAAATTACTAAAGAAAAACAAAACTCCCACTGGTTATCCTTGTCATTGTCAAACTGTAGATTATTAGTCTGCTTGCTCCTTGTCTTCCATTTTCTCTCACCCCACAATTTCAAATTGGGATCTAGGTATTCAGCAAAAAGCTGCCGATGCCACTACATGCTTATTTTGCTTAGGCTGAAAGATCAGCTATATTATCTGCAAGGAAGCTGCTTGTCAAATATCCTGATCTGTAACTCTAACCAGCAAGAGTCCTGTAGAGATTGATGGGAAGTGCTTCCTATGGCGATTCTGAGCTTTTGCAGAGGATAAACCTAGTTTGGGAAATAGATTTGAAATGACTGATTTACTCAGATTTCCATGTTTGTGGGTTTGCCACTGCTATAATTTGAACCTCTTGTCATATCTCATCTGGCCACATTTTGCACATTTTAAAAGTATGGTTGTGAAAGCATTCATCTTTTGTAATTTAGCACCACCACATGGCTTACTGTGTTTAAAACTCCCTTAAAACCACACAGAGTGAAACAATTTTGCAACGTTGCTCATGCACAAACATTAAGTAAATACTTGAAAGTACTTCCCACTTGGAGCAGATGCAAGATCAGATAACTCATTCTTGAAAAATGAAAATTAGATTTCTCTAATTAGATTGCTCTCTCTCTCTTAAAGTTCTAAGATTCCAATTACCCTTTTTTTAAAAAAATCTGAAAACTAACACTATTTCATACATAAATATACCAGCCAAAATATTCATATTCTTACACCTAGAACAATTGATTCTCTGCTTCTTTGCATATTTCCCAGCAATCATTTTCAATGTGGACTAATACTGTAGTTAATACCAACACTATTAAAAAAAACATTTTCAAAGATACATAACACATGCATTCTACAGTACTAAGGAATTGGCTGAGCAATAGCCTAAGCCTAGGGAAAAGGAAAGGTGGCCTTGCAGCTGACGGTGTGGGGATCTGCATATTTATTATCAGCTTTGCCATATAGTGGCGGAATAACATACAGGCCCATGAGGCCTGTGCCCATGGGCCCTAGCCATTTTGGGGACCCGAGGAGTGCCGGAACCTGTGTTGAAGAGAGGAAGGCCACCAGCACTGGAACTGGGACCCTACCCCTGCTCCTCCTCTTCCCCCCAAGACCCCACCCCCTGGCCAGGCTAGAAGACAGAGCCAGGCCGAGGTAAGAGCAACCAAAGGACTATGGGCAGCTCTGGGGAGCCCCAGATCCTCCACCTTCCCTGGGTGGAGGGTCAGAGTGCCTGAGAGCAACCCCCGGCTGTGCTCCTACTGCCTAGGGCATGTGCAAGATCCTGGGGGACTCCGGGCGGCTCTTGGGGAACTCAGGGTGGGAAGAGGAGAAGCAGGCGCAGGGGCCTGTGTTGAGGGGGGCTAAGGCCCACCTCAATCCCCCGCCACTGAGAAGAGGCTGGTGTCGCTAGCATGGACTGTGCTTTGCGACAGAGGAGCTGATTCCCCCACCACAAAACGCAGCCCCTGCCGCCGTTGCTCCACACCTGCCCAAGGCTTTGCCCCTGTTAAAAAGTGGATGGGCATAGCCCCCTGATTTTTAAAAGTGGGGAGACCATGGTCTCCCCCCAGTTCTGAAGCCCCTGGTCCTCTGGAGTGTGGGGGGCTCAAATGTTCTTTGTGCCAAGGGCCCCAATAAATCTTAATCTGCCTCTGGTGCCATAGACCTCCTGCATGACCTTGAGAAAAATCACTTCATTTTTTAGTACCTCCATTCCCTATGTGTAAGTTGAGGCTACTTGCATACATTATAGGTAGGGCCCTACCAAATTCACAGCCATGAAAAACGCATCATGGACTGTGAAATCTGGTCTTCCCCCGTGAAATCTGGTCTTTTGTGTGCTTTTACCCTATACTATACAGATTTCACAGGGGAGACCAGGTTTTTTTCAAATTGGGGGTCCTGACCCAAAGTTGCAGGGGGGTTGCAAGGTTATTTTAGGGGGGTCACAGTATTGCCACCCTTACTTTGGCGCTGCCTTCAGAGCTGGGCAGCCAGAGAATGGCTCTGAAGGCAGCGCAGACGGGTGACAATACCATACCATGCCACCCTTACTTCTGTGCAGCTGCTGGCGGCAGCTCTGCCATCAGAGCTGGGCTCCTGGCCAGCGGCTGCCGGTCTCCAGCTGCCCAGTTCTGAAGGCAGCACTGCCACCAGCAGCAGCACAGAAGTAAGGGTAGTACAACAACCCTCCCTACAACAACCTTGCAACGCTCCCTGCCCCCAAATCCTTTTGGTGTCAGGACCGCTACAATTACAACACCATGAAATTTCAGATTTAAATAGATGAAATCATGAAATTTACGATTTACAAAATCCTATGACTGTGAAATTGACCAAAATGGACCCTGAATTTCATAGGGCCCTAATTATAAAGGTGTTGCAAAGATAAATTTGCTAATGATTGTAAGTGTTGGGGGCCAAATAAGTTAATAGATAATGGTTAGGGTTAATTTTTCAGTACTTGTTCTGAATATTTTATCAAACAAGATATATATAGAGTTTGAACAATAATGTAACATGAGTACCATGTATATAGCATGAATGGGTTAAATTATTATGACAGACAGTTCACTTAATCATGATCATTCAGTACTTTTCCATATGCTACAGCTTGAATCTTTACATTACACCTAGTGTTGCTCTCCTTTGGTACAGTCTACCCAGATGGGCATGAAATGAGACATTTTCTCTGTGCTCCAGTAGTTTGTGGCTCAAACCCTCTCCTGTTTAACCCTGTAATGGGGTTGCAAGAGCTCTGAGGATAACTGACTTATACTCTCTGAGGTAATATGCCTCCAAGAGATGTTTTGAAAGGCTACACCCTTAAGCATGATACAGTTGTAGGTTTAATGCATGTAAGCTGGTTGAAGTCTTTAAAAGTTGTTAGCTATCAATTTTTAAAAATATATTTTTCCTAGTGTGGACAAATCTTAAAATATTAACCTTGGGGATTTGACTATTTCAGGCCTCTGGAGAGGACCTATTAAGGAGTTTTCACCATTCTGCTGTAGCTTATAAACTTATTTACTCCCCTCTAACTGTCCATTAGAAGAATGGTTCCTCCAACACATGCAGAAACTGTTCTCTGAGTTAATTAAAAAGTCCATCCTTTAGCTGTATTCTTGTGTATTATGTTTCATTCTCTTCTCATAAAACAAAATTTAAAAAAAGAAGGGACAAGGTGAGAACCAGAGTTTTGGGAGAGTTATACCAGGAAAATACTAGTATAATGCTCACATTTGAGCATTTACAGAACAGGTTTGCTTTAGGGGAAGAACAGTACCAAGGCTATATACTATTTCAGAGCTGTCTCAGTAGAATATTTCAAAAGTCATCTCAAGGTGCAGTATACATGCAAATGGCAGAGTCAATGTTCCATGTAGTCTCTAAAGTTTATTCTCTATTATTAAAATCATACCCAAGATTATTTTTATCAGTCTCAGATGATAGGTTGAGAGGCTGAATTGAGGATCCAGTCCTGCAAGATGCAGAGCTCGCTCAAAACCCTTTGAAGTCGAGCTGAAGGAGTTAAGTGCTCAACACTTCAGACCATTGAGCCCCGAATGGCAGATTTTTTGTGACAATCAACAGTCAAATGTTTTAGGCATCATTAGCAGAATGGCAAGGGAGATTAAACTGAAGATGATGCCATTTAAAGTATTCCCTCGCATTTAAGGAACGCCATCTCATCTACTATCAGAGTCTTTTAAATGAGTTTGCCTTTGCTGCAGTACCTGTGACAAAACCAATTCATTGCAATGGAGAAGTCTTTTGCTGTGGCCACTGAGACAAAGCAATAATTTTAAGAGGCTCTAGGGTTATATAAGTGTAGGTTAAAAACTTATCTGCCAGACAGAAAGTCAGGTGCTCACACAGGTATAATTTAGCCATATCACAAGGTTAAAAGATTCTCTTTGGAGGATAGTACATAGGAGCATAATTTGCCACCTTTGTTGCATTTATTCCTGTTTCATCATCAGAAGCGTTGAAGTCAATGGGGGTAATCACATGAGTAAGACCAGCAAGACTTGAACCAGATACACCACAAAAAGCAAAGATCAGAAGAACATAAAACAGACTAGGGCTCTGAACATGCAATTGGACCCGTACGAGTGGAACCTTGTTCCCCAATGGAGCCCTAATAAAACCAATGTGGTTCCATGCAAGTGCCAGGGTCTGTCCATATGGATATGATTGCTGGATCAGGACCTTGCATTTTATATTCAAGTTCTTTGGGAGAGAAGCAACAGAGGGTCCTGTGGCACCTTTGAGACTAACAGAAGTATTGGGAGCCTTAGCTTTCGTGGGTAAGAACCTCACTTCTTCAGATGTCTTGCATCTGAAGAAGTGAGGTTCTTACCCACGAAAGCTTAGGCTCCCAATACTTCTGTTAGTCTCAAAGGTGCCACAGGACCCTCTGTTGCTTTTTACAGATTCAGACTAACACGGGTACCCCTCTGATACTTGGGAGAGAAGTTTCTCTTATAAAAGACCTTAATAAATAAAATTTTATCTTTTATAATTTACTTAGCATGCTAAGTGGGCACAGGAGGTCATGTTCACAATTTCCAAGTACCCATCTTTTATTATTTGGAGAGTCACTCTTTTCTGTCTGTTCCTGATGGAGCAGAAACAAGACACACCCTATTTTTTATTTCACCCTGTTACATTTCCCAAGTGACTTAAACTGAATTCTGCTATCTTTACTACATGAATAAGGAGGGTTTATTTGGCCTCTTGTTTGCAGTGTAATTCTTTTCAAAGTTTTGTTTTGTTTCTCCTTATAGTATATTTTTGTGTATATGTATTTGTCTGTGTTGAGACAACTTGGGAGATGCAGAGTGGTCTAGTAGAAAGGGCACTTATTTGGGAGTCAGGACACTTGTTTCTATTTCCTAGCTCTACTGCTGAACTGCTATATTACCTTGGACATGTCACTTCACCTCCCCCCTCACCTTTTGGCTGCTTTGTCTATTTGGAATGTAAGATCTTCAGCTCAGATTTTTAAAGGTATTTAGGTGTTGCTGTGCTCAGCGTTGCAATGTCTAACTGATTTAGGAGCATACATCTCATTTTCAAAAGGCATTTAGGCTTAAGAGCCAAAATCCCATTGACAGTCCATGGGATTTTGGCTCCTAAATGCCTAAATCCCTTTTGAAAATGAGAAATAAGCCCCCAAATCAGTTAGGTATTGCAACACTGAGCACAGCAATGCCTAAATACCTTTAAAAATGTGGGACTTTGGGTCAGGGAATGTCTCTTAATAAAGGGCTGTACAGTGCTGTACCTGTGGCTAAGGCCTCTAGCTGTTACTGTAACGTAAAATAATAATAATAATAATAATAATATTATTATTAAAGAAGAAATTACAGGAAAAATCAAATGAGTTTTATAATGGGATACACTACAAATGGACTACTGAATTGTCTAATATCTTGAAGCCCCTATTACCTTCCTTTCTCAGACCTGAGACTCCCCTTCTCCCCCCAAGGCACTCACAGACCCACGTCCCTCTTCAGATTATCTAGGATGACCAGAAAAGATCTAGGATGACCAGAAAAGATTTTAGGTGCTTCAGTACTTCATAAGATCAACCCTTAGGCAGAAGTCCATCTACTTCTAAAAAGACAAAAGAGGCCCATCGAAAACAATGCTGGAATGCACATCTTTGGATAACTCCTTCAAGACCATACCTGCTATTCTGTTCTAGAAAACCCACCTTTGCGTCTTATTTTCTCCTTGTGCCAAAGATTTAAGTGTGTATATATGCAGAGTTTTCCACTTTGATAGAACAGTGATGTAATCAGTTGGTCACTTATATTCAATATCCATTCCTGAGGCTTTTACTGTTACCTATTAATAGGTTACTTGTTTGGAAGCTACAAGGATTGATGTACCTTCACAAAGAAAACAGTGATGCCTGCTCAAGGCTAGTGTGCCTGGCCAATGTTTTTCAGAGGAGACTATGGGTATGTCTACACTATGAAATTAGGTCAAATTTATAGAAGTCGATTTTTTAGGAAGCGATTTTATACACTCACCATGGCAGTTATCTCCGTTGTAAACAGTGCGCGCATTATCCTGCAGTATATGCAGAACCAGAACCTGAAAAAGCAGGCAAGGAGGCGATGGCAGCGTGGTGACGAGAGTGAGGAGGACATGGTCACAGACTTCTCTCAAAGCATGGGCCCTGACAACGTGGACATCATGGTGGTAATGGGGCAGGTTCATGTCATGGAACGCGATTCTGGGCCTTGGAAATAAGCACAGATTGGTGGGCCTGCATAGTGTTGCTGGTCTGGGATGAATCCCAGTGGCTGCGAAACTTTTGCATGCGTAAGGGCACTTTCATGGAACTTTGTGACTTGCTTTCCCCTGCCCTGAAGCGCAAGAATACCAAGATGAGAGCAGCACTCACAGTTCACAAGCGAGTGGCAATAGCCCTCTGGAAGCTTGCAATGCCAGACAGCTACCAATCAGTCAGGAATCAATTTGTAGTGGGCAAATCTACTGTGGGGGCTGCTGTGATCCAAGTAGCCAACGCAATCACTGAGCTGCTGCTATCAAGGGTAGTGACTCTGGGAAATGTGCAGGTCATAGTGGATGATTTTGCTGCAATGGGATTCCCTAACTGTGGTGGGGCAATAGACGGAACACATATCCCTATCTTGGGACCGGAGCATCAAGGCAGCCAGTACATAAACTGAAAGGGGTACTTTTCAATGGTGCTGCAAGCACTGGTGGATCACAAGGGACATTTCACCAACATTAACGTGGGATGGCCAAGAAAGGTACATGACGCTCGCATCTTCAGGAACTCTGGTCTGTCTGAATGGCTGCAGCAAGGGACTTACTTCCCAGACCAGAAAATAACCATTGGGAATGTTGAAATGCCTATAGTTATCCTTGGGGACCCAGCCTACCCCTTAATGCCATGGCTTATGAAGCCGTACACAGGCACTCTGGACAGTAGTCAGGAGCTGTTCAACTATAGGCTGAGCAAGTGCAAAATGGTGGTAGAATGTACATTTGGACATTTAAAAGTACATTGGCGCAGTTTACTGACTTGGTTAGACCTCAGCAAAACCAATATTCCCATAGTTATTACTGCTTGCTGTGTACTCCACAATATCTGTGAGAGTAAGGAGGAGACGTTTATGGCGGGGTGGGAGGTTGAGGCAAATCGCCTGGCCGCTGATTATGCGCAGCCAGATACCAGGGCAATTAGAAGAGCACAGCAGGGCGTGCTGTGCATCAGAGAAGCCTTGAAAACCAGTTTCATGACTGGCCAGGCTATGGTGTGAAAGTTCTGTTTTTTTCTCCTTGATTCAAACCCACCCCCCCTTGATTCATTCTACTTCCCTGTAAAACAACCGCCCTCCCCTCACCCCCTTTATTGCCTCTGCAAGCGGTGATCAAAGTCATTGTTGTTTCAAATTCATGCATTCTTTATTAATTCGTCACACAAATAGAGGAATAACTGCCAAGGTAGCCCGGGAGAGGTGGGGGAGGAGGGAAGCACAAGGTGAGGTGGGGGAGGAGGGGAGGACAAGGCCACACTGCACTTATTGCATGCCAGCCTTCTGTGGCTTGGTCAGTCCTCTGGGATGGACTGGTTGGGTGCCCGGAGCCCCCCTCCTCGTGTTCTTGGGCATCTGGGTGAGGAGGCTATGGAACTTGGGGAGGAGGGCGGTCAGTTACACAGGGGCTGAAGCGGCAGTCTGTGCTCCTGCTGCCTTTCCTGCAGCTCAACCATATGCCAGAGCATATCAGTTTGATCCTCCAGTAGCCTCAGCATTGCCTCCTGCCTTCTCTCATCATGCTGCTGCCACCTTTCCTCTTGCTCCAGCCATCTATCCAATGCATGTCCCTCCTGTCCTCATGTTCATTTTGTGCTTTCCTGGACTCTGACATTGTCTGCCGCCACACATTTTGCTGGGCTCTTTCAGTGCGGGAGGACTGCATGAGCTCAGAGAACATGTCATCATGAGTGCATTTTTTTTGCCTTCTTGTCTGCGCTAGCCTCTGGGATGGAGATGATAGGGGGAGCGTTGAAACATTTGCAAGCTGCGGTAGGAAAAAAAATGGGAGAGTAGTATTTACAAAGACACATTTTAGCGTACACGGTAACATTTTGCCCCATATTGAGGGCCTGCCAGTATGGTGTGAGAGATCAGACATGCAGGGCCAGGCAACAGAATTTGGCTTGCAGGCAGCCATGGTAAGCCACAGTCTTTTGGCTTCTTTAAGTCTTCAGGGCAAATTAATCATTAAACACGCTTGCTTTTAAACCATGTATTATATTTGCAAAGGTACACTCAGCAGAGGTCCCTTCTCTGCATTCAAGGTCCAAGAGCCTGCCTTGGGAGAGTTGGGAGGGTATTGGCTCCAGGGTGATAAACAGTTCCTGGATGTCAGGGAGAACGGTTTCTCTGTTTGCTTGCTGTGCGCTATCATCATCCTCATCCCCAAAATCCTCATCCCTGTTGTGTGAGACTCCCCCCTTGCAGGAGTCCACGAACAGGGGTGAGGTACTGGTGGAGGCACCCCCTAGAATTGCATGCAGCTCATCATAGAAGCGGCATGTCTGGGGCTCTGACCCGGAGCAGCCGTTTGCCTCCTTGGTTTTTTGGTAGGCTTGCCTCAGCTCCTTAATTTTCACATGGCACTGCTGCGGGTCCCTGTTATAGCCTCTGTCCTTCATGCTCTTGGAGATTTTTTTCAAATATTTTGGCATTTTGTCTTTTGGAACGGAGTTCAGATAGCACGGATTCATCTCCCCATACACCGATCAGATCCAGTACCTCCCGTTCGGTCCATGCAGGAGCTCTTTTGCAATTCTGTGACTCCATGGTCACCTCTGCTGATGAGATCTGCACGGTCACCTGTGCTGATCAGCTTGCCACGCTGGCCAAACAGGAAATGAAATTCAAAAGTACCTGGGGCTTTTCCTATGTACCTGGCCAGTGCATCTCAGTTGAAAGTGCTGTCCAGAGCAGTCACAATGGAGCACTCTGGGATAGCTCCTGGAGGCCAATACCGTCGAATTGCATCCACACTACCCCAAATTCAACCTGGTGATGTCAATTTCAGCCCTAATCCCCTCACTGGGGAGGAGTACAGAAATCGATTTTAAGCGCCCTTTAAGTTGACAAAAATGGCATTGTCTTGTGGTGTAGGGTTAAATCGATCTAAGGCTGCTAAATTTGACCTAAACTCTTAGCGTAAACCAGGGCTAGTAGTTTGGGGTGTTTCTGTTCTTGGATGTTCAACTGGAAACACTTTAAAGTGGCTTGATTTTCAGAGAGTAGGTGATCTAACACTTTCTAAAAATCATGTGCCTGGAGACTCCAACTGTAGAAGATCAAACCCTGGACATTTCCATGCACCACTTCATTGCCAGTCATTGATTAAGCTTGCCACCCTATAACGGTCTGGAGGTAAACAGAAACCTACCTGTGTACGGCTACCTGTTGAGATTTGCAGTGGGGGAGGAGCTGAAGTATAGCACCTACGCAATAGCTTCAGCATGTGTTCTGCCTGCAGTAGGTCAGATGTGACTACTACAACATTTTTTTAAAATGTGTAGCAAATGCTCTCTCCATTGCTGGCTTCTCAGCACTGATTGGGGCAGAGGCTAGCCACACCCCCATTCCACAGGTCATACCCTATTTGGGGTGTTAAGGAATCATGCTATCCAGACCCAAATGCTTGTGTTCAGGGACCTCCAGCCCCATTCCACCTGATCATAGGTGCCTGGGGAAAAGGGTCTCTGCATCCTTTCCTCTGCTCCCTGCTCCTCCCCCGTTTCTCCTACTCCCCTCCCCCAGCTTTCACATACAAGGGCAGCAAAATCTAGGCTTCAAACTTTTGTTTGGTTGACATTAAGTCAAATGAGCCTAGTAGATACCCATATTCTAACTCTCTTGTGATCTTGACAAAGCCATCAATAAATTGTAATTAACCATTTAAACCCATTTTAGGATGAGAGACAAAGACCTAGATGTAGATGCTGGTTCCAGGCACCTGAATGCTATACCTATGGCTCTACACACTGACTGAGACTGAGAAATTTGAGGCTATCACAAGCAGTGCCTTCTAAGATATCACTCCTGGGGAGCCCATGAGCAGCAGTGACAGTGGGGGGTTGAGATCCCATCAACACAAAAAATGATAGGTAAGATGATAACTGGACTTTCCAGCACTACACAAGAGGCTCAAGTTCAGGTTTAAGTTCATTTCAAGGAAGAGGAGAAAGTTCTAGAAAGATTATTTTAACTAACCTGGTTCACCCATCCCTACTAAATAATGGTGTTATAAATAAAACTCTAATCCATTGCTGAAACTATTCTCTCTCTACAAAAGTCTCAGAGTGAGACTGACCTAAAAAACCTCTGATTTGTCTTTCAGATCATTTATCAAAAGACATTTTTAATGCTTTAACAAACTAGTAAAGATTGCTGAGTTTTATCCAATCATGAAACTAAGTTGAGTAATAAGGTGCCAGTGCCGTATATAATCCTTCCAAAAAAGCTTTTAAAGTTAATAGCAGCTGAATATAGAGTGAGGAAATGAAAGTTCCAAAATTAAACCTGGGGCCAATCCGGTATTAACTCAGTGGAACCAGATGTACCTCTTCTACCTGTATATTATGCATTGGCTGGATAATGATTTTCTTATTGCAGTCAACATATGTACACCAAAGTCCATTCTCAGTAAGCTATGCAAATAAGGAAGCATGATTATTTCTGTTTAAGATTTCCATAGAAGTACATAAGCATACTTTACACCCCTTCTGCTCAAAGCATTGGAGAAGAAATGATTAAACTCAAGTAGCGCTCAGAATTAATTTTGTGAATATCTGGGAAATATTTTCCTTTTATATTTTAAATTATAAGAAACCTGATGTAGGGAAAGGTTTGAAGCTTTGAAAAGAGAATATTGGTCTCCACAGAGACAAATACTCAGACACATTAGTATTTAGCACTGTTCTGTCATCCAACAATCATCATAATTATTCACCATCAATTAACTGAAGTGGATTTTGATTCTTCAATGATTATTCTTATCACTTCTAGGAGAGGATACTGTGCATCAGCTAAAAGGTTAATACTTTGCTTTTCTATAGCACTTTCCATTCAAGGGTCTCAAAGCACTTTACAAGCATTAATTAATTAATTCACAATTAATTAACTTCACAATAATTAAGTACAACTTGTGAAGTTGGTACTTACAACCTCAATTTTATGCCTCATCCACAGGACAGAAAAAACATCACAGCCCTCTGAGGAATACGTAAGGGCATTGGTCCAGTTCTGACTCAAAGGAAAGAATCACCAACATCAGTAGTATAAGGGCCCTACCGTCAATCAAACCCTAACCCCGTCCCTTGACCCCTTAAGCCCCTTGACCCCTCCCACCTGTCACTGGAAGTCCCACCCCATGGGGGTATTATTTCCGGGGTCAAGGTGCCACCTGACCGGAAGCAAGGTGTGTCATGTGACCCCTCTAATAACTCCTCCCACCACCCTCTACCAATCAGGAGGGGTTTGGTCCCGATAGGACCGCCCCGAGGGGAGATTTTGACCAATCAGGGTGACTTCTGGGTCGGGGGTGACCCCTCCAGAAGTGGGTCATGTGACCCCACTAAGAACTCCTCCCAAGGCCCTTTGCCAATCAGAGTGCAGCACCATTACCCCATAAGTCCCAGCGCCAGACAGAGGAGGCGGCCATCTCTTACCAAGGACACGTGTTTTTGAAATCGCAGAAAGGCTGCTGAGAGGAAACATGGACTCCTTTCACCACCCCCATGAGAACTTCGGACTTTGTTTTAGCCCTGAGCACCTTTGGACTTGGGTGGAGAAAGCGCTATATCAGCGACAGTTCCGAGGAGGACCCAATAAGTTTAACAGCTGGCTAGAAGCTTCTCAACTCTGCGACATCTAGACACGAACAAAAAAGATTCCTTCTGCAAAGACAGAGAGAGAGAGAGAGAGAGAGAGAGAGAGAAATGAGCAAGGGCGGGTTTTACATTACTTTGCCCAGCAATGCCAGCTCTGCAGTTTTTCCCCAAAACATCATCTCGAACTTTACAATATGGCTAATTAAGCCCTTGGATCTCCCGGGTGCCTGGGAGGTGGGGTTACTGGAAATACAATACCCACACAGCTGGAATACTATCAACGAAGATACCCCTTTCGAAATCACCTTTGGAGCTACAATGTGGAATTTCATCATACGACGAGGTTATTACTCGACCATACCTGAATTACTGGAGCATATGAACAGCAACGTGGCTCGTCATCCCAGACCGCCTGAGGTGGTCATGAACTACGACACTGTGGGTAGAAAAGTGAGACTTAAATCTACCGATTTTATGTATGTATTTTCTACTGGCGGGGAGCTAGCTAACATTCTGGGTTTGAGCCCCAAGTGCAACGTTCAAAAATTTCCCTTCTCGGCAGACATCACAGGAGGTTTTAACTCCTTGAATCTATACACAGATATCGTAGAACACCAGTTTGTGGGGGACTTTTCTGTTCCCCTGTTACGCTGCGTCCCTGTCCGAGGAAGGAACAACGAGTTTGTTACCATTACCTACGATAAACCTCATTACGTCCCTGTCAGTAAACACCACATCGACACCATCACCATTGAAATAAAGACAGATCAGAACAGATATGTCTCATTTTGCTTCGGCAAGGTGATCGTCAAGCTGCATCTGCGGCCATGGAGAGAGCAAGGTTTCTAAAAAAGCAAAACCCTATTATGGCAATCCCAAAAAATTATGGAGACCCCACCATCTACAGGAACTATTACTAAGCCCAGGCTGGATACGCCCTTCCTGGATATCATGGGGGCCCCCGTGATGTACGGGGAGGGTGTGGGTGGAATATTTTGTAGCCTCTTTCAAAAAGCTGTACCGCTTTTGAGGAGGGGGCTAGAGATTATTAAACCCCACGTAAAAACCGCCGCTCAAAACATAGCTAAAGATGTGGTAGGTCATGTCTCCCATGCTGTTCTGGAGAAGGTGGGGAATACAGCTTCACAGGAAGGATCGGGGCTGATGTTCATTAAAAGGAAGAAGAGAAAGAGAAATACGTCATACCTGTGATGCACAGTTCCTCCGAAACCCTTTAAAAGAAGGGCTTTGACATGCAGGGCCGGCCATAAGCGAAAGTCCAAGAGGAAGTCTAGGCAAAAGAGGAGACGCGCTCTGCCTGGTAAGAGACATATTTTAATCAACATGGCTTTTGTTCACTGTGGGTCTGAAGAGTGCACCAAATCCAAACTAGACTTGTTTCAAATAGCCCCTACACAGACCAGCATCGAGAAAAGCATCTACATCGAGGTGCCGCCTCTATCGGCCATTACGGAGTCTGCCCCCATTGACTTTTTTATAGCAGGGAATGGCATAGATTATATGGGTTTAAACATCACGCTGCTGTACCTGTGTTGCAAGATTGTAAAAGGAGACGGAACTGAACTCGCCATGGATGCTGAAGTGGGCCCGGTGAATTACCCCGTGGCCTCTATTTTCAGTCAGTTGGATGTCACGCTGGGAGACCGCCTCATAAGCCAAAGCAACAACTGTTACCCTTTCAGGGCCTTTATAGAATCGGTGCTCAATTACAGCTACAACACCCTTGCCATGCTATTTTCCGCTGGCCTGTTTTACAAAGACACTGCTGGACAACATGAAGAAACAGAGTTGGATGGAGGGAATCTAGGGTTTGTGAGGTGTGCAAAGCTGACGGACAAGAGCAGAACGGTAGAGCTGCTGGGCCATTTACACAGTGACCTGTTTTTTCAAGAAAAACTTTTGTTAAACGGAGTGGATGTGAAAATTAAACTGAAGCGCAGTAAAGACGCTTTCTGTTTAATGGGCAGGGCGGCTGAAGGCTTTAAACTGCGCATTGTATCAGCGTCCCTTTTTGTGAAGAAAGTACGGGTGGCCCCGGGAGTCCATCTGGGGCACACGGAGGCCCTGCTTACCACTAATGCTAAATACCCCGTGGACCGTGTGGGAATGAAAGTGTTTAGCATCCCTGCGGGCAGCAGGGTCAGTAACCAGAAGAACCTGTTCTTGGGACAGTTACCCAAAATGCTTGTCCTAGGGTTTGTGGATAACGATGCCTTTAGCGGAAGTTACGCTAAAAATCCCTTTCATTTTAAATATTGCGATATTAATTTTGTGCAACTGGGTGAACACTGGCTCGCCTTGTATCTGGTGGAGCGTAACCGTGGAGAGTTTTTTGACTCATATGGGCACCCCCCGAACAGTGTGTTGTTTTCTAAAAGCATTATGAAATTTTTAAACAAAAATGCCACAGACATGGTGTTTCACAATAGACAATTACAAGACCCCCACTCCGTCGCCTGCGGCTATCACTGCGTATTTTTCTTACATAATCCTAGCAAGGGTTTATCTTTTGACTGGATTTTAAAATTGTATTCTAACGACTTGGTGCAAAATGACCAGATGGTGATGAATTTTGTAAAAAATAAATTTAAATTCGTGGGCATGCCTAGCCTTGCTCAAACCATGTTTCAACAAGCCCAGACATGTGTATCTTGCAATGATTTTCATAGCCATGTTACCGAATAAAGCACCCCAGGTGAGGGGTTTAAAGACAATTGATGTTTGGTGGGGTTGTTTTAAAAAAAAAATGACCAATTGAGAAAAAGTACACAGATTTTTTTTTAAATTATAGATATGTTTTATTTAAAGCAAAACATTACCAGTTTTTTTTTTTTTTAATTTTAGAATGTGAAAAACATTACACACTGAGCCATTCGGCTCTTTTAGCCAATTTTCATTTTTTAGATGACAAAAAAGGGGTCACGGTTTCTCGATCCACCCCGGTGTCAGCAGTCGAGGCCTTGAGGCGTTCCAAAAAGCTCTCTGTTGGCCGCATTGCCCATGACGGAAGATGGTACGTTCAGTTCCGCCATGGTATTCATAAACACATCCCATCCTTTAGGTACATGTCTGCTAGGAACAGAGCAAGTCTGGGTGATGGCCCTGACTAAGTCGAGCATGTTAGAACCATTAACCACAGAGCCTTTGTACAAAAAAGACCCTTTATTGTTCCATGAAAAGAGATTTTTATCCTGGCCCAGCTTATTTAGCAATACTTATAATGCTTATTCACGTTATCCAACACCTCCTGAGCAACAGAGTTGGAGTTCTTTGGTGTTTCTGGGGGTTTGGCAGTTTGTTCCTGTTCCGGTAGAAACAGACTTATTTTCCCTTTATCGGCATCGCTCTGCTTGACGTACATTAGGTACCTTTGAAGCACGGCGCTGTAAAGTTTAGCCTTTTCGTATTCGGCCAAGTCAGTTCTTTGAACAGACTTCATTTCAGCATCCAGTAAGCGAGTTGCGGTTGTTCTGATATTTTCCTCTGCCGGAGGGGGAGCCCTTAATTGCTCCAACTGGTGGCAGGGCACCAGGAACATTTTTTCTGCATACTCCATTATCGATTAGTTAAAAGCCCCGTTATCAGAGGGATAGCAAAACTTAATAAGTCCGATAAACCCCCCAGACTGCTTCACCAGATGCTTTTTTCTTTTAAGTGAAACCCTTTTATTACACAAAGTTTTTATAAGCGTGCGTTTCTTTTTCAGCACACGCATTTGATTCTGTGTTAAAGGTACGTTTCCTTTTAAGGTATTGAGTGCTATTTCTGAGATGGCTGCTACTAGATCGTCAGAGGCCGAACACAGTATAGCCCTCCTTTGCTGTGGGGATGATTTGCTAAGTAATTTTAAAAGGCCCAGGTTTCTCTTCACGCAGCTAGACATGTTTTCGGTCAGCAGCCCCGACTGTTAAAAAGGGGCCTGCCGATAAGTCATCTCTTTTTAAAGTTCTTTTCAAAGTATAAACCACCAGCCAGTCTGGAGGGAAAAGACCAGTTCTTAGTCTATAAGCTTCTGGTGTGGAAGCATTTAAATCCACCACCAGGTAGCCATAAGATTTTTTTGGTAGCATCCTCAAAAGCTTCTAGAAAGAATTGAGCTTTGCCGGGGTACATTTGCTGAGCGAGTGTAGCAATTTATAATTTATCCCTGGGGTTTTTGAACAGAACCATGTACTCTGTGTTTAGGTTAATCGTGCGACTCTTTTTTCCCCTGACAAAATAGGTTTTGAACTATATACATAATGCTCAGGTTTCTGTGATGCACATACTTGGTAAAGGCTCTCTCAATTTCATCGCTTTCACAAGCAGCGTTCATCAGATCATCTATGATAATCCTATTTACTTTATTAGTAGGAAACAAACTGTCATCGTCAAAAGCATCAGGCAGCCCCTCCACAAAATTCATAAAGGGATATTTACAAAGCAGTTCTTTATACAGAGGTTGCCAACAACTGTAACACCACACGATATTCTCAGGCATAACAGACAGTGTGTGTTTGGCATTATCCAACACGTTTTTTATAAAGTAACTTTTCCCGCAGTTGCTAGGCCCCACGAGAATTGCAGAAAAGGGGTGTTTCCACCTCGTATCCATTTTTTTCAAAAGCCATAGGCCAGGGTTTTAAAACCTTCTCCTAGGACCCTCTTTGTGTCTTTTTAAAGGTTTTTGTCTCTATTTGCCATTGGTTTTTGTTTCTTACGATAGAGGGCTGTTGCACCTCTATCTTTTTTGAGGTGTTTTCTTGCAGACCCATGCATTAGTCCAGGACTAGATCTTTCAGACTGTCAAAGTTGATCTTTTCACAGTTTGCTATGTTGAGGGTAATACCTTTGACTTTCATACAGGCCTTTCCACCTGACAGCTTATACCCATAGGTTTTCAGGCCTGCCGATGCAAACTCGGTGATGTGTTGATCTGACGGGATGTGGCTCATGAGGTCCCCTAAATAATCCCCCAGAGGGGGATTCCTGTCACCCTCTCTTTTCACAAATATCACCAAGTCAGTGTCGTGGTACAGGCACCGCTCTTGCAAACCGTCTAGGAGGCTGTATAATTCTAAGCGGGCATAAGCGGTGGTGAAACAGGCTATGAAAACATTGGTATTGCCAGAGACAGAGTACCGTTCTTTTGCGTGCTTCCACAACACGTACGCTGTTTCATCATCGATAAACTCACAGGATGAAACCTCATAATTGGGGGAGAACAAGTACTGCAAGAGTTCGTCAGGGTCTCTCACGATGCTGGTGTTGGGTCGGTTGGATCTTTGGACGAATTTACTCCACAGAGAATTTAAAAACAGTTTAGCAATTTGGCATTTAGCAGGGTTTGATCTGATCTCATGTTGGCGTAAATGCACACCTTCTTTCTGGTAGAAATCGCTAATGTACTTATTTTGTTTTTCCTCGTCTGTGCACCAACTGGGATACCCTGAAGCCTCTTGTTTCTGGCGGAGGTGTAATTTTATGTATTCTGAAAAGAGTTTCAGATTTTTCATTAAAATGCCAGATTTCATAGATCTTAGCCACCGTGTACCCCTTCGCTATGGCCGTGTTCAATTCCACCGTGCACCAAGTCCCCAGGATGGTCCGCTCCTCATCAGTATGGGTGCATGTCTCCCGCTGGTCGGTTTCCGCACAGGTTTGGCATAGCGGGAACATAAGCTTGCCACCCACTCTGAATGGGAAAAAGAGGCCTCATGGGGGGGGGGAGGGGTACACTTTAACTTTTGCAATTCCAAAATAATTTGCAAGGGGTCCAAATTTGTCATCGACTATATTGGGGTGTCCAATAGGGTATTCTTTGTTTTGTTTACGAAAGGGTACAGGCTGGTAAAATCATAATAGTGGATTTCTTCCCCAGGGTTAGACTTGTAATATAGGCGAATAGCATTTGTCCTCCCCCCAAAAAGAGCATCCCTAGGTACAAGAGGCTGGGGTAACTGGGCTCAGGTTTAAGAAGTCTGCAAGCTCCCTGTCTGTTTCTTTCATCACCTCCCACTTGTGCTCCCAAAGAGTTCTCACTACAAAACCAAGTCATTTCAGATAGTCGGTCTTGAGCTGCATCTTGTAATAAAAAAACCCAAAAGATGACCCTGTCATAGGATTTTGTGCTTTTTCACAACAACAGGTGACACAGCCGTGGAAAAAACACCCGTTAAACTCAAAGGCTGTGCGTACCCCATCAACATCGGCATAACCGTCTAAAAAGTAGGGGCCTACCTGTAGTTCCCCACCCTGTAAAGCATGCCGTATTTGTATATTTTCTTTGTGAGAGATATACACAACAGCCACTGAATAGATGGGGTCGAATATCTCTTTTTCTGCCTGTGATAGTTGTCTGGAGGCAGAAGAGCTACCATGTTAGGCTCCAAAAACATAAACCTGTACATAGCCATGCAGACAGATGCCAGTGTTATGTACTGGAATGGATCTATACACAGTTTTATCTTGGTGAATTTACCAGGTTCTATCTCCCTTCTCCGTCATTTTCATAATCTCTTTTCTGTATAAGATACAGGCCTGTCTCAAAATTTTGACATCCTGCTGACAGTAATACGCAAGGTCTGTCTGCAAGTCAAACGCCTCAGAGCTGTGGTCCCGATACCAGTCGAGAAACTCTGCTTTTCCTCTGGGCATCATGCTTTCTACACCATAGTGCTCCATAGCGGGCATAGGCCCCGCGTAATTTTGATTTTCTAACGTGTTAAAAAAAAGTGTGGAAAATACCCTTTGCACCCTTCAAACCCCATCGCCTGCGGTAGCTTGCTAAGCTTCATGGGCAAGAAGTTTAAAGAGTCTATAAAACGAATGCCCAGGGACTTAACTTCCACACACATTAGTTTACTATCTTGAGTGATCAGTTCTAGGCCCATCTTTTCCTTGAGTATCTGTCTAACAATGAAGTACGCATCATACCCTTTAGAATTGTGTGCTAGGAACCCGTAGTCCCAAAACTCTTTGCCAATAAAGGTCTTAAACACAGAAAGACACTCATCGCCCTTAAATTCCCAGGATTTTTCTGGCTTTAGGGACATAGCAAAAATGTAATTGGGAATGTGCAACCCGGTCTCCTGCGTGCATTCGAAATCATAAAAAAAATATACTTTTCTGAAGATTCGGGCTTTCTAAGGCTGTCCATAAAACAGAGGTAACCATCTACATCACCAACGATCAAACCCTGACACTGCTTACACCGCCTCCCTTTATACCTATTCCGCTTGTCCACGTAAGACTGACACTTCTCACACAAAGTTTTGGACAGGCATTCAACTTGGTTTTTAGATGCACAGACGATATGTCTGTCTAAACACTCTTTGGACCGACAATACAGTCTACAGCTAGGACACCGCTGCTGCATGCCCATACTGAGCACATTACGCTCAAGCAGAGGCGGCAACGATACCTGCAAGAGTGGTCATGGCTGTACACCGTGTGGCAAAACTCACAATAATTTTTCGCTCTGAACAACTTTTTTACATCCAGAACCCGTAGTAATGCTCATCGTGCAACAGGATAAAATAAGTCTTGGGGTACACTGTGTCCCCCATTTTAAAAAAGCCCCAGCCGCCTTTCGCCGTATACAGCACCACCTGTATGTTAACTCCGAAATGCTGTTCAAACTTTACTACGTCACTGAGCATAACCTTTTTTTGATCTGACCACCCCAGTTTCTCATGTAACTTTCTCGCCTCCCCTAACAATTCCACGTCCGTAGGTTTATGATCAGACATGACGGCCAAGAGCCCACCCGCAAAACACAAATTGGTACCGGTGTAAGTCAGGTCTACTAAACACGGTCTCTTTTTATGAATAATTTGACTACTAAGGATAGAATTTAAAACTCTACGAGCGCCCCCCCTGTTTTTTACAACTGTCACAATGAGGTGCAATGTTCCATCAAAATGCAACTCTCTATTGCTCTGTAGCAGCTATGAGGCATAATTTAAGAAATCCTCAGCAGACTGCTCATCCCTAGTTCTTTTGACCAAAAATAAAGAGTTAGTTAAATTACGGCTCTCTAAACGTAACTGAACATAATCATCAGGGCCTACCCTACCATTAATGTCATTGAGCACTAACTGTATTCCCCAGTTTATGGCTTCAACAACGTGCTGAGCTGAATTTATTTGCTCAAGATTGACAAAACGAAATTCGTCACAATACACCAAATCTAGATAATTCATGTTGCCAGCTTCTCACTCTCTCCATATACACCTCTGCATTTTTGGGGTTACTTGGGGGTTCCTCTATGGGATCATTAGTGGCATCTTCTACATCAGATGCTATTTGAGAGTCAGACTCTGAGGCACCTCCATGAGAGTCATTGGGAGTAGAACGGGACCCGTCTAGAGAGCCCTCTGGGGAATTTGCTAAACCAGTGTCTAATTCCACCTCCCCATTTTCAGACAAGCCCGTTTGAGAGCCTCCAGTAGGGGGTATCTCTGTTTTTTTCCCTCATTACCTCTTTAGCCCTTTTTAAAATTTTTACAACAACCCGGGCCTGGAACTTTTTGGCAGCCATCTGTTTATCCCCCAAGCGTTGTCCCCCCTTTTGTTTACACATGAGCGGATGTGTACCCTGAAGGGTGCCCCTTTTACCCAGGCCCCTTTTCATGACTAGTCATGCCTGCTCAGAGCCACCCTTTCCAGCCCTCATGTCTTTCAGCATGGTTCTGAACAAAGCATCATATTTTTCCCATTTCTTTCTAGAATCCCGTTCTTTTAGACTCCCGAGGATACAGCATCCATCACGTTTCTGAGGGAAGCAACAAACTCTTCCCAAATACTAGAATATGGGGGAGCTGTGACAAGCTTATGGTTTTGGGAGAATGGTTTGTCAGTTCTTGGTTTTTTATTCACAACCCCTAGAGTGCATGCTCCGGGTTTGTGAATGTGGGCATTTTCGCTCAGTTTCCTCAGGGCTTGGTGTGGTGGTGGCCGCTGAGGAACTAGAGTGCTGGTTGTGTGATTGCAATACTTCAGCATCGCAGAAGCTTTTAGTCCTTGGTTTTTTAAATGCAGCCCCTAGAGCGCATGCTCCAGGTTTGCGCACATTCAGAACCCCTAGAGTGCGTGCTCTGGGTTTGTGAAAGTGGGTGTTTTTGCTCACAGTTTCCTCAGGGCTTGGTGTGGTGGTGGCCGCTGAGGAACTGGAATTGTGGTGGTATGATTGTTTTTTTACCAGAGTCTTTTATTATGTCTTTGGTTTTGACGTATATGAGGTTTGGACCACCCGTATGCTTCAACTGCACTCATGCTGTTTTGCGTTGTTAAAGGTCTCAAAGCAGATTCCTGGTTTGTTGGCAGTTCTGGAGGAGGTGTCCTTGTAGCTCTGACTACAGCATTGTCAGAAAAGTTGCCTAGGCCTACAACAACAAAATTTTACAAAACTGAACTTTACCATCTCTCTCTCACCCACACTTATGTATTTACTTAAAATACAAAACCTCATAGAACAACCAAACCAATAAGCAAAATATATTTACAGGGCTTCATCCATCCATCAGTCACTAATGCTGGTGAATTTTCCTTTTCAGCTGTTGCTTTCCTTTTTCTTTTCAGCTTGTTTTCCCTCTGGTCTAAGGATCTCTCATGTTTTGACTGTACTGTGGAGCAAACAACAACATTATTATAAAACACATGAAACCGTCTTGTAAACTTAAAAAATTATGATATATATATATATACACACATACACACACACATACATACATACATACATACACACACACACTTCATTAGGGTGTTTTTCTATTTAAAAAGTCATAGCTTTACAACAATATAATCCATTTCAGGCTGTACAACAAACAGGTTTTTAAATACATCTCATTTTGCAGAATAAAAACCAAAACTGCTTTTAAAATCCATTTTGCACAGAAACCCTTGTTAGTTTGAAACACACATACCACCAGTGTAAAACCCACAGTTTGCAACCAAATACTTTTCAATAAACCCACATGCATTTAAAAGCCACATGGTTGTTCTGTCCTGCAGCCATGTGTGTTTGGGGCCTTTGGTTTAGTTAGTAGCATTCCCCCCTCCCCAAGTGCCTCAAACCCCATTTTAAAAACCCATCACATTATGCACAGTAAAAAACCCTGTTAGGTTGAAAACAAACCAAGTACTTAAAAAAAAAAAACCTCACCACACACCTATGCCTTGCACAGGCCCCCCCCCCACACACACACACACACACACAACAGCAGCTTTATAAAACACACCAAACCAAGTTTGCAGCCATATACTTTTCAAAAACCCACATGCATTTAAAAGCCAGTTGCAAAAAAAAAAAAAAAAAAGTTACCTTTCACTATGGGATAAAGTGTTGCAGGCACATTCATGTTCTGTTCCCGCTCATGTGTGTTTGGGCCTTCAGGTTCAAGAACAAGCAAAAATGTTAGTTAGTATTACCACCAAATCCCTATACAGCCTGTGTAATAAGAATAATAAAAAAAAGTAAGCACAACTATAGTTAAAATGGTTTTTACTTTGGCCTGGTGATGAAATGCAGTTTAAAGTTACTGGTTACATGCTAAAAACAGATCACACTGCAATAAACATAGGCACCATTATTTACTAAGACAGCATGGGCAAAAAGTGGCATTATATAATATATAGTTTCAGAGTTAAAGACAGCAAGTCTTATCTCTTTTTGCAGTCCAGCAGCTATCCAAGAAAGTTTTCTGTTGAAAAGGACAAGCTCTAGCATACCTGAGGTTTTTATACCATCTTAGTCCATTGTTTCAAACAGACTTCAACACAGTTGCTAACAGGTTAATATAATCACCCCTCCCATAGCATTCCGTTTTGTGATCTGGGGTAGTGAAACCATGTTGTCTGCATAACAGGGCTTTTTTTTTTCCTTTAAGTTAAAATACATTTGTGACTTTCTTAGTGTATTAAACAATACCCATTTCCAAGTGGGGGGGCCTTTGCAGATATCAATGAATGTCTTGGGGCTTGGTTGTTTTTCAAAACACATTTCTTTCATGCTTAAAGTTTGGGAGGTGGGGTTGTTTCCTAGAAAGAATGACCTATAGCATTCAACCAACTCCTGGGCTATATTTGAACTGTCCAATAGTGCTCTACCAACCCCAGGGGTTATATTTAAACTGTCCAATAGCATCTGTGAATTCCTGAGGTTTAATTTCATTTCATATTAAGCAGAATTCACTATCCACCCCCACCCACCCCTTACTATGGGTGCACTCCCATCAAATGTAACCCTATAGCAACAAAGGTAAGTAATTGCAGTCAACCTGGCTATTCAGTGAGGGGTGGGTGTGTGTGGTTAAACCCATTCAGCTCAACAGACTAAGGATAGCTCAGTGTTTTAAGCATTGGCCTGCTAAGCCCAGGGTTGCGAGTTCAAGTCTTGAGAGGGCCACTTAGGGCTCTGGGGCAAAATCAATATTTGATCCTGCTAGTAAAGGCAGTTCTGTGAGATAGGTATACCTCCATATTAACTCTATTGTCTGAACTAGCCTTGTTTTATTGTAAACACATTTTTAGGATTTTTTCCTCTCCCCCACCATACATTTCAGCTTTTTGCTATACACACACACAAAAACACAAGAGCTAATTCTCACAAACAATTTATTTTTTTATTTAAAAAACATACAGCTCCTTGAAAACAAACCAAGATGCTTCATTAAAACTTTTTAGCTCACTTAAAGGCCAAAGGCCTTCTAACAAAACACAGATAGTTACAAACCCCGTTTTTAAAAAATTTACAGCTACCAAGTTTTATATCGCATGTTTGTCCCCTCACCATTCTCTAACTTAATCCTTTCAGATTTCTTACAAATAGTCTTTCTTAAGCAGGGTTCTGTAACTCTTTGTGCGGACTAGATGGTCAATATAACGCTGTAAGCAGGCATCTTCCGGTTTGGTCATTTTCTTTAGAACACGGTCAGGGTCTGCACTGAATTGCACAGCATTTATCAAGGTCACCCCTTGTGCTAAACATTCTTGGGATAGGCACAGACATTGCATACCATAACCTATGGCAATAACAGTGTTTAATAAGCTTTCCAAACACAGCTCAGCACACAGGCCCCGGAGCTTGCAGTTTATATCCACTGAAGTCCAAGTCACACAGTCATGGTGCCTTTGGCCTGGCGCATCTATGACACAGCCCTCACAATCTTCAAAAAGTTTTTCCCTAAGGCAGTGTTTAAGGATAGCATAAACAGCAACGCGTACAATAGTCCGCATGACTTTTTTACACTCAAGACATGGCACTGGCTCAGTTAGTTCTATGCCAAGCTGCCTCCTAAACTCCTCATAGCCATCATCCTCAGAGTCCTCTTCAACAACTTGTATTGGCATTGAGCAAAAACATGGTGGGCCCGGTTCATCTTCGCTGCTTGATACAACGCTGTCCAGGGCCTCTGGGTCTTCTAGAAAGGCATCGTCGAGCTGTTGAGAAATTTTCAGAAAAGAAAACGTGTAAGCACCCCCACTGCTTGTTTTTTAATTTACACAGCCCCCCGTTCCTAATCCATTACCCACCCCTCCTCAACTGCCAATTCTTAATCATTCATTTACCTGAGCACTGTCTTTTCCGTTCGCCTTGTCCGCCGGTGACTCCCCCGAGCCACAATCGCCTTCCACCTCTGAAGGGATGGACAAAGAGAGACCACCATGCTCATCGGGGTGTCTCACAAGGGTTTCGGGGTCGGGTTCCAGCGTATCCAGCAACAGCTGGGCCAAAGGGCTTCCCTCGGTCGCTCCCTCCTCCTCGGAACTGTCACTGATGTAGCACTTTCGCCGCGGATGGTCAAAGACCCTTGGAGCTAAAACAAAGTCTGAAGTTCTCACGGGGGTGATGAAGGAGTCCATGTTTCCTCTCAGCAGCCTTTCCGCGATTTTGAAAACACGTGCCCTTGGTAAGAGATGGCCGCTTCCTCTGTCTGGCGCTGGGACTTATGGGGTAATGGTGCTGCACTCTGATTGGCGGAGGGCCTTGGGAGGAGTTCTTAGAGGGATCACACGACCCACTTCTGGACGGGTCACCCCCGCCTCAGAAGTCACCCTGATTGGTCAAAATCTCCTCTCAGGGAGGTCCTGTCGGGACGAAACCCCTCCTGATTGGTAGA
This sequence comes from Trachemys scripta elegans, assembly GCF_013100865.1. Lineage (NCBI taxonomy): Eukaryota > Metazoa > Chordata > Testudines > Emydidae > Trachemys > Trachemys scripta. The sequence continues at coordinate 27,130,911 of NC_048300.1, read as the reverse complement.
GGGTGGTGGGAGGAGTTCTTAGGGGGTCACATGACACACCTTGCTTCCTGTCAGGTGGCACCTTGACCCCATAAGTAATACCCCCATGGGGTAGGACTTCCAGTGACAGGTGGGAGGGATCAAGGGGTCAAGAGGCGGGGTTAGGGTTTGATTTACGGTAGGGCCCTTATACTACTAACATCCCCCACTGCAGCATCCCAGGTTTACCTTGGAGGTGTTCCATCCAAGTACTGAGCAGGCCCTCCCATCCTTTCCTTATGAGACCTTACAAGAGCACAACCTATCATGGTAGAGCTCAGGGCCGGTGCAAGGATATTTCACGCCCTAGGTGAAACTTCGACCCCCCCCCAGCCCAAGGAGCCAGGGCCGCCCTATTTTGGTGCCCTACGCAGGGGGGCTTTGTGGGACCCCAGGTCTCCATGAGAGGGCTGTGTGGGGCCCTGTCCCAGGCCTCCACGGGAGTGGGGGCTGGTCCCAGGCCTCCATGGGGGATGGGGGATGGCCACTTCCTGCAGGAAGTAAGTGATCCAGCCCCAGCCTGCTCCACTCCCCTGGCTCCCAGCCATGCCGCCGGTGAGTGCGGGGGGGGGTGGTTCCCCCCTCCCACCAAGCCTGGGAGCCAGCAGAATGGAGCAGGCTGGGGCCGGGTCACTCCACTTCCCACAGGAAGTAGGCAGCTCCCAGTCCCCCATGGAGGCCTGGGGCCCCAGCCTGCTCTACTCCCCTGGCTCCCAGGCTTGGGGGGAGGTGGGAAGGGGGAACCGCCCCCCCAGCACTCACTGGCAGCGCGGCTGGGAGCCAGGGGAGCGGAGCAGGCTGGGGCCGGATTGCTCCACTTACCATGCGGTGAGTGCAGGGTCCGGCCTAGCTGCAATCTTCAGGGGAGCTGGGGCGGAGCCATGGGGCAGAGCTGGGGCACCCCCCCGCGGCAGCTCCCCACCCCCCCTCTGCCCGGGGAGCCCACCCTGTGGCAGCTCCCCACTCCACCCTACAGCACCCCCCCGCAGCAGCTCCCCGCCCCCTCCTCCGCCCCCCTCCCCACAGCAGCTCCCTGCCCCAGCTCACCTCCACTCCGCCTTCTCCCCTGAGCATGCCAGCACTGCTCCACTTCTCCCGCCTCCCAGGCTTGTGGTGCCAATCAGCTGTTTGGCGTGGCAAGCCTGGGAGGGGAGGAGAATTAGAGTGGGGGCAGTATGCTCAGGGGAGAAGGTAGAGCAGAGGTGAGCTGGGCTGGGGAGCAGTTCCCCTGCATGCCCCCCCCCCCGGTTACTTGCTGCGGGCAGCCCTCCCTGTGCTCCCCTGCCCCAGCTCACCTCCACTCCACCGCCTCCCCTGAATGCGCTTTTTGGCACCCCAGGTGGCCGCCTAGTTCACCTAGTAGTTGCACCGGTCCCGGTAGGGCTGCAGGGTTTACCTCAGATCTGAGTTAAAGTAAAATTTTATTCAAGTTAAGGAAACAAATCTGTTAGATAATACATTCTTGGCTAAATGAATACTCTGGAAGGCATTTAGCCTAAGCCATTTTCTACAGAAAGTCTTTTTTTCTAGGTCTGTGAATGACTAGCAAAACTTGTCTGTGTTATTTTAGCACATCACTGATGGGCTTTTAATTGAGTGGGGACAGCCTGAAAGCATGCAATATACCAGCCAGTGAGTCAGCTTAGCCACCAGAGCACTTTTCCACTGTGAAGTTATGGGTCTGGATGATTGCCACTTAGCTTTAGGTGAATGCTAGTGGGGAAGGTTATGCCACATTTGTCAAAGAGATGGTGTCAAATTGTCTGCAGAAGTAACTGAATTCTACAGGACACCCTTGAAAGCTTGCCATCAGAGAACACACCAGAGGGGGGATATTAGCTCTGAAAGGGGGTATCCTCAATGATGTGAAGGTTAATCAGTCTGGGAAGAAAGTTACACTACTTCCTCTTGCCTGGCAAAGAACCTCTGACCCAAGACTAGGCTAGAAGACAGTGTTATCAACATATGCGCACCACGTGTAGGAGAAGTGCAAAGTTATTCTCAGCTGGTGGTCCAGGAGTGAAGTACTATTTATATGTTATGTCTGAGATATTGCAGGCAGCTTAGTATGCTTTAATAGGGAGTAAAATGCAAATTAATTAACCCATTTGCCTTGGATGTTGCCAGGGGAAAAAGACGTGTGCCCATTTCATTTCCAGTGAATGGTAGTTTGCTGTCAGTATGTGATTTCCTGTCACTTTTTCAAGAAAAATCATAGTTGGTCTTTTATTAAATCTGTTACATTTTTTGGTTTGTTTTAGTATGTATTCATTTTCCTGTTATTGTTTTAAATTCAGTGGGGATAATTTTAAACTAATCTTCACAGCTTTTGCAGAGAGCCCTCATCAATAAACACTGAAAGGATGATTAAAATATCACTCCATGTAGAACAAACGAAGTCAAAATTACTGTGGGGAGTAAATTACCCTAACAGAGATGTAATGTCACTGCTTTCATTTATGAAAGATTTGTTACCGTGACACAAAAACACTCTTGGAGCTGTAACCAGGTCTTTGCCAGAATGGCTTTTTTTAAAAAAGATAAATGATCTGCTTTGGTCCAATCTTCCATGATGAAGAGATACATCAATGGAGAATGCATGTAATAGTTCAATCACATATGTCAGGGCTGCATAAGCAAGGCTGTATCACTTGTGTTCATCTCTGATGGCCAGATTCAGAAACACTGAATAGTGCTTTGTTCCCCAAGTAGTTCTACTGTAGTCAATAGGATTACTGAGGGAGTAAGGTTCTACGCAATACAAGCAAGATATCGCAATCTGGCCCTGAATGTATGAGGACTAGAAAGACTTCACTGAAATTTATTTCTATTTGTCACTCAGGTTTATCTTTCTTTTTCATATGAATCATGTTGAAGTCACCGAACAATGTCTCTGAAGGTCAGGATGGCCACTTATATCAGTTACTATAGGGCATACCTGATTTTGATGGATCTGTTCTATGATCTGCAAGTTCACCTTGCAGGATGTCAAAAGGATTAAATTCACTAGAGCTGTGTCTACACTAGGAAATTTATCTATTGGTGACAACATATGCCAGAAATGGGTTCCAATAATGGTTTACCTGCATGAGTAAGCAGGATCAGACTAACATGGTTAAACTTTGTTCTAAACAGTGCTCAGCTGGTACATTTCCCAGGGTAAACATTTTGGGGGACAATGCAACATCATTATCTTCTTATGATGCTCCACCACTGCATAGTTATGTACAGATTGCTCTGAGGCATGATGAGCAACACTGTGCCATGCCATGGTCAAGTTGCGTTGTCATGTCACTGTGCAGTGATACAACATTGTCCTTGAGGATCAACCTTACTCGTAAATCATTCTGTTTCATCACTAATAGATATATTATTTACAAATACAGGAATGTGACATTTTCACAGGAATGACCCTTTAATTTATTCATTGCACATGTGTGTGTCAATTTTAGTGCTGGGGAAAGGTGTTGGACTGAGAACCTTGGGGACTGAAGTGCTCTAGTTATTCACAGAATAAGTACTACGCAGATAGAGCAATAGAAATTATACACAGACCCCACCCAAGAGACACACATTATCCTGCTAGTGTCTCTTGATTCTAACTTGGAGGGATCACCTCTAGTGGTGAAAGGGTAAGTCACATTCCATGTGCATTCATCCTATGGCTCCTATGCTTAAACTGCCAACAAGTGTGCCAATCAGTACCAAATGTGATGGGTTTTCTGATGCTGACACTTATCCACTGGAATGAGACCACCAAAGTCATTGCACTGAACAGCATTGGCTGGTAACAACTTTGGATCACTATCTCAAACTCAGAGCCTCTCTGATATATTTTAAATAGTCATAGATAACTTCAGTCTTTCCATGTACAACAGTGCAATTGTACATCCTGTGTTTCTTTTTTTAAAGAGGGTTGAAGGATTAAGTTCTAGATAGGCCCAGGCCTTCCATAGCCTCATAAATATACTCCCAGTCCTAAATTAGCCCTTATCAGTTCTCTTGTGGCCTTGCTCGCTAAACATTACAAATGTGGGGAACTACACTGGAATAGTTGAATTGCAAATAACCATGTTTATTAACTATGTATAGATATACAAGGCCTAGCAACCTATGTACACTGCTCCTCTGGCATGGTTCTGATGGCTTCTGCAGTAGAAGACAGGAAGGCCCACTAAAGGCCTCCCAGACTATTTTAAAGGATATTACCCAATTCCTATGTACTAAAAGCCCCCAAAAGGTCATGAAATCCACAAACATTTACTCTTCTATGTGTGCTTTGCAGTTAGTTTCCTGGAGTGTTTGTGGAGGCTGTATTATTAGACTGACATTTAATGAATACTAGACACTATGCAAGTATCAGAGGGGTAGCCGTGTTAGTCTGGATCTGTAAAAAGCGACAAAGAGTCCTGTGGCACCTTATAGACTAACAGACATATTGGAGCATAAGCTTTCGTGGGTGAATACCCACTTCGTCAGACGCATGCAAGGTGTCCACTACATCAGTGGTTCTCAAACTAGGGCCGCTGCCTGTTCAGGGAAAGCCCCTGGCGGGCCGGGCCAGTTTCGAGGCTCCAGGCCAATGGGGGCTGCAGGAAAGGTGGCCAGCACATCCCTCAGCCCGTGCCGCTTCCTGCAGCCCCCCATTGACCTGGAACGATCGGCTGAACCTGAGGATGCGGCAGGTAAACAAACTGGCCTGGCCCGCTAGAGGATTTCCTTGAACAAGCGGCGACCCTAGTTCGAGAACCACTGCACTAGATGGAACTAGTATGATTGACATACTGGCCTAAACAACCTCAGTTAAGCTGTCTCCTTAATGCAAGTAGAATATTAACCATTTCTCCCACTTGTATCTTTATATGCGGTGGCCTTTCACAACAGAATAAGTTAGAACTTGAACCAATATAAATTCTGTAGCTTTCCTACAAATATATTGGTATTAAAGCAATAGTAATTAAGGAAAGATCTATCCATTTTTATACTAAAAGGCACTATTTTGAGGAGTTTAGAACTAGGTAATAAGAAATGTGCTGCAGAGTAAAATGTGGCCTATTGGGCTACAGTCAAAATGAAAAAGAAAAAAGGGTTACAGTCTGATAAGTGAGCTAATAATATTTGTGGGCACATCTACTTACATATGCAAATTTCAAGTTAAGCTGTCTTCCTAATGCAAGTAGAGTATTAACCATTTTTCCCACTTGCATCTTTATTTAATACTATTCAAATTTGCATTAATTATTTTCTGATCTTAATTTTTACCAATAAATATCACTAGCAATTCCTGTAGTTGTTACAACACTGTAAATAGCTCTGTAAACATGCATGACTCACCCCTGCGGTGCCTCCTGCTGGTCATCTCAGGGAATTAGCTCTTTTCCAGCCTGGGCACCCTCTGCAGGCCAGTGTCCCACTTGTTTCTGGCCACGTGTCCCTCCCGGACCCCAGTGCCCCTTTACCCTGGGGCTGCCCCCTGGCAATACCCCCACTAGTCTCTATGGGTCTCCCCTCTCTGGGAAACCCCCAACCCTCTAATCCCCACCTTGCCTCAGTCTGGGCTACTGCCAGTCCTCACCAACCCCCACCCCCTAGGACAGACTGCAGTGTAAAAGCCACCGATCATAGGCAAGGAGCTTCAGACCTGCTGCTTTTTTCCGCCTCCCAGTACCTCTATGGGCCTTAGACCAGGCCCGGCAGCCTGGGGAGTTGCCAGCCTAGAGCTCCCCTGGCCTTTCCCCGGCCCTGCTTCACTTCCAGTACCCTTCCTACAGGCAGCCAGGCCCTGTTCTCTCCCAGCCTGGAGAGAAAGCCACCTGGGCCTCTGCCTCACAGCCTTTTTATACAGGCCAGCTGTGGCCTGACTGGGGTATGGGTGAGCTGCAACTGCTTCCCCAATCAACCCTACATAGCAGCTCTCAGCCACAACCTTCTCCCAGGGCTGACTTTAACCCTTTTTCCGCTGGCGTGTGGGAGCCGCCCCACTACAGGCTCCATCAGAGAATCTAAAGTCAATCCAATTTATTAAAAGGCAACAGTCAGCTAGAAAGATCATCAATTTCAAACTGCGTTAAAAGTAATTTCAAATACTACACTTGCTCCTCAGCCCCTTGCCAATTTTTGTAGTTTTACAATCATTTTGAAAACCCTCTCTCTCTCCTGTTGCCATGTGAAAGACCCATACAAATAGAAATTAGTCTTGTGGTTAAGGCACTGGACTGAGAGTCAGAAGACTTGCTTTTAACTCCCAGCTCAGCCACAGACATCTTATGTGACCTTGGACAACTCACTTAATCACTCCGTGCCTCAGTTCCCCATGTGTAAAATAAGGATAGTAATCCTTCCTATGTCTGTCTTGTCTTCTTAGATTGTAAGTGCTTCTGGGCATGGACAGTTCTCTCACTATGTTTTTGTACAGTGTCTAACCTAATGTTGGATCCTATGAGATGCTTCCATAATACACATGAATTATTATTATGATTTTATTATTATTATAATTGTAAAAAGGGAGACTAACTATTATACAGGAGAGTGAAGTTTACTGCACAAAGTAGAACTCAAACACACAAAGTAGACTAATTGAAAAACAAAAAAGACAGCCACTTTTTTCTCCATTTTCTTTCAGTTAAAGTAATCTTAGGTGTTCCTTGTAAGCATAGTAAGTGTTGTTAGCTGTTTTGGTGCGTGTGTGTGTTCTTTCTACATGCTATACTGACTCTGGCCAGATAGCCCATATAGCAGGCTCCGATTGAACTGCCCAATAAATCCATCGACTCAGTTTTCAGCAAAGGAATTCGGTCAGGTTTACTGTAGACGAAGCACGGTATTGGTGCCTTATACTTGCTACAAGTACACTCAATGCATGTATGCCTGTGACAATGGATGCAGATGAATTAGTGGTGGGACTTTTCACTATCCCCCTTGGCTGGCCAAAGACACTCCCTCTGAGATACCTCTTTATATACCAAAACAAACAAATTAGGTATTGCCCCTCTGACATATCTAGGTACCATCCTCTGACATATCTGTTGGTTTAATCAAAACATCTCTATCCATCATGCTGTCATCCTGACCTTATCTTTAAGATGTGTGTTCCTGTTATCTTTGGGGAATGTGCTAATATCAGGGTGTTCTGGTACTACCCTTTTGAAAAGTGTTTGCGTGAGTGCTCTGTACCTAACATTACGTTGAAATGTATATTTTTGTAATATATCATCCCTGTTCTCACCAGATTCTGTGAGCAGGGCCTGCCCTTTGCTCACAACTTAACTTTTCTTTATATCAGCAAAGATTTGACCACTACTTTAGCCCAGGCCTCAGGCCTCATACCAGGCCTTTGATACAAGGCCTTATGTCTCAGGGCCTCTTTCTACTACAGTCAGTAACAAATTTTCAGACAGAAGGGTGAGTTTTAACTTAAAGGTCAAGCTAGTGCCTCTTTAACTTTCATTTTGTACCTGAGAGACCATCAGGAGTCTAGCAGAAACATAAAAGGAGGTTACATAGCCATTGAGTACTAGAGTTTTGGGAATCGGCATCTGATAGGACAATGCCTATCTTGGCTCTATATCACCTTCAGCTAGAGATGGTCAATAACCAAAATCCACGATCATAACATCCCTGGAATCTGGAGTGCTCAAAATCCAAATTGGCTTATGGATCCACATCTGAATTTTGGAGTTTGGGACAGGGCCGGCTCCAAGGTTTTTGCCGCCCCAAGCGGCGCAAAAAAAAAAAAAAAAAAAAAGCAACTGCGATCGCAATCTGTGGCAGCAATTCGGCGGGAGGTCCTTCGCTCCAAGCGGGAGTAAGGGACCGTCCGCCGAATTGCCGCCGAATAGCTGGACGTGCTGCCCCTCTCCGGAGTGACCGCTCCAAGCACCTGCTTGGCAAGCTGGTGCCTGAAGCCGGCCCTGGTTTGGGCCCAACTTAGCTTAGAATGGCATTTAAAATAGGTTGGTGGACTGGTTTTAACCTAGAATATCAGGTTTGGAAGGGACCTCAGGGGATCATCTAGTCCAACCCCTTGCACAAAGCAGGACCAATCCCCAGACAGATTTTTGCCCCAGATCGCCCCCTCAAGGATTGAACTCACAACCCTCAGGTTAGCAGGCCAATGCTAATTAAAGGAGATTCACAGGACTTCAACAAAGGACTTTTTACAAGTGTACATGATAACAGCTTGTCTCCATATTTCATTAAATTTTAATTGTAAAAATGTTTTAAAAATGTTTAAATTGTAAAATATTTCAGTTAAAAACTGATGTAAAGGTAACTGCACTGCTAAACCCTTACAGTAATTGTTTTAGGGGGGTGGAGGTGGAGGATGCTGATTCAAATACAGAGCGGCAACTAAATTGTGAAAGAAGGCTGCAGCTCTGTCCACTCTGAAGTGCATTTGATTGTCCATCAAATCTGGATTGCAGACAATAACTGCAGCAGCCATCATCAGGTTAAAAATTAGATCAAAATTTGAACCATCTCTCTGAATCTCCTGCCTCTAGAAGGTGAAAGTCAAATTTTATAGTCCAATTTGTAAAGTGCTATCAAGCCAGCCACTACATTTGCACCCGAATTCAATTTTCAGGAGCACAATAGTCAGCACATAAAAAGAGGCTTCCCTTTGGTTTCCAATTCCTTATGTAGCACCTAATTCTTTTCTGTCTCTTCCCACAGTCTCATCACTGTTGCTATAAGAGCATCTCTCGTCTCATCTGCAATCAAAGCTAACTGAAATACCCTTCCGGCAGCTCACTAACTTAGAATTTCTCTAACTTCTTTCAAATGTGAGCTGAAAACGTCTTTTCACCCTTATCATTGCCCCTACCCAATGACATTAAAAATGAATGCTGATATTACCCCAGTATTTTGTCTTTTTATAAAGCCTTTTCTGTAGCTTTCTATACAGCAGATCCTCTCGTATTTTAGTACACTAAAGACCCAGTCTTAAAAGATGCTTATTAGCATTCGAAGCAAGACTTCAGTCCCACTGAGTTGAATGGGAGCTGAAGGTTCTCACGTCTTTTAAATTAGGCACACAGCACGTTACAGGACTGGGCCATAATATTTGGGTTATGACTTGTCTGAAATAGAGTTAGATTGTAACAAACTTTTAACATTACTTTAACACATGTAAAAATTAGAAATGCTATTATTATATTGTTTTAAGATATTTTGCTGCAAAGACTCTAAAGCAGATAAGAATCTGGGACTGACTCCTGTTTACGGTACCACATTACATTTTATCCTCTAACTATCTAATTGATTCTGCCTGGTTTGGATTTTTCCTTTTTTTCCCACATTTTTTTCCCAGCAACTGTTAGCTTATTGTCTTTAAACACTTATTGTTGCCGGCCCAAATGTTTACCTTTGATTTATGTGGAACGGGATGTTTGTCAATTTAAATCAAATTAAAACTAACCCTGCTTTATATATTTGTCAATTTAATGTTTGCCACTTTCTACATTATGCTATAAACTTTGGGACAATTTGTTCCCTCTTTAATCATCATATAGAGATTTTTAAGTTTTGTGGTTATTATGTCCACATGACAATAAACCAAGGTTCTTTACAGACCCCTCAGATGTGCTCATTGTTTCTCAATATTCACTAGAGATCATAAAAAAGAGCATTGTTTTTATTATGCTTTGTCTAATACAAAATAATTTATGGTTTGAGTTCAGGGTTCCATCCTGTTTTAATTACATAAGTTACCATTTAGCATCTACTACATCCTTCTTTATTCTACTGTACTTGAACCTTCCACTTTAGGCAAGCAGATATAGACTGGATAAAACACTATCAAATACATACTGTAGAAAACTATTCTACAGTGTAATAGCAAGGAATGGGCAAATGTAAATTGCTTACTTTAATACGTCTTTTCCATCTCTAGATTGGCACTAATTCACTCCACACATAGGATGGCTGGCAAAATTCAGAAGAACTAGTTGTCTGGTAAACTCTTGATTGCAAACCCTGTAATCCCACAGAACAAAAGAGGTAAGCAAATTGACTTGTGATGTGGCCTCCAGAGAGATACCAAAGACAAACCAATCAAATCATCCACAACTCCTGGAGAGGGCTCAGCAAAGTGCCAGTCAGATCTTCACTAATCCCTAAAATTACAGAATCCATCATGGGATATACACTCCCTGAGCTAGCTGAAGATCGGAAGTACTACTGTCTAAACTGGGAGAGCAGCTGAGAGGTCACAGTCATTGATGATGCAAGAAAAACATCTTCTGACCTCTGTTCACAGGTGTCAAGCTGCCTTATGAAAATGAAAGTCTGGCAATATCAGATCTTCCTGACCATGGCCTGTGTTCACCAGTCAAGACAACGTTCAGGGGAGGGGATGTTCTGGAGACAGATTGACTGTGCTGTGCTCCCACATCCCCCCCGTCCACTCCTATCACCACTTGTCCACCTCCTATCAATGCTTCTTCTTTTGTACCTTATATGTGCTGTTGGACTCCAGTGAACACAGTCAGTTTGAGAGAATTAGCCTAACCTCCCTCCCCTGGCCCATACTGTTAACATTGTTCTCAGTATTTTCTCCACTACAGAAGTCAAGTTTCCAAGTCTATACTTTTTCCTAGATAGTCTCTAAGCATCTTTTAAATATTAGTTACATAAGAATATTTAGCACTTCCCAAGTGATTTCCATCCACAGAAGTCAAACCACATTACAAAGGTGTGTATCATTTTCCACCTTTTCACAGATGAGGAGACTAAAGCACAGAGAAGTAAAGTGATTTGCCCTAGGACGCAGAACAAATTTGTAACAGAGCCAGGAACAGAACCAAGTCTCTTGACTCCCAGGTCTGTGTCCTATCCAGTGAGCCTCTTTGCTTCCCTTAATCTTGTCTTATTACTAACTTTGTTTCTTAAGAGCTTTTCAATATTCTAAAGCTGTTAAATATGTGCTTTTTTTCACACTTCTTGCAGAATTTCTCAGTTGAGTTCTTTCTGTGCAGTCTCTTCTTGCACTATATGGATTTTCTTCAGTACTTGTTCTCCTTTAGAAAATATGCCTATTTCTAGTATACTGAGTTTCTCCCGTTCTCCTTTGTGATAACTGACATAATTCATTTGTTTATTCAGCAATGTCTGTTTCTTCTATTACAAAATTTCCATTTCACAGAACCCCTGTTGCCTCATTCACTCACTTCTTGCTCTTTAGCTACTTGAAACATTTTATTTGTTTTCCACTTTTTGTCCAATTTTCATTTCGCCCTCTATCTTTGCTGCTTCTGTGTCTTCTTTTACATTCTTCACTCTATTTTGTAATCTTTCTAGCTCTCATAGAATCATAGAATATCAGGGTTGGAAGGGACCTCAAGAGGTCATCTAGTCCAACCCCCTGCTCAAAGCAGGACCAATTCCCAACTAAATCATCCCAGCCAGGGCTTTGTCAAGCCGGGCCTTAAAAACCTCCAAGGAGACTCCACCACCTCCCTAGGTAACGCATTCCAGTGCTTCACCATCCTCCTAGTGAAATAGTGTTTCCTAATATCCAACCTGGACCTCCCCCACTGCAACTTGAGACCATGCTCCTTGTTCTGTCATCTGCCACCACTGAGAACAGCCGAGCTCCATCCTCTTTGGAACCCCCTTCAGGTAGTTGAAGGCTGCTATCAAATCCCCCCTCATTCTTCTCTTCTGGAGACTAAACAATCCCAGTTCCCTCAGCCTCTCCTCATAAGTCATGTGCTCCAGACCCCCTAATCATTTTTGTTGCCCTCCGCTGGACTCTTTCCAATTTTTCCACATCCTTCTTGTAGTGTGGGGACCAAAACTGGACACAGTATTCCAGATGAGGCCTCACCAATGTCGAATAAAGGGGAACGATCACGTTCCTTGATCTGCTGGCAATGCCCCTACTTATACCGCTCAAAATGCCGTTAGTCTTCTTGGCAACAAGAGCACACTGTTGACTCATATCCAGCTTCTCGTCCACTGTGACCCCTAGGTCTTTTTCTGCAGAACTGCTACCTAGCCATTCGGTCCCTAGTCTGTAGCAGTGCATGGGATTCTTCCGTCCTAAGTGCAGGACTCTGCACTTGTCCTTGTTAAACCTCATCAGGTTTTTTTTGGCCCAATCCTCTAATTTATCTAGGTCCCTCTGTATCTGATCCCTACCCTCTAGTGTATCTACCACGCCTCCTAGTTTAGTGTCATCTGCGAACTTGCTGAGAGTGCAGGCCACACCATCCTCCAGATCATTAATAAAGATATTAAACAAAACCGGCCCCAGGACCGACCTTTGGGGCACTCCGCTTGAAACCGGCTGCCAACTAGACATGGAGCCATTGATCACTACCCATTGAGCCCGACGATCTAGCCAGCTTTCTATCCACCTTACAGTCCATTCATCCAGCCCATACTTCTTTAACTTGCTGGCAAGAATACTGTGGGAGACCGTATCAAAAGCTTTGCTAAAGTCAAGGAATAACACATCCACTGCTTTCCCCTCATCCACAGAGCCAGTTATCTCATCATAGAAGGCAATTAGGTTAGTCAGGCACGACTTCCCCTTGGTGAATCCATGCTGACTGTTCCTGATCACTTTCCTCTCCTGTAAGTGTTTCATAATTGATTCCTTGAGGACCTGCTCCATGATTTTTCCAGGGACTGAGGTGAGGCTGACTGGCCTGTAGTTCCCCGGATCCTCCTTCTTCCCTTTTTTAAAGATGGGCATTACATTAGCCTTTTTCCAGTCATCTGGGACCTCCCCCGATCGCCATGAGTTTTCAAAAATAATGACTAATGGCTCTGCAATCTCATCCCCCAATTCCTTTAGCACCCTCGGATGCAGCGCATCCGGCCCCATGGACTTGTGCACATCCAGTTTTTCTAAATAGTCCCGAACCACTTCTTTCTCCACAGAGGGCTGGTCGCCTTCTCCCCATATTGTGCTGCCCAGTGCAGCAGTCTGGGAGCTGACCTTGTTCGTGAAGACAGAGGCAAAAAAAGCATTGAGTACATTAGCTTTTTCCACATCCTCGGTCATTAGGTTGCCTCCCTCATTCAGTAAGGGGCCCACACTTTCCTTGACTTTCTTCTTGTTGCTAACATACCTGAAGAAACCCTTCTTGTTACTCTCCTCTGAATTTGATCTTTCATAATTTGCATATCTCCTTCACTGACCCTCTGACTACTTGAAACCTGTTTATAGTCACTGTCACAATTCAGGGCAATTTTACTTGTATTTCCCTTCAGTGATTCAGCAAGGATATCCACTCTCCTCTTCAGCTGCCCCAGCTATTTCTGTTCTGGGAAAAGAGCCATGTCTAGGGTTGCCTACCATCCAGAATTGTTCTGGAGTCTTCAGGAATTAAAAATTAATTTTGAATTAAAGATTGTCATGTGATAAAACCTCCAGTAATACATCCAACCAAAATTGGCAACCCTAGCCATGTCTCTCTCCTTCTGACCAGAATATTCCCAGGCTACACAGTTTCTTGCCTTCAATGTGTATTTCCCTACAAAGACAGTCCACCTAAACTCATCTGCTTTCTTTCTCTTCCAAGACTGATAACAGAGTGATTGCTACAGATATAAGGGATCACACAGTCCTGTCTAAGCAAGCCTACTTTATTCTTATGGTAAAAGGCATATTGAAAACAATAAAAGAAACTACACACATACTAATGAGCTCACCAGGCATCACTCCACTCTACGGGTTTCTTTATGGTTACAAGTTCATCAGAGCTTCAGTTCAAAACAAGACCACAGTCTTCTGGGGCCTCAGTAGGCCAAATCTTTCCAAGCCTCACCTAAGGACTGAGGTCCTATGTGGATATAAGTCCTGTCCCTTGCTGGATCAGGAAGAAGCCCTGAGTCAGTTTAAAATTCAAGCTTTTATCCAAAAGTGTTTTCTTTCTCTATTCATCTCTGGAGAATCCAGTTTCAACTAGTATATGGGCATCACCCTTGGAGGGCAGCTTCAAAGATTGATAATGGAGGAAGTTCATTAGCATCCCCCGTCCCTGTTAGAAAAGTTACATACAATGTCACAACATGTACAAAACTTCATTTTTAATACAATGTATCCCAAAGGTATTAACCTGAATACTGTAAGGTTTAGCTTAATTTAATAAACTTTAGCTCAATTCCACAAGGAGGCCACACAATAATTAAGCAATAAGACAAAACATGACATGAAGCATTGCTGATCAATGTGCACATTGTGTATGTAATAACCTCATGTCTACAGCACAGCTGAGGTGTACATTAATCAGCACCACTGTGCAGTCTAAAGTGTTTTGAGATTAGAAAATGGGTATTTAAAGTATTAAAATATGATCTTTTTTTCTCTTATTAATATGAATGGATCTCCTCTCTCGTGTATATGGTTCTATAAGGGTGCAGTGACTTTACCTTTTTATCTTAAAAATATTTCATGCCAGAAACAAAAAGGATTTGGGGATTTTTGTGTTTGTTTAGCAAGTATGTCTATTTATCTAGCTGTCTTTGCCACCCCCGTGCGGTCACTGGAATGCTGTGATCACCAAACTTTTTTTCTAATACACTGCTTGGAAATTATAAAGTGTAACACAAATCAGGGATACGCTTTTAAAGTGCCGCCGCTGCTAGATTCCATAGGTTCTACCCCAGTGGATCCCAATAAGTACTCCAAAGCAGCAACTTCCACACAGCTCCCGCCAACAGATGATCCCCATGCCCTTACATCTTCCCATTAACTTCCCCCTCTTCGGGGCTCAAAGAAACACTGGGATAATCAGGATAACTTGCTTCCACCCACCTAATAGCCTTCTGGCACTTTATCACTACCATAACTCTCACATGTGGGTCACCTGCACCTCTACTACCACCAGTCAACTGGTGTCTTCCTCACATCACTAGAAATATAATGGGATCCTATTTCCACACCAGTGTAATCCACCCCACTGTGGGGTGATGCTGAAAGTGCTGTGGTATACCAGGCCCATCTAGATGTTTGTTAGTACACTCTGTTTACTACAAGCTCACAGGCAAGTGCTGTTGGTGCTATAAGCCCAAGAATCTACAGGATCTAGTCCTCCCCAGGTCTGCATTAATACTTACACATTTCACATGACTAACAGAGGATTTTTTAAAGAGTGTGAATAGAGGGTACTGTGATAAATTCAGGACAGACAGCTCAAGGAGGAGGGGGAGAAAACAGTCCCAGAGGGTTAAAAGGCCCTCCTCCCTACCAACTGAGGAGGGGTAACTACAGGTCAATCAGGTTCAGCTGAAAAGGGGTTACCAGAGAATCAATTAGGATCAGCTGAGAGGGAGTTTCCTGAGGTCAATTAGGGCTGCCTGAGACCTTTTTAAACCCTCCCCTGGGGGGGGGAAAGAGAGAGAAGGAGTCATGCTGCCAGTAGGTTAGGAGCAGTGTGATAGTGAGCCTCACCAGGAGGGGAGGTTGCATTCCCTCCCATAAGGGAGAAAAACAAGCCAAAAAGACTGGTGGAGAGAAGGAATGGACTTCCCCTGTGCAACCAAGAGGGACTGTATTACCCAACTCTGTCTCCCCGAGGCTAAAAGCAGCGGAGACTAGTGAGACTGAGAAGGTGCCTTGCCACAGTACATACACAATGACCTCAACTAAAGATAAACCCAACAGATCCTAATCCAGCCCCTGGAGGTAGGTAACTGCCTTGTGGGACTTCTAGACCTAGTGCCATCTAGACCATGCCTCTCTCAAAGGCAATGAAGCACCAGTCTGGTACAGGAACTTGGCCAGAGTTCAGTTCTAAAGCTTGTTGCCTTGTTATAGCTTGTCTGTGCTATCTTCTTCCTGAGCAGATGTCCCATGTCCTGTTTGCAAGCTCCTGGACTGTATGCTTCTGCTGCTGCTGCTATGAGCTCCCAGCTGGCAAAATGCTGCTTTGCAGTCTAGCTATCTGCTTGCACACAGCCTGAGGAGCTTTCCTCAGTCTGATCCCTGCCTTCAGGTAGGGCCGGCCCTAACTTTTTTGCCGCCCCAAGCAAAAAAAAAAAAAAAGAGTGCCGCCCTGCCTTACAACCCCCCACCCCGAGCGCCGCCTCGCTGAAACAAAAACAAACAAAAAAAAAACCTGAGCACTGCCCCACCAAAATAATCCCACCCCTGAGCACCGCCCTCCCAAAACAAAAAAAAATGGAGCGCTGCCTCACCACCCCAAGATTGGCCCGCCCTTTAGAAGGTGCCACCCCAAGCACGTGCTTGGCCGGTTGGTGCCTGGAGCCGGCCCTGCCTTCAGGATGTTCCCTTCTTGTCCTGTTCTCTTAGCAATGTGGAGCCCTCTACTGAGTGGATGTTGAACTGATTGGCTAGATCCTTTCCCTCCAACAATGTGGGGCGGATGGGAAAAGTAGCAATTGCCTGACCTTCCCCAACTTTACTGCAACTACCTGCTCTTTGTATCCTGGGAGCACCAGGTTCAACCCAGGTGTGGCTCATGCTGTAATCAGACTTAGCTTAGCTCCAGACTCTCCAGCCCATGGGGTAAGCCACCCTCAAGTTACAATGCCACATGCTTAAAGGAGTTAAGGCATAATGAATAAATAGAAAATGTGCTAACACCAAATGTTATTGTTCTATAATGAAAAGTTAGTACAGTCCCCTCCAACTGGCTGGTAATAAAAGGAATGATGCATATATGCTTATGAGTAAACTCAGAGGCACATTGCTCAAAGGAATGGACTCATTTCTGGCATAAACTTCTATTGATGCTAGCAAAGAATTGGGCCTATAGTCCTTAAATGCTCAGAATGGTGTTTGCTCTTTGTGTTTTCAGGCCACTGTTGCATCTTGCTCCTGCTTTCCACTCCCATTATAAAATTACTTTGAGAGCAATATGCCAAATGTTCTTAGACAAAAACAGTGAGGTGCAAAATGCATGCAATTTTTATCCTATCTAATTTAAAAGGGGGGGGGGAAGCAATATACTCAAACCATTTTAGAACCCACAGCTCGGTAGATCAAATGTATCTGACTCAATAGGGAATGTTGAACTGGATCTTTAATAATTAAAATCTGTAGTGCAGTATTATAATCTGTCCTTTTTTCAAATCTTTTTTCCTTATATGTTGTTTTTATTCTCAAACTCTATAAAAATGGATTTTAAGATATTCATAGCCATGCATTCAATGGGACAAAACTGAATCAATTGTGAGGATACATATCCCCCATTCATTAATGAACAGATACATTTATTTGACTGACAAGTATTTTGTTACCATTAAAATACAACCAAAGGAACCTTGTCCAGCACAACTAGTTGTATCTTGTACCTCCTGATACTATCTTTAGTTGAATAGATATCCCATAGAAAATTGCAGATCCCATGCATATTTCACTATTGCCAGGGCTTGTGATATTTGGTGGTTTTCTTCCAGCTGAAGCTGCTATAATCCTGTGATTTATCTTGACTTTAGCAAAGCTTTTGATACGGTCTCCCACAGTATTCTTGCCAGCAAGTTAAAAAAGTATAGATTGGATGAATGGACTATAAGGTGGATAGAAAGCCAGCTAGATCATCGGGCTCAGTGGGTAGTGATCAATGGCTCGATGTCTAGTTGGCAGCCGGTATCAAATGGAGTGCCCCAGGGGCTGTTTTTGTTCTACATCTTCATTAGTGATCTGGATGATGGGATGGATTGCACCCTCAGCAAGTTTGCAGATGACACTAAGCTGGGAGGGGGGAAGGGGGAAGAGGTAGATATACTGGAGGGTACGGATAGGGTCCAGAGTGACCTAGACAAATTGGAAGATTGGACCAAAAGAAATCTAATGGAGGTTCAACAAGTCCTGCACTTAGGACGGAAGAATCCCATGCACTGCTCCAGGCTGGGGACCGACTGGTTAAGCGGCAGTTCTGCAGAAAAGGACCTGGGGATTACAATGGATGAGAAGCTGGATATGAATCAACAGTGTGCCCTTGTTGCCAAAGCTAATGGCATATTAGGCTACATTAGTAGAAGCATTGCCTGCAGATCAAGGGAAGTGATTATTCCCCTCTAAATTCATCACTGGTGAGGCCACATCTGGAGTACTGCATCCAGTTTGGGGGCCCCCCACTACAGAAAGGATGTGGGCAAATTGGCGAGAATCCAGCGGAGGGCAACAAAAATTATTAGGGGCTGGGCACATGACTCATGAAGAGCGGCTGAGGGAACTGGGCTTGTTTAGTCTGCAGAAGAGAAGAGTGAGGGGGGATTTGATAGCAGCCTTCAACTACCTGAAGGGGATTCCAAAGAGGATGGAGCTAGGCTATTCTCCATGGTGGCAGACGACAGAACAAGGAGCAATGATCTCAAGTTGAAGTGGGGGAGGTCTAGGTTGGATATTAAGAAAAATTATTTCACTAGGAGGGTGGTGAAGCACTGGAATGGGTTACCCAGAGAGGTGGTGGAATCTCCATCCTTAGATGTTTAAGGCCAGGGTTGACAAAGCTCTGGCTGGGATGATTAGTTGGTGTTTGTCATGTTTTGAGCAGGGGGTTGGACTAGATGACCTCATGAGGTCTCTTCGAACCCTAATCTTCTAGGATTTTGCGAGAATCTCATCTTTAGTTTAAAAAGAAATATATAAGTTTCTAGGCTGCAAGGTTGCAATGAAAACTTTGAAAAAGTGACCCAAAATGCTCAAACTCTATAGAAGTCAAATAAAAGAACTCCAAATTATTACTTTTTTAAAACCTCATGATTTTTAAGGTAATCTCTTGATTTTGGGGGCCTGACTCCAATTGGTAATAATGATATTTGCAGTAGTTAAGGAAGCTAAAAAGCAAACCTCTCACCTTTATCACTGGTTCAAATTCAACCTAAATTGGTAGTGAGCAGAACTATTGTCAAATGAATGTTGTTTGATCATCGAAGTGAAATGAATTATCGGTTGTGAAATCTGAGTATCTTCAATTCATGTTAGAGTAACACAAAGACAACCGCTAGCCAGATAGGAAAAGACTCATAGCAAGTACACAGTAAGAGCAGACCAAAAAAAAACAAAAAAAACACCTTTTTTTACTTTTATCTTTTAAATTTTTTAACATTCAATTCCGCAGGATTCTAAAGAACAATATAAACCTCAGAAGAATACACAATGATGCTCTGAAGGGGGCCACTGGGTCTTCTATGTATCACACTGCTTTACTCTTCACTTTTACATAGGTTGCAAGTAAACTGTACTGTAACAAATGCAGTATCTAATTTCAGTAGAGAGAGACCATTAAATTTTGTTTCTTTGATTGAGGAAGGGCCTTGGATCTCTGACTTGGAGTTGAATACTCCATAGAGGTGTCATGCAACAGAATTAGATGGTAGCGAGCTCAGTGTTTGTACCATGATAGATATCTACCTACTAATTCCAAGCAGCATTAGTGCCCATAAGGAATTTACCATATGCCCATAAGGAATTTTGGCCTTTGATGAATTTTTCTAATTCTCCCACCTCTGCATTTTGGATTCTGAAGCTACAAAGTAGTTTGGCTTTTGGGATGATGAGCATAATTTACTATTTCAGGTATATTTTTATTATTTCTTATAAAAAATAAATAGTTAATTATACATAGGTTTGGAAGGATTCGATTTATATTGGTAAATGTCGGTTTCACCATACACCTAGATTTCACCGTACACACATGAAAAAATATTCCCATCAATAATCATTAAAATTTACAGATAGGAAAAGTAAGAGAAATGCTGCTTGAGAACTTATTAGAATTTGATTTAAGGATATTTTCATTGTATAGTTTGATATGAGATGTTGATAGTCTGTGGTTTAACAGTTATAAAGCTTTAACTATTTGAATCTCAACATCTACTGTCACTAAATAATTAGTGTCTGATCCCCCCCATTGTCTGATGGCCCCATAATTTCATGCAACTGTGAAAATTTAAATAAATTAAAATCTTTAGAAATGCTTTAAAATAAATAGATACTATGTGTCAAAAAATAAAAATAAAATTCTGCCAAGCCTAATATGTGCTAGCCATGTACTGAAAAAAAGTATAATATCATGCTTTATTGATCAGAGATGGAACTCAGAGGATAGCACTTACTACATATGGACTGTTTTCTGTACAGTAGAATACAATAGATAGTTTTGTAAAAAGTGCATTCTGTATCATGCTTGCAAATTTATTCTTTACTGGTGCTTTACAGTATGTGGCATATCTAATAATAATGTAGTATTTTTAGTCTTTTCTAAATTAGATTTATTTATATATTTTTTCTGCTAGAAGGTTAAGATCTTGACCTTGCAAACTCTTACTTAAGTGAACAGTCTTTACTCCTACGAGTAGACCTATTGAAGTCAATGGGACTGTTTCCATGAGTAAGGATATCTTTTGTGTGAAAGAATTTTTGAGATTAGGCCCCATGATAGGGCTTTGAAATGCTGAGCAACTGCTGTTAAAAAAAAAAAAAAAAAAAAAAAAAAAAAAAAAAAAAAAAAAAAAAAAAAAAAAAAAAAAAAAAAAAAAAAAAAAAAAAAAAAAAAAAAAAAAAAAAAAAAAAAAAAAAAAAAAAAAAAAAAAATAAAAAAAAAAAAAAAAAAAAAAAAAAAAAAAAAAAAAAAAAAAAAAAAAGCACTTTCAAGTTCAGGACTTGTTGAGAGTTAGTAATTTTGAGACTTACAGAATCACGATTATCTACCAGCCGTGGGATTTTTTTTTTGAGGTATTTTATATGCATCAAAAGAAAAGAGATTCTCCTTATTCTAGGGATATTTCGTCAACATCATTGGAATAACTACCTACTTATGGACTGGCAGCCATTCAAGTCTTAAATGCAATATCACCTTACTTTCTAAAGAGACTACCACCATTGGACAAATTTGTTAATTTTCTGGAAGTTGTTTTAACCTATCCCAACCACTGCTGTGCTTTTAGAAACCTAGGGATGTAAGTGTAAATAGTATATTGTTGTATCACAGCAATTTGGAAATTCCAGAACACTGTCTCTGCATTCCAACTTTCAAAAACTTTGATTAGAAGTAGTCCAGTTCCAAAACAGTATGGGCCATATACAACCCTGGTATGAAAGCAAGCACACCATGATGGAAGACAATTGACATATGCCCAGTTATGTCCGAGCTGAATTTGGCTTCATCTGTCTTATAGCCACCTAGTAATACAGTAAGAAGACCATTCTGATTGTGTTTAATATGTGGATTTTTCCAGTATCTTAATCAAAAGAATCTTTAGCTTACTGAAAGTTTCATATGTTCAATTTCCATCACAATTTACTAGGATATTATCCTAAACAAAGGACTTCTTGTAACATTCAGTCTTGGAGTTTATTTAATGACCATTAAAGTTTTGATCAGCTAAACAGGGTACACCTTTAAATAATCATCTCTGCCCCATCCTTAAAATATACCAATAGAAAACAAGAGCACTCAAGCTAATCACACTGCTTTAAATGAAAGTGACATTATTACGTGTGAGATCCTATTTATAACAAGCAGCTGATTGGAGCTTGTGTGTTTATATAACACCAAGTAATGCAAAAGATGAGAATATATATTATAGGTGGGGCTGATAGCACTAACTATTCCTAAAGTTGCCTGTCACGTCCCATCCCTGTTTTCAGTTGCTTATAATTTTGCCAAACTTTAACCATTTGGGCTGCAATTTTACACATCAGGTGTCTGCCTTGGGCTGAATTTTTTTTGGGGGGGGGTCATGCCCCAGTCTGTCTCTGTGCCCTGCTTCTCATATCTCCCTGGCTACCCCACTCCCCACTTTTCCTTTCAACCCTCCACCCCCTACTGCTTCCCTCTTCTTCTCTCCACTCTCCCATGTCCCACCACGTCCTGCTCTTAAAATCTCATGATTATGCCAATCTCATGATTTTTGAAGGCTTGTGGTTAGCAACACTCAGCCTGTAACTTTTTATGGCATGCTCACAACACAGAATAGCATTCACAGCCAGGAGCCATTGATGTCAGACAAGAGAATTGGGAAGCATGAGACTTACTGAGCTACTGAGTTTTCTGGTCAACAGTAAAGAATTTATGGTTTTTTTATGACAGGTGTAAGATTTTTTCCCCCCATAGATGTCTACAAAGTATTTACACACAGGAGTGGTGTATCTAAACAGGAAACCCAAGCTAACATTAAGGGCTAGTCTACACTACAAAGTTAGGTTGGCTAACTACATGGCTATGGGCTGTGAAAAATTTCCTCCCTGTGTGTTGTAATTAAGCTGACCTAAGCCCAGGTGTACACAGTGGTAGGACAATGGCAGAATTTTTCTGTTGACCTAGCTACTGCCTCTTGGGGAGGTGGATTATCTACAGCAATTGAAGAAACCCTTCTGTCACTGTAGTAAGTGTTGACGCTACAGTGGTGCAGTTGCAATGCTGCAACTGTGCCAATGTAGCATTTCTAGTGTAGACATACCCTAAAAGCTTCCACAACTTGAATTATTTAGTTTAGGACAATGATGCAGAAAAAACCCACAATGATATAATAGGTAAAAATTTGGGTTCATTGGACATAACTAGACCCGAGGTCAAACCTGCTCCCTTTATCAGATGAGTAATCTCACTGAAGTCATTTGGAAGGGCAAAGCAAACGGGATCCACATCCAGACTGAAAACTCAACTCTTCCCCCCTCCCCCCCCTTCCCTTTAGACAAAATTCTTCACTTTTCATTTTTGACAACTTCTCCCAGCAATGTGACAACACATTGAGGAAACCGACCAATGAAACGCTGTAAGTACTTCTGTGCAAACTGATGCTGGCAACAACATGGTTGCAATCCCTCCTGCTATTCATGTGATTATTTTTCATAAAAGTGAACTTAGTTTTAGGCCAATTCAGTCATCGTCACAGGGAGTGCAGACTGCAGAGGAAATTTTACTATTAAACTAGGATTTGCTGGGTCATGTTTAAAATATGCTGTAGCGTCATGGCCTGTATTCATGCCAGTCTGTTTTCTGGATACTTTGAAGAATTTCACATCGGTGATTAAATATTTTAGAAAATGAAGAGCCTGTATTGAGAACCTGGCATGCCTGCAAATAATTGCAGGCACAGATGTTTGTACAATCCATACAGTGCCATAAATGTATATGGCCTTTCTCAGAGTAATGGAGTCACAAAATTCTCATTTTTACAAATAAACAGACTAAAACACATTCCCTTCCTCTTCCACGCTAAGAGAATCCAAAAGACAAGCCAAGACACAGGACAATAGTTCAGGTAATGGAAAAATCCAGGGATCTGTAAGTTGTAGAACAAATTGTGAATGTTTCAGATAGTCATTGAAATGCAACTCCAACTTCATTTGCAGGTCAAGGCCTTGATTCAGGAAAGCACTTAAACCTGAACTTAAACCTAAACTTAACTTCAAAAGGTGCTTAAGTTGCATTGACATTAAAGCTAAGAATGTGCTAACCTGTGGTCCTGAATTGGGATGCTTTCCTGCATCTGGGCCCAAATCACAGATTCCAGGTGATGTTTGCCTTTCAAATGCTGCTGATGGTACAGGAAATGCTAATTGGACAATTTTTTGAAGCAATCGGTTGTTTGGAGAACTAAGAAAAGGGAAAACTGATTTTTAACTGTTTTGTTTTCTTTTTAAGCCTACCTCTATGATGTTACTGACCAAGGGAGTCAGAGATTTCTTTTCAAAGCTTTGAAACTTTTTTAGTTACTAATTTTGTTTAAAAGGGTAACTCAGACCTTGAACCTGTTTACTGCCTGTCAAGGAATATGACCACCCCATCCTCCTCTGGGGCATGGCAGGGTGTGATACCACCACAGTTGCAGTCTACCAGACTATCCTTTGGCTGAAAGCAGTATGGCCTAGAGGCCAGCATCAGTACAACTGCCCCTGGGGTCATATGGCCTAGTGGCCAGAGTCAATATACCTGCCCTTGGGGTCAAGGCTGTGTGGCCCTAGGGCATAGCCACAAGCGGGCCTGGTGGACTGGGGCCCACCCACTTAGCATCCAGGCCCACACCCCAGCCCCTGGCACTTCTGCTGAGGTTGGGCGGATGGAGCAGGGCAAGCCCCCTCACCCCAACCATGCCAGTAACAGCGGCGACAGCCAGGAGCCCCAGACCCTTTTTAATTGCCCAGGTGGGCCACAGGGCTCCTAGTGGGCACAAGTGCTCCGGGACCTGCACTTTGGGAGTGTGATGTTGCACTCCATATGATATTATTAAAATATGCTAATGATTGTGAATATAATGTAACTGGAATATGCTGCATGCAAAAGGTCTCTTGTAAGGTATCATTACAAAGATTATAATCTACTGAATGCGGTCATCCTCTTTGTATAAATGTATCATTCTTGTATCTGAAATGAGAAATATGAAATTTAACTGAGGTCCTATTGTAATTATGCAAAGCGTGGGCCATTAATGGTGGTTTGGAATCTTGATGACTCCCATTAACTAGGACAATTGGTTGTAAATAGCTCTGTTTACTTGCAAGCCTTCCTGTGAGTCAGGCCAGAAAGAATGAAGCCTTGGAGTCTCACAGGACATGTGACCATGTCACCTGGTACTGGAATCCATCTTAAACCTGGTGCTTTTCCATTTAGAAGGAGGGGTGGGGACCCAGAGAGACAAAAGCTATATAAGGGGGTGGAACAGAACAAAGGGGGCTTCAATCATAAATCCCCTAGCTACCACCTGAGCTGGAACAAGGACTGTATCAGGGGAAAGGATTGGGCCTAGGCTAGAAAGGAGTCTATTCTGTGAAAGAAGCTTATTGGAACATCTGAGGGTGAGATTTACCTATATTCAGTTTCTTAATGTATTAGGCTTAGACTTGCACATTGTGCTTAATAACTTACTTTGTTCTGTCTGTTATTACTTGGAACCACTTAAATCCTACTTTTTATATTTAATAAAATCACTTTTGCTTATTAACTGACCCAAAGTAATTAATACCTGGGGGAGCAAACAGTTGTGCATCTCTCTCTCTATCAGTGTTATAGTGTTTATGAGTTTACCCTGTATAAGCTTTATACAGAGTAAAATGGATTTATTTGGAGTTTGGATCCCATTGGGAGTTGGGTGTCTGGGTGCTGGAGACAGGAGCACTTCTTAAACTGTTTTCAGTTAAGTCTGGAGCTTTGGGGCACATGGTTCAGACCCTGGGTCTGTGTTGGAGCAGACTGGCATGTCTGGCTCAACAAGGCAGGGTTCTGGAGGCCCAAACTGGCAGAGAAAATGAGCTCAGTGGTAGTCTCAGCACATCAGGTAACAGTCCCAAGGGGGTCTCTGTGACCCAACCTGTCACAGGAGGGCCCTGCAGGCTGGTGCAATCGGTCCCAGAAGTAATGGGTTGGTCCCAGAAATGACGTATTCATCACTTCCACCTCAGGCCCCACACACCCCTAGGGATGGCCCTAGCACCCAGAATTTCTGTCGGCAGAGGTATTTGCCAATACCCTTTTGTTAAATCCAGTGTTGACAAATATTTGGCTCCCCACAATCGTTCCTGGAACTTTTCAATGCAGGGTATTGGATACACCTCAAAATGGGAAATGGCATTGACCTAAAACAAAAAAAAAAAAACAACAAAAACACACACAGATGGCCTCATCTGGTTTCGGAACCAGAACGATCAAGCTTTGCCATTCACTTTGAGATTCTTCTACCACCCCCATCTCCAGCATTGTCTCTAATTCCTGGCAGACAGCTTCCCTCATCTTCCTGGGGAGGAACTGGTGGTCATCCCTCACCCTCTGTCCTGGGGTTGTTGCGATGTGGTGGCTTATGATATTGATCTGTCCTGGGTGTGTTGACAAGAGATTCGGGAAGTCCTGCATGAGATATTGTAACTGTTCTCATTGTGCGGAACTAAGGCTTGCTCCCATTGCCATCGACTTCGGGTCCAGAGGTTCTCCCACTAGTGATGCCAGTTCAGGTTCTGGGGTGAAGGTGTGATGAATAAGGCCTCTCTGCCCTTCCAGGCCTTCAACAAGTTCATGTGATACATGTGGACTTCCTTCCGTCATCCCGGCAACCTGATCTCATAATCTACCCGTCCCACCCCACGAGACACCTCGAAAGGGCCTTGCCACTTGGCTAATAGCTTTGAGTCAGTGAAGGGCAATAAGAGTAGGACCCACTCCCCAGGCTCAAAGCTGCATACCTTAGTCCCCTGTTGTATTGTTGGTCCTGGGTTCACTGGGCTTGTAACAGGTTCTCTTTAGCGAAGACACCCAAGGCCTGGAGGTGTTCATGGAGTCGTAAAACACAGTGGGTAGTTCCCAGAACCTGTCTCTTGTGACTCCCAGTCCTCTCTCAGGAGGTTGAGTATGCCCCAAGGTTGTTTCCCATAGAGAAGCTCAAAGGGGGAGAACCCGATCGAGGCTTGGGGGAACCTGCCGCACAGTGAACAGTAGAGCAGGCAGCTATGAGTCCCAATGTCAGGGATCATCTTCTACAAACTTGTGGAGCATTGACTTGAGGGTTCTGTTAAAGCGTTAAACTCACTCATCAATTTGTGGGTGGTACACTGAAGTCCTGAGGGTTCACACGTTCATGAGGCAGCATAACTTGGCTATCAGTTCGGAGGACACATTGGTGCCCTGATCAGTTAAGATCTCCTTGGGTATCCCGACCCAAGTGAAAATCTTCACTAACTACGTCGCGATGTTAGAGGCTGTGGCCACACACACACACACACCACACACAGAGAGAAGTGGATGGCCTCAGGGTAGCATGTCGCGTAATCGACAAGTACAAGGATGAATCAGTTCCCTGTCTGGCTCTTCTCTAGCGGTTTGAGTTCTATGCCAACTCATTTGAATGGTATGCTGACCACAGGGAGAGGCACAAGAAGGACCTGGGGTATCCCTTTCAGTCCAGTCCGCTGGCACTCAGGGCAGGAATAATCCCTTACCTCCTCGGGTATGCCCAGCCAAAAGAACTGGCGTGCTATCCTCTGGAGGTTCTTCTCTCTACCCAGATGTCCCACCCAGGGTACTGCATGAGCCAGCTGTAGGAGGCTCCGGCGTAAACTCTGGGGCACCAAGACTGTCAGATAGCTTCCTGTATTTGTGGTTCCTGTACCACTCAGTAGAGGCGGTCTCCCCAGATCTCAAATCGTGGTCCTTGTGGAGGGTGTGGCATATTGTCTCCTTCTTGGTCTGGGGTCGCCGCCTGCTCCCAGGTTTGGACTTAAAGGCAGGTCCTCCCTCTGCTCTTGGATGAAGTCTCTGTCATGTTTCACTCCACCTGGGCATCTATGATGGGATGCTCTATGCCTGGAGAGGACTTGACGGGTGGCTCAGGGGGTTTAGACAGCCCTTCTCTGGGGTTGGGTTCTGAGGGGTGACCCAAGAGTTCCCCGCTCATTGATCCTCCCTTCCCTCCTCCTGGATGTCATCTGCCATGGTCTCACAGGATTTCCCCGAATTCCAGCCAGTATTACCCCAATGCCACAGGGTAGGCTAACCTGGGAGCTACACTGACTTGGAGGGTTTCTCCCCAGCTGTAGATCTCAAGTCTTACCCAGGTGATTGGGTAAAGCTGTATATCCCCATGGATGCTGTAGGTGTATCCTTGTCCCAGAGAGTTCAAGGTCAGGAATGAGTCCCTCCCAAATAATTGTCTGACTACAGCCCAAGTCTACTAAGGCTGTTGTGGGGATTCCTTCCACTAGAACCGGGACTACACGTTTTTCCAGACCTTTCCACTGGGCTTGAGGGCTGGCTATGGAGACTTGCCCATAACTACAATCCATGTAGGGGAAGTCCCCTCTGAAAGTCTCCCTCTTAGCCACACTCCCAGCAGTGGTCTTGGGTTTCCCCAGTCCCAGGTCCACCTTCGGTGGGCTCTGTCCCTTTTGAGGGTCTCTTTCCCTGTTGGTCCAGGTCTGGCTCACTGGACGCTGGCATTTGAGGGTGGGGGGGGTGGTTGGGAGAGGGGTCGGGATTCCTCTGGGTCCATCTTGCAGAGGAACTCCCCCAGCCAGCCTGTCCCTCCTCCGGCTCCCAGATTTCCATAGCTGTGCCTCCAACCCGTTGGCCGCCAAGTAGTCATCCATCCGTTCTATGGCCTCTGCCAGTGTTGTTGGTCAGTGCCGTTGCACCCTCTCCTTCCCTACACTTGGGAGGATCTGGGTGAACTGTTCAAGGACAATGACCTCTGCTACTTGGGCCCCTGGCCATTTCTCTGGCTCCAATCATTGCCAGGCATTATCCAGCAGGCATTGGGCTATCACCCAGGGTCTAGCCCCTGGCACGTACCTTTCTTGCTGGAAGCGCCAGCGATGTATGTCAAGGTTAATTCCTGCCTACTCCATAATGGCATCCTTCACTCTTTTATACACTAGTGCATCCTGTGGATTCAACCACCGGTAGGCTGCCTGGGATGACCCCCTCAGATAGGGAGCTAACAGTGTAGCTCCATCCTCTGGGTGCCACTTGGCAGCGGTGGCTACCCATTCAAATGTCACCAGAAATGCCTCGGGGTCATCATTGGGTCTCATTTTTGACAGTCATATTGGCAGACTGGTGGGCAGGACCAGGGTTCGGCATGCCCATCCGGTGCATCACGGTGGCCATTTGCTGGATCAGGCATTCTTCCAGTTCCTTAATCATTTGTTGCTGCTAGGCCATGATTTGTTGCAACAGCTGTGTCTGGTGTTGCTGCCGTTGGGTAGCCCATTGCTGTTGACTTTCCAACAGTCATTTCGGAATCTTGTCAGTCTCCATCTTGGGCAGAATGACAAATAGGCAGGTGAAGGAGGATTACGCTGCTAACAAACTCTTCCTCCTGGGGCCCTTCAGCAAGGACCAGTCTCTGCCCATGTTCTCCACCATGTGTCAAGGGGCGGGGGGGGGGAGCATGATATCACCATGCTTGCAGTCTACCAGACTGTCCTTCAGCTGAAAGCAGCATGGCCTAGAGACCAGAGTCAATATGACTACTCCCAGGATCAGGGTTGAGTATGGCCCAGTGGCCAGCATCAATAAGACTGTCACTTGGGTCAGGGCAGCGTGGCCTAGCAGCTGGTGCCAGGGGAGCAGGCTGCAACCTCAAGGAGGGTGGCAGTTCTGGTGGGGGACCTGGGCACTCCCTCTCCACTGAGTCCCAGCCCAGGGCCCTGTCATCGACAGGTATGGTTGTCACCCAGTCAGCAGGCTATCCAATCACAACACGCTGCCCTTGCTCAGGTGGTAGATACCACTCCCCCAACCTCCCTGGGCCACTTCCTAACGCTATTCCTGAGATAGCAGCCGATATCCCAACAAGGGAAGCTGGGGGTCCCAATGGTGTATCTCTCTGGAAGTCCAGCTCCTGGCCCTTCGCTGAAGGTAGCAGGTCACCAGTCTAGTCTCCAGGTTCTTGGGCTGCTGCAGTCCACAGCTGTAGCAGCCCCTGGCCTAGAGCCTCTACCAAGCATGCTCTCACCTTGGTGGTCAGTCTAGAATGAGCTGGGCTGCTCCATTTTATACTAAGGTAGCAGTTGGAGCATGTCCACTACAGTCTCAGGGGCGGGACTTCTGCTGTCCATAGTATGGGGTTAACCCCCTCTTTCCCAGTGCAGGATATGCACACCCCCAATCACACTGCCCTTTCCATAGCACCTGCTTTGGTGCCACCATCGGTGGAATGTTAGCACTTACCATACCCAATATCTGCATCAGCAGAGTAGCTGCATCCTATCTAGACAATTGAGATATGGTCAAAGAGTTAAAAATCAAACCACTGGTCCATAGAAAATACTCTCAGGTATTGGTTCTTGAAAAATAAATTCCACAATAAAATAACTCTAACGGCCTGCTAAGAGAGTGTGTGTATGAGAGAGAGAAATGAGAATATTTACACAATACTTAGTCATATATGGGTTAAACAGTGCTGTTAGGCACAGCCTTCACAAAAGATTGTAAGTAAGCAGCACTGCCCTGGAAGGCATTATGACTAGGATAATCTAAGGCCTAATCCAGGGGTAGGCAACAGATCTATTGTGGGCCAAATCTGGACTGCCAGATGCTTTTGAACAGACAGCAGAATCCTTTTATGTACTTATTTTCGCTGGAGTCTGAACCTTGATCAAGAAATTTGGACCTTGACAAAAAATAAATTGATTACCTCTGGCCTAATCATCCTCCCCCTGCTCCACTCTTGCTCTATAGAGCAGAGAGAAGTTAGTTTCTGCACTCTTCGCAATGGCACACTTTACTTACTACCACCCCCAACCCAGCAAAAAAGTAGTACTGTGAAATCAGCCTAGACCCTGCCCAATTGCTGGCAGGAGAGAGCATGTGGCAGTCTAGCTCCTGCTTGCTCTTTCTACCTTCTCCCCACTCCATGACTAGATCTGCACTTTGAGCAGTCCTTACTCAGAGCCAAGCACAGAAAAAGTTTGGCTTTGCTCAGCTGATTAGGACAGTAGCACAGTCTAGACCTTATGCAGTCCTAATGCACCAATTTTTCCCTATTCAACCTTTATTTGAAGTTATTTCTGCTCTCATATTCTTCATAATAGCTTCTGAACCATACAGTATGTTTTGCATATACACACAGTACAAAGTCCTGATATGGTTTCCTTTCCTAGTAGTACTAAACACAAATGAAATCTTTAGGCACCCTATTTTAGTTAGGCCTCTCTGATTTTTTGACAAGCCTATATCCTGAGCACTCTGATAATACAAATAAATACAATAAGAATACATTTTAGTAACTCCTGCATTTGGTCAATAAGTGTATTATTATACAGTTTGTACTGTACTATTAGCATCATTTGAAAGTAGGGTGACCAGACGTCCTGATTTTATCAAGGACTGTCCAGATATTTGCTTGTTTAGTCGGGACGCTGGACAAACAAGCAATTTTTGCCCTCCGCTCCAGCTCGTGCCCCCTCCCTTGCCCCAACTCCGCCCCCTCCTTCCCCCATTGGATAGCTCCCCCAATCCCTGCCCTGGCCCCACCCCCTCACTGTCCCATTGGATCCCTCCCCAAATCCCCGCCTCTTTCCGAAGCACACTGCATTCCCTCCTCCCTCCCAGGCAAGCGCTGGAGGGAGGAGGCCCGGGGACAGTGGGGTGAGTCCAGCCTGGCCCTGGCCCGAGCGCAGGCAGACAGGGCGGTACCTGCAGGGGGGCAGCCCCGGGTCCGGCCTGGGGAACCGGCTCCCTACGCGCCCATGGGTGGAGGTGGGGGTGAGGGGGCAGCAGCTGCCCGTGTGGGGACTCCGGTTCCTCGGGGCTTCACCTCTGCCACATGCGCCCCGGCCCCGGAGGGGTGTAGGCATGCCTCTGCCTGACACCCAGCAAGGGAGAGGCGGAGGAGCGGCTGGAAGGGCCTGTCGGGCAGCGGCTCTGCCGCGGTGCTGGGGATAATTAGAATCTGTGAGTCTGTCTGCCTCCGGGGGGCAGGGCGGGGGGAGCAGTGTGCGCGAACCTAGGTGAGGAGAGCCCGTCCCGCAATGCTTGGGCGAGTCCCGGCCTGGGGGCCGCGGCAAGGTCCCCCTTCTCCAGCAGGGTGTAGCCCAGCGGCACGAAGGTCGCTACAGCTCCGCACTCCCGGGCCCGCGGGAAGCTGGAGCCCACCAGGGAAGGGGCTGCCCCACGCTGGCGCGCCCGAGGCCAGCCCAGGCCGGTCTCCGCGCAAGGACCTGGCAGGGGTGCTCCCCCTGTCCATGCCCATCTCCGCAGCGTCGGAGTGTCAGTCCTTGGGCTCCAGGCAGGGGTTGTTGCGTCACGGGACCTGGGGGCCGGTGTTTACATCTGCGTGTGGCCGGTGCCAGCCTAGGCGCTTCCTGCTTGTTCGTGCTTTTTTTTTTTTCCCCCCCTCCCTTCTCCCCACTGGCTTTTTTATGTTTTGGCTCTGCCCCCTTCTGCCCCTGTGTCCTGATATTTTGCCTCTGATCTGGTCACCCTATTTGGAAGTGGGTTGGCTGGTAAGTAAATGAGCAAAATTTTGAGAAGGGATTTTTTTGGATGTGACATTCATTTATTGTCTCTCTACACTTCCTTTCCAAAGTAAATAGATCCTTTACCAACAGCTTCATTATACGCATTGATGCAAACACTGAATCTATAGAAATAAATCTAAGAGGCGTCTAGCTCTCAAGGAATCTTTCACCAGTTCTGTGTTTATTTTTACTTTATAATAGAAATTTTATTAGTTGTAACAAAAAGCATGATTTTTTTTAACTAATTATAAGAATGATTATTACAACACATCCCTGTGGTCTGCTGAGAAGAACTCATCCCAATTTGCAACAAATGAAAGATACTCTCCTTATAACTGTTACACTATTTTTGATAAGAATCAGATGGCTGGCTTTGATTTTGATTATTATGACTTGTCAGCCTAAAACACTCAGATGCACTCCAGAACCAGATGCATTGTGAAGCTACCATGGGATCCAGCTTTCTCGGAATCTTGATTTGGTTTATTAATACCCTGGCAATTTCACTGTACTCCTTTTTCTCCTAACTAGCCATTACAAACAGAACGGTTACTTACCTTCTGTAACTGTTGTTCTTCGAGATGTGTTGTTCACGTCCATTACACATTAGGTGTACGCGCGCCGCGTGCACGGACGTCGGAAACTTTTTCCCTTAGCGGCTCCCGTCGGGCCGGCAGGGCCCCCTCCCTCCCGCCAGAGCGGCGCCCCGCTCTAGGGTGTATATATATATATATATATATCCCTGCCGACCCGACCCCTCCGGTTCCCTCTTGCCGGAGACTCCAACAGAGGGGAAGGAGGATGGGAAGTGAGGGCCCTCAATTCTGATACCCTCCTGGCCGATGTGATGGCTACGAGAAACGCCACCTTCCACGAGAGGTGCATGAGGGAGCAAATGGCTAGGGGTTCAAAGGGGGGCCCCCCCATGAGCTTAGTTAGGACTAGGTTCAGACTCCACGCAGGGACCGGTGGGCGCGAGTAGGGAAACACCCTCTCCAGCCCCTTGAGGAATCTGGCTACTGTGGGGTTGGAGAACACTGACACTCCCAACTCTCCCGGATGGAATGCCAAAATGGCAGCTAAATGCACTTTAATCGAGGCGGGCGCAAGCCCCTGATGCTTGAGGTGCAGTAAGTAGTCCAGGATCGACGGAACTGAGGCCTGTAGAGGCTGTATGTGCCGAGGCTCGCACCAGTGGGAGAACCTTTTCCATAGGTTGCTCTTGTAGAGGACTTCCTACTACTAAGGAGAATTTGTTGAACCTGGTGAGAGCATCTGTGTTCCACATCGTTCAGCCAGAGAGATACCACACCGTGATATGTAGCGATGACAGATTCGGGTGGAGCAGGCGACCCCTGTCCTGTGTGACTAGGTCGTGATGGAGGGGGAGGGTGATCGGGTCGGCTATAGACAATTCCAGCAGGGTCGTGAACCGAAGCTGGCGTGGCCAAGCCGGGGCGATGAGTATAATTGTCGCCCTGTCCCTGCGGGTCTTGAGGAGGACCTTGTGGATGAGCGGGAATGGAGGGAAGGCATACCTCAGGCTCCCTCCCCACGGAATCATGAAGGCATCTGCCAATGATCCCAGGCTGAGGTTCTGAAACGAGCAAAACTGAGGGCATTGACTGTTGTCCTTGGTGGCGAAAAGATCCACCCGGGGAAAGCCCCATCTCCGGAAGATTGAATGCAGGATGTCCCGCCTTAATGCCCATTCGTGCATTTGATAGGATCGGCTGAGGCGGTCCGCTAACCCGTTTTGGATCCCCGGGAGATACGTTGCAATAAGATGGATCACATGGGCTATACAGAAGTCCCATAATTGGAGTGCCTCGCGACAGAGGGGAGAGGACCGGGACCGGCCCTGCTTGTTTATATAGAACATGGCGGTAGTGTTGTCTGTCAGGACTGCCACGCTGTGACCTTCTATGGTGGCGTGGAAGGTCTGACAGGCGAGGCGAACTGCTCTCCGCTCCTTTAGATTGATGTGAACCAACCTGTCCTCCCTGGACCACAAGCCTTGGGTCCGCAGTTCCCCCAGGTGTGCCCCCCAACCCAGGTCCGATGCATCCGTTACTAACGTCAGAGTGGGAATCCCTTCGCAGACCTGCTGTTGATCGAGCCACCAGCGGAGCGAGCCCAACACCCGATCCGGGATCCTCACCACCAGATCCAAGGGGTCTCTGTTGGGGCGGTATGTTTGGGTAAACCACAACTGCAAGGGCCGGAGCCTTAGGCGGGCATGTCTGACTACATGTGTGCAGGCTGCCATGTGTCCCAGGAGCTGCATGCAACACCTTGCTGTTGTCGTGGGGAACTTCTGGACTGAGCTTATGGCCCTCTGAATTGTCAGGAACCGCGACTCTGGGAGGCTTGCCCGCGCGGTCACCGAGTCCAGGACTGCACCAATGAAGTCCAGTCTCTGTGTGGGAGCTAACGTGGACTTGGGTACGTTGACCAGGAGGCCGAGCCTGCCGAACAGCTGTAGAGCCAGCGTCACGTGAGAGCGGACCTCGGCCTCCGACCTGCCCGTGAGGAGCCAGTCGTCCAAGTACGGGAACACGCACATCCTTCTTTTCCGAAGGAAGGCTGCTACCACGGACATGCATTTCGTGAATACTCGTGGTGCTGATGCCAGGCCAAAAGGCAGGACTGTAAATTGGAAATGGCGCTGGTTGACGGTGAAGCGCAGGAACCGCCTGTGGGCCGGATTGATAGCGATGTGAAAATAGGCATCTTTCATATCAAGGGCAGCATACCAATCCCCCGGATCCAGGGATGGGATAATAGTTCCAAGGGAGACCATACGGAAGCGCGTTCTGACCAGAAACTTGTTTAGGTCGCGCAGGTCCAAGATAGGACGGAGGCCCCCTTTTGCCTTGGGAATCAGGAAGTACCTGGAGTAGAATCCTTTTCCCCTTAGGGCTGGTGGGACCTCTTCCACTGCTCCTACTGTGAGAAGGGTCTGTACCTCCTGCATGAGAAGTTGCTCGTGAGAGGGGTCCCTGAAGAGGGACGGGGAAGGGGGATGGCAGGGAGGGGGCGAGGAAAACTGGAGGGTATAGCCCGCCTTCACTGTGCGCAGAACCCAGCGGTCCGATGTTATGCGTGACCATACCCGGTAGAAATGGGACAGGCAGTCCTTGAAACTCGGAGGATCCAGTATGGAATGTGGTACGCTGTCCTCGAGCGTAACTTCAAAAGCCTGGTTTGTTCCCTGGCTGCGGCTTGCCCTGGCTGTGACCTTGGCTCTGGTTAGGTGTATTGTTACGTCTCCGCCTGTTATCCCTGCCACGACGGCGGTACGGTTCGTGCGGACGGCGAGGGCGGTACTGCCTCTGTGGAGGTTGAGGCTTAAAGGGCTTGCACTGTGTCACCGGGGTATGCATTCCTAATGACTTTAGGGTTGCTCGCGAGTCCTTAAGGCTATGTAGCCTGGCGTCCATTTGGTCGGAGAACAAGCCCGAACCTTCAAACGGGAGGTCCTGCAGGGTGGTCTGCACCTCTGGCGGAAGGCCTGAAGCCTGTAACCATGCCGAACGCCTAATCACTACCCCTGACGCGATTGTTCTAGCCGCTGCGTCGGCTGAATCCAGGGAGGCCTGCAATGAGATCTTGGCCACTGCCATCCCCTCGTCCACCAGGGCCGTGAACTCAGGATATGCGTCCTGAGGTAGGGAGTCTTTGAACTTGGAGACTGATGCCCAAGAATTAGAATTGTGCCTATTTAGAATCGCCTGCTGATTAGCGATCCTCAGCTGGAGGCCCCCAGACGAATAGACTTTCCTTCGAATAAGTCCAATCGCTTTGCCTCCTTGCCCTTGGGCGCAGGGGCTTGCTGGCCATGACGCTCTCGCTCGTTGACCGCCGAGACCACCAGCGAACAAGGAGACGGGTGTAAAAAGAGGAAGTCAAACCCTCTTGACGGGGCGAAGTATTTTCTCTCCACGCCTTTTGCAGTTGGTGCACTGGAGGCCGACGTTTGCCACACAGTCTTATAGTTGGACTGGACTGTCCGTATAATCGGGAGAGCGACTCTGGAGGGCCCCTCCGGGCTCAGGATGTCGACCATGGGGTCCTCCTGTTCTACAGTCTCCTCCGCTTGCAAGCCCAGATTGAGGGCTACCCGGCGAAGCAGGTCTTGGTGCGCCCGATGATCAATCGGGGGAGGGCCGGACACTGTCGTGCCTGCTACTGCCTCGTCCGGCGAGGAGGAAGAGGTTGGGGCCTTTTGTCCATCCTCACCTTCCTGCATCCTTCATCGCCTGGTTGTTCCTCTGGGGCCTGTCCCACGGTGTGGGACTGGGACGGTACCGTGCTCAGTGCCAAGTCCACTCCCTCCCGCTCCTGCGGTCTAGAGACCGTTGCCTCCTTGTGGGAGGGTGGGCGGTACCGCGGAGAGCGGGATCGGTACCCCGATGGCCCAGATCTTGAGGTCCTGGATGGGGGCCCTTGCTGGTGGTAGGCCCAGGGTGTCCAGAACGGCCATTGGCTTGGTTGGCCCCATTGGTGATGGCCAGAGGCTTCGTAGTCCTTACTGGCCTGTGCCCTATGGCCATACCCGCCATACCGGCCCGAGTCAGTCTCCGACACCACGGACGGTGATCTGGAAGGCCACGGCGGAGCCGTAGAACGGTGCCGGTCCAGGTATGGGGAGTAGTGCCTCCACGACCAGGACCTGGAGCAGCGTCTCGCCGACCTGGATCGGTACCGGTGACCACGGGACCGGGAACGACTACGGGTGGTCGGTCTCGGGGGAACGTACCGTCGACGCATCCCGGTGCCGACTCGAGTATGGCTGCTGATTCGGTGCCGACCGCTTACTGAGGCCCGACTGCTGCGGCGCTTTCTGCGCGGAGGGCAACCGGGAATCCACCGAGGCGGAGCTCGACCGGGACTGGTGCCTTGAACGGTGCAGAGATGGTGACCGTGATGGGCGCACCATCGCCGGCTTGCCTCTGCATGGCAGTCTCGGCGGAGCGTCCTCAGTTTGTGGAGGGCCCTCAACGGACAATGCAATGAGGTCCTTTGCTGCCTCAAATGTGTCCGGAGTGAAGGGCTGTTCCAAGAGCTCCTCCAGCCCTTCTTCCTCACTCGACGCGCCAATCCCGGGGCTCGACGGGCCTTTCGGCGCCAGAGCCACTCATGGGGCCTGTGCCGGGGCCGTGCCGGCCTTGGGCGCGCTCGAGGTCTTCACCGGCACTACCCTCTTATGTGGGGAGCGTCCTCGGGCCTTGGGTTGGCCCTTCAATTTCGCCGGCGAAGACGACCGGTGCCGTACATGCCCCCGTTGGGTCAGTGCCGTGGGCTTCGAGTGACCCGCCAGCGCCGGTTCTCGCACCGATGCCGGGGCGCTCCGCACGGAGGCAGACAGTGCCGCCGAAGTGGAGGGCTGTAACGCCGTCTCCATGAGCAGCTGCTTGAGGCGAAAGTCTCTTTCTTTCTTAGTTCTGGGCTTAAAGGCCTTGCAGATCTTGCAGCGCTCTTTCTGGTGAGCTTCCCCCATGCAGCGGAGACACGAGTCGTGGGGGTCGCTCAATGGCATAGGCTTATGGCACGTGGCACAAGCCTTGAAGCCTTGGGCGTGCGGCATGCCCCGCCGCCCAGGGCTGGTCCCAGGGTTGACCAAGCAACCACGGCAAGAACTTTAAGTACCTAATGAGCTGTTAACTACTAAGCTTAACACTGACTACTAAATAACTGATAACTGTTGTAGATACCACTAATGACTATGCTAAGGGACACTCTCAGACGAGAGACAGAGTTGTTCCAACGCCGCCACGGATGGTAAGAAGGAACTGGAGGGGTCGGGTCGGCAGGGATATATTATATATATATATATACACACATATACATACACACACCCTAGAGCGGGGCGCCAATCTGGCGGGAGGAAGGGGGCCCTGCCGGCCCGACGGGAGCCGCTAAGGGAAAAAGTTTCCGACGTCCGTGCACGCGGCGCGCGTACACCTAATGTGTAATGGATGTGAACAATCACTCGAAGAAGAATCACTGTTCCGCTGTTCCTCGTGCAATCTCTCCTTTGCCAATTTTTGCACGGGACTTTATTTGCTGCTTATTGCCTCTGTTGATGCCCAAACCAGGAGTCAGTACTACAACCATGCAATAGACTGGCAACCAGGCAGTGGTTGCAGTATTGCTGGCTTTTTCAGTGTTTGCAAGTGAACTTTCAGTTTATACATTAACTATGATCACTCTAGAAAGATGGCACACTATCACCTATGCAATGCAATTGGATAGAAAACTGAGACAAAAAGGTATACTATAGTGATGGTGCTTGCAGGCTGGATATTTTCAATTATAATAGCAGCTTTGCCTCTTTTAGGAGTCAGCAGTTACATGAAGATCAGTATTTATTTACTCATGGGTATTGAAATGTGTCTTTCCCAAGCCTACATATTGATTGTCTTAGTGTTAAATGTTGTTGTCTATCATAATTTGAGCTTGTAATATTAAAATTCATATAGCAGTTCAAAATCCAGAACTGGTGGCTACAAACAAAGATACCAAGATTGCAAAGAGAATGGCAATATTGATCTTCATAGATTTTACCTGCATGGTACCTATCATTTTTTGCCTTTAAATTACCTCTCACAGTGACAAACTCCCAAGATTTTGCTTGTTTTGTTTTATCCAGTCAACTCCTGCACAAACCCACTCCTGTACACTATTTTCACAAAAGCTTTTCGAAGGGATTTCTTTCTACTGCTGAGCAAGCTTGGTTGCTGTATGAGTCAAGCAGAGCTTTGCAGAGTGAACTGTTTCTCTGCTTATACATCTAGCTGTAAAAACGCCACCTCATCCACTGACCAAAATAAAACCTCTCAAGCACTGCTTCATTTGGCAATTTTAAATTACCAATATCCAGCTGTACATGACAAGAAGTTTTGCAAAAAAAAAAAAAAAAAAAAAAAAAAAAAAAAGTTAAACTGTAGCTTCAGTAAACTTATCACCAAATGATAAATTATACCTATACCACCAAACCTAGGGATTTAGGTGTTCATTTGTTATTTTATGTACAAATAATAAGTATATACTGTAATTCTTATTCAACACAATTGTTCTGAGATTCAGAATTATGTTTTCATTATTTACAGTAGTAATGATAGAAACAAAAAGTGGTTATTTGATTAAATTATTCTTCTTTACGGGTCCTGTGGGCAGAGTTGCAGTTTTACCATAATTTAGTGCATTTCCAACATGTTCTTCAAGTTAATGTGCAATTCTACTCAGAGCTATGACTGTAAAAACAGCACCTTCCTCCTCACATCTGCTTCCCAAGGATATTTAAAGTCCTATCTGCTGACAAAAAAAGTTTTGAATTCTATTAGCTGTATTGGTACTGCACGGCTAAGAGAAAGGGAGCTGAATTTTATGGCTTTTTATGCTTCATCACCAGAAAGTTCCAATTATAGAGCCAGTTATACCTATTTATACCAGTAACCAGTTGAAAGCAACAAACTTGTACAGATGTCAGTGAGGACAAAGTTTAACCTACAGAAACTTTTTACTAGTGATGACATAGGAGAGCAGCACCCAGCTGGACTTTCCCAGCCCTGCAAACTTAACCTGTGATTGAGTTACTTTAAAAAATAAACCCACCCATATACTAAGTATACTAAGTATATTTGATCTGGATATCATTTGACACACAATAGCTGTGAAACCCAAACAGCGCCATTTAGACAGGCATTTTCAGATTATAAATACACCTCTACCTTGATATAATGCTGTCCTTGGGAGAGGGGGAAAAAGGAAAAAAAAAAAAAAAAAAAAAAACCACAAACAACCCATTTTACCACGTTACCACCCTATCGGCTTTGCCCTGCTCACTTGCCTTAAACAGCTGCCAGTGCAGCAGACAAAAGTTGGGAATGTAGATGTGACGGGTTCCACCTGGAACTGGGGTACCACTGAGCCCCCTGGCCCACTAGCCTGGGCTCCACTCACCCTGTAATGTTGAAAAACTGCAGACATGCTCCTGGTCTCACATGTTCACCAGCACACAGGTAGGGACACACCCAGCTATAGCAACATTCAGACAGGCTTTCTGACATGGGAAGGCTATACAGCTAGGGCACTTGCTTGTTTGTTTGAAAAGTGTGAATTGGGAGTGCTGTGGGCCTTGAGTGGGCCTGACTGGTATATAAGGGCAGTCAGCAGTGAACCAACTGAGCGGCGAACAGCAGAGGCTAACAGAGGGAGTTGGCCTGGAGAGAGCTCACTGAGGCTTTCATCTGCAGGTTTCTCTGAGTAGTTCCTGCAACAGTTGAGGAAGCTCTTAAGAGGACGGTGATATGGAAGGTGAGCGATCAGTTGTTGTAACCTGCACAGGTTGTGCCATGTTTGTCTGTCTTCCACAGGACAGAAGCGACTTTGTCTGTACAAAGTGCAAGCTGGTCTCCACATTGGAAGAGAAGGTTCGAGGCCTGGAGAAACGAGTATCGACTCTGCGTTGCATAAGGGAAAATGAAGATTTCCTGGACAGACGTCAGGAGATGCTTCTATGGGCACAATGTTCTGAAGATTCAGAGCAGGCGCAGCAGGGACAGAAGGATTGTGAAGAGGTTTGGCAGCATGTGACCTCCAGAAGGAGAAAGAGGAGCGTCCATGCACCAGCAATGGAGATATAGGTGAGCAATCGTTTCCATGTTCTCTCTACAGGTACTAATGCGGAGAGTGGACTAGATGACCCATCTGAGGGAAGGGAGCAGAAGGAGACTCCAGCGATTGGAAGGCAAAAGATGCACTGTCCTAGGGATGGGGGTTCCACGACCACCACTCCCAAGAGGAGGAGGAGGGTGGTGGTGGTCAGGGACTCCCTCCTCAGGGGGACTGAGTCATATATCTGCCGCCCCAACTGGGAAAACAGAGATGTCTGCTGCTTGCCAGGAGCTAGGATACACGATGTGACGGAGAGACTGCCGAGACTCATCAAGCCCTCGGATCGCTACCCCTTCCTGCTTCTCCACATGGGCAGGAATGATACTGCCAAGAATGACCTTGAGCGGATCACTGCAGACTAAGTGGCTCTGGGAAGAAGGATAAAGGAGTTTGAGGCGCAAGTGGTGTTCTCGTCCATCCTCCCTGTGCAAGGAAAAGGCCGGGGTAGAGACCGTCGAATCGTGGAAGTCAACAAATGGCTAGGCAGGTGGTGTTGGAGAGAAGGCTTTGGATTCTTTGACTATGGGATGGTGTTCCAAGAAGGAGGACTGCTAGGCAGAGACGGGCTCCACCTAACGAAGAGAAGGAAGAGCATCTTCGCCAGCAGGCTGGCTAACCTAGTGAGGAGGGCTTTAAACTAGGTTCACCGGGGGAAGGAGACCAAAGCCCTGAGGTAAGTGGGGAAATGGGATCCTGGGAGGAAGCACAAGCAGGACAGTGCAAGAGGGGAGGACTCCTGTCTCATGCTGAGAAAGAAGGACGATCGATGAGTTATCTTAAGTACTTATACACAAATGCAAGAAGCCTGGGAAACAAGCAGGGAGAACTGGAAGTCCTGGCACAGTCAGGGAACTATGATGTGATTGGAATAACAGAGACTTGGTGGGATAACTCACATGACTGGAGCACTATTGTGGATGGATATAAACTGTTCAGGAAGGACAGGCAGGGCAGAAAAGATGGGGGAGTTGCATTATATGTAAGAGAGGAGTATGACTGCTCAGAGCTCCGGTATGAAACTGCAGAAAAACCTGAGAGTCTCTGGATAAAGTTGAGAAGTGTGAGCAACAAGGGTGATGTGGTGGTTGGAGTCTGCTATAGACCACCAGACCAGGGGGATGAGGCTTTCTTCTGGCAACTAGCAGAAGTTGCTAGATCACAGGCCCTGGTTCTCATGGGACACTTTAATCACCCTGATATCTGCTGGGAGAGTAATACAGCGGTGCACAGACAATCCAGGAAATTTTTGGAAAGTGTAGGGGACAATTTCCTGGTGCAAGTGCTGGAGGAACCAACTAGGGGCAGAGCTTTTCTTGACCTGCTACGCACAAACAGGGAAGAATTAGTAGGGGAAGCAAAAGTGGATGGGAACCTGGGAGGCAGTGACCATGAGATGGTAGAGTTCAGGATCCTGACACAAGGAAGAAAGAAGAGCAGCAGAATATGGACCCTGGACTTCAGAAAAGCAGACTTTGACTCCCTCAGGGAACAGATGGGCAGGATCCCCTGGGAGAACAACATGAAGGGCAAAGGGGTTCAGGAGAGCTAGCTGTATTTTAAAGAATCCTTATTGAGGTTGCAGGAACAAACCATCCCGATGTGTAGAAAGAATAGTAAATATGGCAGGCGACCAGCTTGGCTAAACAGTGAAATCCTTGCTGATCTTAAACGCAAAAAAGAAGCTTACAAGAAATGGAAGATTGGACAAATGACCAGGGAGGAGTATAAAAATATTGCTCAGGCATGCAGGAGTGAAATCAGGAAGGCCAAATCACACTTGGAGTTGCAGTTAGCAAGAGATGTTAAGAGTAACAAGAAGGGTTTCTTCAGGTATGTTAGCAACAAGAAGAAAATCAAGGAAAGTGTGGGCCCCTTACTGAATGAGGGAGGCAACCTAGTGACAGAGGATGTGGAAAAAGCTAATGTACTCAATGATTTTTTTGCCTCTGTCTTCACGCACAAGGTCAGCTCCCAGATTGTGGCACTGGGCAGTACAGCATGGAGAGAAGGTGACCAGCCCTCTGTGGAGAAAGAAGTGGTTCGGGACTATTTAGAAAAACTGGATGTGCACAAGTCCATGGGGCCGGATGCGCTGCATCCGAGGGTGCTAAAGGAGTTGGCGGGTGAGATTGCAGAGCCATTAGTCATTATTTTTGAAAACTCATGGCGATCGGGGGAGGTCCCAGATGACTGGAAAAAGACTAATGTAGTGCCCATCTTTAAAAAAGGGAAGAAGGAGGATCTGGGGAACTACAGGCCAGTCAGCCTCACCTCAGTCCCTGGAAAAATCATGGAGCAGATTCCTCAAGGAATCAATTATGAAACATTTAGAGGAGAGGAAAGTGATCAGGAACAGTCAGCATGGATTCATGAAGGGGAAGTCATGCCTGACTAACCTAATTGCCTTCTAGGATGAGATAACTTGCTCTGTGGATGAGGGGAAAGCAGTGGATGCATTATTCCTTGACTTTAGCAAAACTTTTGATACGGTCTCCCACCGTATTCTTGCCGCCAAGTTAAAGAAGTATGGGCTGGATGAATGGACTGTAAGGTGGATAGAAAGCTGGCTAGATCGTTGGGCACAACAGGTAGTGATCAATGGCTCCATGTCTAGTTGGCAGCCGGTTTCAAGCAGAGTGCCCCAAGGGGCCGGTTTTGTTTAATATCTTTATTAATGATCTGGAGGATGGTGTGGACTGCACTCTCAGCAAGTTTGCAGATGACACTAAACTAGGAGGCGTGATAGATACACTAGAGGGTAGGGATCGGATACAGAGGGACCTAGACAAATTAGAGGATTGGGCCGAAAAAAACCTGATGAGGTTCAACGAGGACAAGTGCAGAGTCCTGCACTTAGGATGGAAGAATCCCATGCACTGCTACAGACGAGGGACCGAATGGCTAGGTAGCAGTTCTGCAGAAAAGGACCTAGGGGTCACAGTGGACGAGAAGCTGGATATGAGTCAACAGCATGCTCTTGTTGCCAAGAAGGCTAACGGCATTTTGGGCTGTATAAGTAGGGGCATTGCCAGCAGATAGAGGAATGTGATCATTCCCCTTTATTCAACATTGGCGAGACCTCATCTGGAATACCGTGTCCAGTTTTGGTCCCCACACTACAAGAAGGATGTGGAAAAATTGGAAAGAGTCCAGCGGAGGGCAGCAAAAATGATTAAGGGTCTGGAACACATGACTTGTGAGGAGAGGCTGAGGGAACTGGGATTGTTTAGTCTCCAGAAGAGAAGAATGAGGGGGGATTTGATAGCAGCCTTCAACTACCTGAAGGGAGGTTCCAAAGAGGATGGAGCTCGGCTGTTCTCAGTGGTGGCAGATGACAGAACAAGGAGCAATGGTCTCAAGTTTCAGTGGGGGAGGTCCAGGTTGGATATCAGGAAAAACTATTTCACTAGGAGGGTGGTGAAACACTGCAATGCGTTACCTA
Organism: Trachemys scripta elegans; assembly: GCF_013100865.1. Classification (NCBI taxonomy): domain Eukaryota; kingdom Metazoa; phylum Chordata; order Testudines; family Emydidae; genus Trachemys; species Trachemys scripta. The sequence continues at coordinate 27,086,896 of NC_048300.1, read as the reverse complement.
GGGAGGTGGTGGAGTCTCCTTCTTTGGAGGTTTTCAAGGCCCGGCTTGACAAAGCCCTGGCTGGAATAATTTAGCTGGAAATTGGTCCTGTTTTGAGCAGGGGGTTGGACTAGATGACCTCTTGAGGTCCCTTCCAACTCTGATATTCTATTCTATTCTTATCAGCTTCTCAGGCACACACTCCCCTCTGGAGGGTAAACCCAAAATTATACCATCTTGTGCTGCACAGGGAACTGTACAGCTTAAGCTCATTAAATTTGTCCGCTCCCTCAATGTGGAGGAAGATATGCAACAGCTTTCTGCCCCAAGTTATGATTTCCACACAGTGGTTTGTGATAAAGCAAAAAACAAGTGTATTAAACTACCCAAGATAGATGTTAAGTGATTATAAGGGCTAGCAAACAGATTAAAGCAGGTTACCTAGCACAAACAAAAATGCAATCTAAGCTATACTATACTAAAGAGATTGGATAGGAGTAGCAACTCCTCACCCTAAATGATGATTTAAGCCAGTTACTTGTAGCTTAAAAAACCCAGGTATTCCTTACACAGGCTAGAAATCCCTCTAGTCTAGGTCCAACCCTTCTCCTCCTCCCCCCGTCCTCCCCCACCCCCACAGTTCAGTCCTTGTTCCTTGGGTCTTTCAAAGCGTCTCCTTTAGTCTGGGAGTCTGATGATGTCACTCTCCTGCCTTAAATAGCTTTTGCATATGGTGGGAACTCTGTCTCCAAGCTTGGTTCCCATGCCTGGTCAGTGGAAAAATCACTGGTATTCCAAGATGGAGTACAGTACCAAGTGACTTGGTCACATGTCCCTGTAGAGTTACAGCAGCCATGACTCGGAGGCCGTTTGTGGTGTCCTCAGGAAGGCTCCCTAGGAAGGCTCCCTGGTGGGAGATTAGCATCTTCTAAAACCTATTTTTCTCCCTAATGGCCCTTCCCAGCCAGCCATCTAGACTGATTGCATTTTGCCTAGTGAGCATTCCCCAGGAGTAAACACATTTGTAATAGATGCATAGACAATATTCCTAAATTCAGATACCAAAATTATACATACATACAAATAGGATAATCATTCAGTAAATCATAGCCTTTTCAATGGTATCTCATATGGTCTATTTGTATAAAATAGATCATAGTTATGCCATAATCGCATCACAATAATATCTCTATGAAGAATATGGGGCATAGTGTCACAGTAGACCTGTGCATTCTTAGTAGCATCCTGTAGGCCAAGCTCTCTACCCTGAATGACAAGCCGCAGCCAGTGCGCATCCACTGAAAGGGAAGATGGGGAGGCAGAAAACACATTGGGGGGTGGGGGGGAAACTGTTGCCCTGCATTCTCAGAGCTATGCTTGGAGAAAGATCCATTGGCCTAGCACACAGAGGCCTCTATGGCTGGGGGCATGGTTAGTGGCTCTGCTAGCCAAACTCACACTCCTACATGTAGAAAGGGATGCACAACAGCTGCTACTGTAGCCCAAGGCTCTGCAGCCTGTCCAAGCCCCTAAAAGCCCATTTACATAGGCTGTGCACAGGTACCAGTGTTTGTGGCTTTGTATCAAATAAATGCAAGTAGCTCAAGATCTAAACCTACCAATGTATAGTGCACAGCAGAAAATGTGTATAGTGGATCCCTTACATTGCTTTTTTTATTTGGAAATGCAACTGATGTTTCTTATTCTTGCAGCAGTTTTAGTATATGACAGTCAAAACTTCTAAGACATACTGGCCAGATCCACACCCGATGTAATTTGTAGCTCTCTTGAAGTCACTGGAGCTATAATGATTTACACCATTTGAAAAACTAATCCCATTGACTCCATAACAACATATTGCAACCACAAACAGTTTTTTGGCAATCAAGACATGTAATAGGGTTGATAGAAGACAGAAAAGGTATTTTATTTAAATAAAATCTAAAATCTTTTCTGTTTTTCCTCCTTAGTTCAGACCTTGACTATCATACCTTTGGCATTATAACAAAGCTAATGTACATCTCTCAGTTCTAGTGGATGGCACTGCTTATTATTTTTGCTTTGGGTTAATGACAATATAACTTTTTTAACTGAATTTTGGTTGAAGATTGTTATTTGCAATTAATACTTTTAGAGTCAGACAACTGTATCATAGCTTGGGCTTTAGGCCATATTTCTGCTCAAAGGTATGCATAAACAAGCATAGCTGCATTCATAAGCACATTGAGGATGAAAGCAATAGCATAAAGTGAGAGACAGTTGAAAGACCATTGTTTAGCAACCAGTCAGAATTGCCAACTAGTGTATCTCTGTGTACAGAGCATAAAGCTCCTGGGTTTGGTGCTGAGAGGAACTGGAAGACTCTAGATAGATTGAAGCTATTAAAGGAACTGAAGAAACTCAGAACTGGAACAACCTTGGCTGTGTTGAGTAATGATTGGCGCCTGGGAATCAAGAGCCAATTTTTTTTCCCCCCATTCAAACTGGAAGTGCTGTGCTTGAATGTGCTTTAGCTAGGGGAGTTCATTAAATCAGCAAAAGACCTGGTACATGCCAAAACCAGTCTGAATCTGGCACTCTATAACTGATTATTTATACTTATAAGCTCTTTTCCTGTTGAAGTGCAGTGTAAAGTGCAACATTCATAGAATATTAAGGTTGGAAAAAACCTCAGGAGGTCATCTAGTCCAACCCACTGCTCAAAAGATTACTTGAGGACACTTACACTTATTGCCTGCTGGATACTTGTATGCTACCAGAGAATTCTAAATGTAGGAGAACTCAGTTAGAAATGGATAATGGCTGGTTTCAGTATTATCCTGCAAAAAAATTGTAATCTAAATAGTTGTGTACAAGTATTAAAAGTGTGTGAATCATTCATTTTGTACCTACTATAAATTGGGTCAAATATGCTTTTTAGAAAATGATTGCTGGTTAAAATAATGTACAGGAGTTCTGCTGTACATGAAATGAGAGTGTAAATAAAACAGGAACTCTTAAAGAATCAAGATTAATGCTAAAATTCTCATCTAACTTACACTTGTTATTCCATCTCACTACTTCTTGGTAAACTTTTCTTTTGTATGCTGTAAAGATTTAGACACTCACCTACTGAAGTATCTTCAATGCTATTAAAAGTATCTACAGTGGAGATGTAACAGAAGCAAGCATATGTGCTGGGATGCATTATGGATAGAACTGCTACTATAGATCTCTCCCCATCTCATCTATACATGAAATATGATGGTTGTGAAACTGTGAAGATAAGAGATCAAAAACATTAAAAGACAGCAAACTGCTCAGATATCAAACACATACTAGTCTGGCTACTCCAGCCTGTGATGTGAATGGTAATTTTTTGATTCTACATATATTTTGATAAGGAACAATTCTCTCTATACAAAAACTGAGTTAAGACAATGCTGATTGAAAGTGTTAATTGTAATGATCTTATTCAAATACCTGAGTTTTTTCTACAAGAATGTTAGTGACAAAACACTATGCAGCTTCTTGGCCTGCACGAGGGGAAAAAACCCTATTTAGAAGTAAATCCTACCCACAGCAGAATCAATAAAGGAATTTGAGGAAAGTCCACATCTCCTCTGTGCTACACACAGGTCTTCAGGGACACCAAGAGCACTGCTGTAATGTGGTTTTTGTAGGGGTAGCCTGGTGATTTGCAACTACATAAACCCACTAATCATTTTTTCAGATATGGTGGGGGATTCAGAAAGCAAGAGCAGAAGTTCCTTCACGCTTTGATGCTATTGTGCTATTCTGTGGCCTGGGGTAGATGTTGGGAGAATTCTATCCCCAAGCCCCTATTTACTCAGCAATAAAAATGGGTTTGTGAGACCTAGTTTTAAAATGCATTCCATAGGTAAATTATGGCCAAGGGTCTGGCAATGTGGCAGTTATCCCCCAGCTGTCTGATTGGGTAGCTTAGTTATGATTAAGTGGCCCCAGCTATGAAAGGATCAGGGAGGACTACATAAAGAGAGATGAGACTCAGCCACCAGGAGGAGACTTGACTGTGTTCCCTTAAGCCTTTTTTTATTATGAGACCCAGATTTTCACCAGACTAGCACCTGACTGTCACACTCTCTGGAGTGGCTGACGCCCATGAGTGACAATCTGCCCTTAGGTAGGCAAAAACAGGGCAGACACACTGTAAGGGGTCAGACTCACCCCTGCCCCACCCCCTACTGGTTGCTTCGGGGAATCAGCTCATCCAGCATCTGGAGCGCCCTCTGCAGGCCAGTGATCCGCCTGTCCTCTTCTGGCCCCCGTGTCACTCCCAAGACCCAGTGCCCCTATTACAGGGATGCTGCCCCCTGGCAGTACCCCACAGATCTGGGTCTCCCCTCCCTGGGGAACTCCCACCCACTATCCCCACCTTGCCTCAGTACTAGGCCACTGCCAGCCACCAACTAGCCCCCGCTCCCTGGGGCAGACTGCAGTATAGGCCACTCATCACTGTCAAGGGAGGTTTGGACCTGCTGCCTTGGCCTAGCCCTGGGCTACCCTCTGCAACCCCCAGTACCGTTGGCCTTATGATAGGCCGCAGCTTGGGGCATTCCAGGCTGGAGCTCCCCAGCCTTTCCCCAGTCCTGCTCCACTCAGGTACCCTCTGTCTAGCTCCCTGCAGCCAGGCCCTTCTCTCTGTAAGGTCAGAGAGAAACTATTGAGTGCCTGGCTCCCAGCCTTTTTATACAGGCCAGCTGAGGCCTGATTGGGGCATGGCCCAGCTGCGGCTGCTTCCCCAATCAGCCTTGTAGCTTTTCCTTTGCTCCAGCCCTGCTCCCTGGCTGTTTTAAGCCCTTCAGGGCAGAAGCGGGGTAACCACCCCACTACACACACCAAACTGGTGGTATGTTCTAGAATTAGATTTCACCAAGCCAGTAAGAAATGTGAACTCCTGGATAATGATAACAGTCCTACCATGGAGTCTACAGACAGTCCTCTTAGCCCCTCTAGCCTATCTTGCCACCCAGACAAACTGGACTTAGTAATAAATTTGCAGGAGATAATTCTGCCCGCTTCTTGTTTACAATGTCATCTGAAAGTGAGAAAAAGGCATTTGCATATGTATGTGCCAGATGCACTAAAGATTCATATGTCCCTTCATGCTTCACCCACCATTCCAGGGGATATACTTTCATACTGATGACAAGTTCTGCTCGATAATGATCCAAAGCAGTGTGAACTGACACATGTTCATTTTCATTGTCATGAGTCAGACGCTACCAGCAGAAGGATAATTTTCTTTTTTGGTGGTTTGGGTTCTGTAGTTTTCACATCAGAGTGTTACTCTTTTAAGACTTCTGAAAGCATGCTCCACACCTCATCTCCCTCAGGCATTTCAGATTCTTAAACCTTGGGTCAAGTTCTGGAGCTATCTTTAGAAATCTCACATTGGAACCTTCTTTGTGTTTTGTCAAATCTGCAGTGAAAGTGTTCTTAAAATGAACAACATGTGTTGGGTCATTATCTGGGACTGCTATAACATGAATGCAGATAAAACAGAGCAGGAGACATATACAATTCTCCCCCAAGGAGTTCAGTCACAAATTTAATTAACACTTGCTTGTTTAAAAAAAAAAAAAAAAAAAAATCACCAGCATGGAAGCATGTCCTCTGGAATGGTGGTAGAAGGATGAAGAGGCATACTAATGTTTACCATATCTGGCACATAAATACCTTGCAATGCGGGCTACAAAATTTCCAGGCAAACGCCTGTTCTCACTTTCAGGTGACTCTGTAAATAAGAAGCAGGCAGCATTATCTCCCTTAAATGTAAACAAACATATTTGTCTTAGTGATTGGCTGAACAAGAAGTAGGACTGAATGGAATTGTAGGCTCAAAAACAAAATGTAAAACTTTGCATTTATGCAGTTATGTAACAACTGCAACAAATCTATATTTGTAAATTGCACTTTCACAATAAAGAGATTGCACTACAGTATTTGTATTAGGTTAATTGAAAAATAGCATTTATTTTGTTTATAATTTTACTGTGCAAATATTTTAAATAAAATATAAAGTGAGCGCTGTACACTTTGTGTGTTGTAATTTAAAATAATATTTGCAAATATAGAAAAACATCCAAAAATATTTAATAAATGTCAATTGATATTCTATTGTTTAACAGTACGATTAAAACGGTGATTAATACTGATTAATTTTTTTCAGTTAATCGTGTGAGTTAACTGCAATTAATCGACAGCCCTACTATTTTTATTTCCCTCTTTCAACATTCAAAGTGATTGGACGAGGCCTTCTACACGTACTACTCCATGGATGCAATAGCACCATTAACTAATCCTTTGTATTGTGATATTCCTTGATGGCCCATCTGGTTTTGATAGTCCTTGGGGGAGGGGCAATTCCTGTGCCAGAGTTCACATGCTCAGAGCAAACATTTTCAAAGTTATAAAGCAAAACTTACATATTTTCTTATAGCATGGAATGCAAACATTACAAGTGGGATTAATGCATGCAGCAATTTACAAACATTTCAGAGTCTAAATATTAAATACATTCTCATAAGACTGATACCTGTTTTTAGCAAAACTAACATACAGGTGAACTGGTCTGGTCTTGAGCTATGAATGTGTTAGTTCTTAGCTTATGTCTGCAGACTGGGCAAGAGCTGGCATCTGGCTTGCCAGCATCTCACTGACCCCCCTTATTTCCACCCTCTCAGGCTGGAATGTGGCAAATTAGGACTAGATGGGGCTGATTAAACAGACTGGGCTAGCCCCAGGCCTCCTTGCTCTTAAAAGGGTCAGGCCACCCTAAAACACCTATTCCATACAGGAAGTGTCTTCAAATCTTTATCAGTTAGTAGTAGGTTTGTATCTTGGCACACAAAGGTTTACATCTCTCATGCATTTTTATCCAAACTATATCCTCTTTATAGGACTGACCGCTCATGGCAAATATGAAGTTATAATGAGAAGCAGATTTAGGAAGCTGAAAATAAATATCAGAAAAACATTTAACTGGGTTGAGAAGTAAACTTTAAAAAAAAAATCATATTTGAGCTCACAGTAATGCACAAAACATCTTAAAGACTGTCACACACCTATCCCATTAAAGTTACTGGAGGCTGAAAACAGTGGCTTATAATGCAAATGCTTTCTCAACCATAGTTTTGCTTTCCCAATTCTATTGCTTATTGTTTCTGAACTCAGAGTTTTATCAATTTTGTGCTAACGTCTCTGTATGTGTATGGATGTAAGCACATTACAGAACAGGGTAATGTGCTTAGAGTGACCAGATCGCAAGAGTGAAATATCAGGACACATTGGGCAAGTGGGTGGAGGGGGGAGGAGAGGGAGGATGACAACGACAGACACAGGTGCACAGAGCCATGAGAGGGCCCTAGGAAGCTGTGAGAGGGAGCTCTAGGAAGCTGCGAGAGGGGTTGTATGGCCCCTGCTGCAGCCTGCACCCCAAGCCACAGGGCAAGGACACCTATTGAATTTAATGAAAATTTTGCATGTGAATTGATGTACCTAGTTCTGAGATTATAAAGCCAGAAGGGATCCGGTGATCACCTGGTCTCACCGCCTGTATAGCACAGACATAGAACTTTCCCAAAATAATTCCTAGAGGATAGCTTTTAGAAAAAACTTTTAGAAAAACACCATGACCCTTAGTATATTGTTAATTGTTAATTACTCTCACCATTGAAAAGTTATGTCTTATATCCAGTCTGAATTTGTCTAGCTGAAACTTCCAACCATTGGCTCATGCTCTACCTTTCTCTGCTAGACTGAAGTGCCCATTATTAACTATTTGTTCTCCGTGTAGACACTTACAGTCTATAACCAAGTCACTTCTTAACCTTCTTTTTGTTAAGCTAAATAGATTGAGGTCCTTGAGTCGTTCACTATAAGGCATGTTTTATAATCCTTTAATCAGTCTTGTGACTCTTTTCTGAATACTCTAATTGATCAATATCCTTCTTAAATTGTGCACACCAGAACTGGACACAGTATTCCAGCAGTGGTTGCACCAGTGCCAAATACAGAGATAAAATAACCTCTCTACTCCTGCTTGAGATTCCCCTATTTCTGTATGCATTTCCCCAGGTTTTTTTGTAAAAATCAAAACTAAACTGCCCCAGAAATTCTGTCATGTGGAATCATCATGAAACTCACATGGCTCCAACCCTGCCGATGAACCTTTAGATCCACTGCAGAGACTTCTGCCACTTGAGCTAATGGAGTAAGTGATGGCAGAGGCAGCAGGTTGTCATCCTATATGTGATAGATCAGCTCTATAGGGGGATGAGACACTTTTTTTTGCCACTGGGTTTCACAGATATCTGCTGACAGAAGAGGAACTGTGAAACTCAGGAATCCTGGGTCTATTCCAGATTCCTGAACGGAGTGGTCTCTAGTAGTCAAAGATCCTTCTTCCCCGTCCCCTACAGTTTATGTCTATCCTATTGCTGTCTAACCAGCCCCAGCTCCTCATCTGATTTCAACTGCCCCCCATTACCGCTCTGAATTCCTTGTCCCAGTTTCCTGGTCCTGTCTCACTCTCCTCTCTCCCCGCCCCTATCCCTCAGATGGGATGTTCGTTCCAGACTGGCAAAATTATAAGGCTTCCCAACATTTCAACACTTCCCATTCTAAATTTTTGGTTGCTTAACTATTGGCTAGCTCTGCCTACAACAAAGCATATTCAGAACCTCTGATTAAAGGGAGGTTGCTACACTTATAATCCATCATAGCTAGTCACCAAAGATTGAACCCAAGCCATCCAGACTTAAAAGCATGAGCTTCTACTACTTGAGTTCAAGATATAACTCCCTTAGCTAGTAGCTATACAGTTATCCTCTAAAAATCCACCAGAGGAGGGCACAAAACACATGTTGGACAGTGAATTACAAAAGTGCCAAATATTATTATTAGACCTGCAATACTGTACTTTTCACAATGAACATCAGCGGGGGATAAACTGGGAGTTTAAGAATATTTGGAAAACAATTTTAGAATAACATTCAGTGCTGTGGTTTAAAAGAAAAAAACCTGTTAAAACTCATAACTTAGCAGCATTCAGTGTTTGGGGGAAAAAAACAACTTCTAGGAGCTATGGATACACGTTAAGAATATTGAAACAGGAAGATGTTATGCTTAGTTACCACTTGGGCAAGGCGGCATGCTATGTAATACTTGCAAGATTTCACTGTAATGTTTTACAATATATAGCAGCGCAATGAGGATTCCATTGATATTGTTGAGCAATTCATGCTGATTTTATTTCAGCCCACATCTCAATAGTTTTGAATACTGTTGTCATAACTATAAAGGGAAGGGTAACAGCTGTCCTGTGTACAGTACTATAAAATCCCTCCTGGCCAGAGACTCCAAAATCCTTTTCCCTGTAAAGGGTTAAGAAGCTCAGGTAACCTGGCTGGCATCTGACCTAAAGGACCAATAAGGGGACAAGATACTTTCAAATCTTGGGGGGGGGAAGGCTTTTGTTTGTGTTCTTTGTTGGGGAGTGTGTTCGTTCTCGGGACTGAGAGGGACCAGACATCAATCCAGGTTCTCCACATCTTTCTAAACAAGTCTCACCTATTTCAAACTTGTAAGTAAATAGCCAGGCAAGGCGTGTTAGTTTTCCTTTGTTTTCTCAACTTGTAAATGTACCTTTTACTAGAGTGTTTATCTTTGTTTGCTGTACTTTGAACCTGAGACTAGAGGGGAGTCCTCTGAGCTCTTTAAGTTTGATTACCCTGTAAGGTTAATTTCCATACTGATTTTACAGAGATGATTTTTACCTTTTTCTTTAATTAAAAGCTTTCTTTTTAGAACCCGATTGATTTTTCCTTGTTTTAAGATCCAAGGGGTTTGGATCTTGATTCACCAGGAATTGGTGGGAGGAAGGAGGGGGGATGGTTAATTTCTCCTTGTTTTAGATCCCAAGGGGATTAGATCTGTGTTCACCAGGAGTTGGTGGGAGGAAGGAGGGGGGATGGCTAATTTCTCCTTGTTTTAAGATCCAAGGGGTTTGGATCTGTACTCACCAGGGAGTTGGTGAAAGGTTTCTCAGGCTTCCCAGGGAGGGAAATGGTGGCAGCGGAACCAGAGCTAAGCTGGTAATTAAGCTTAGAAGTTTTCATGCAGGCCCCTACATTTGTACCCTAAAGTTCAAAGTGGGGATCCAGCCTTGACAACTGTAGATCACAATTTTCAGCTCAGTTGGTCTGAACATGCAGAGCTTTAAAATTGCTATGCTCTAAACTGTATATTAACTACAATTTTATAAACCTGCATGTCAGAGAACTGTGTGCCACTACTACTAGACAGTGCACAAGGCAATTCAGTGTGAATCATAGAAATGTAGGACTGGAAGGGACATCAACAGGTCATCTAGTCAAACCCCTGCACTGAGACAGGACTGAACAATAACAACTAGATCATCCTTGACAGGTGTTTGTCTAACCTCTTAAACTCCAATGACTGCTATTCCATAATCTCTCTAGGTAATTTGTCCAGTGCTTAACTACCTTTACAGTTAAGAAGTTTTTCCTAATGTCTAACCTAAATCTCCCTTGCTACAATTTAAGCCCATTGCTTCTTTTTCCTGCATGTCCTGAGTGGGACAGGGGTGGGTCCAGGCAGTGGGATTGGGGGGGAAGGAGGTCGAGGGAGTCGGTGGGTGTGTGGGGATGGACCAGGGGAAGCAGGGTGGAGGAACTGAGGGGGACAGGACTGGGACTGGGGGAGTCGGGGGGGCTGAGGGGGATGGGACAGGACTGGGATGGGGGAGTAGGGTAGGGGCTGAGGGGAGCATGAATGGGACAGGGTAGAGAGAGCTGTATAGAGGGGCAGGAGAGACAATGGGGCTGGACTGTGGGGGAGGCAGAGGTCAGGGGGGTTGAGGGCAGTGGATTGAGGGCGGGGGGTTCAGGGGGGACACTGCAGGGGAGGTTGAGGGAACAGGGTCAGGGTGGGGGCTGAGGGCAGTGGGTCTGAGGGGAGCCCCCCCAGAAGGCCAGGTGAGCCCAGCAGTGCTTACCTGGAGCGGCTCCCAGGAAGCATCCAGCAGGCAGGTCCCTCCCAGTCTCTCTGGCTCCTTCCTAGGGGCGGAGCGGGTTGGGGGGAAAGGGCTCGGGGGACTGGGGCAGGGGGGCTCTCTGCCCGGCGCCCGCTGCCGGAGTCTACAAGCCCCGTCCCGCTGCAGCACACAGGGGAATGAGACCTCCTCGCTGCCTCTCTGTGTGCCCAGGGCAGGGCTGTGCTCTGCAGGCTCCTGCCAGCCGGGCAGCAGGGCCCGTGGGCTGGCACCGCCGCACCGGGAGCTCAGCTGTGCGCTGCCCCAGGGAGGAAAGGTGAGTGGCGCCAGCGGCGCCAGCTTGCCGCGGTCCCCTTAAATAGGATGACCAGACGTTGCGACCAATGTAAGGTCGGGACGCAGGACAAGTGCCCTAAAATCAGGACTGGCCTGATAATATTGGGACATCTGGTCACCCTAAATGTACTCATCTTTCCATTACATATGCTCATCTATGCCATTACAATTCCACTATTGAAATGTCAACAGAACAAGGTCAGAACTACTCAGATCAGTACATCCATCTGAATGTACTGAACTTAACAAGACTATATGTTCAGGCATATAAGTAGGAGGATTCATACAGTAAGAGATTTAACCCACCCCTGCATAGCTTCCCCAAATGTGTATTTTTAAAAAATTTCTTTGGGAACTGTGACAAAGTTCCGCCTCTGCTTTGGTGGATCGTGTGCTTTCTGGTAGATTTGCTTGCCTCAGAGATTCATGGCAGCCCTCAATTTGGCCACTTTTGCTAGTGACTCAAACCTGCCGTTCACTCAGCTAGCCTCATCATTGATCAACCTGGAGCAAAGGAAGGAGAACAATCCCTGCAGTCTCTGTTGTCCCACCTAGTGGGTCAGGGACAGACCAGATCCCTTCTCCAAATTAGACTGTCCCCTCTGATATGACTCTCAGTCTAGGTCAACTCCTCCTGTGTCAAATGGGGAGTTGGGGAGGAACCCAGGCCCACCCTCTACTCTGGTTTCCAGTCCATGGCCCTGTGGATAGCAGCTGTCTGCAACATCTCCTGAACCAGCTGCATGACAGCTACAACACCCTGGACTACTTCCCCATGGTCTCTCTCCAGCACCTTCTTTCTTCTTACCACAGGACCTTTCCCCTGATGCCTGATAACGCTTGTACTCCTCAGTCCTCCAGAAGCATGCCCTCTTGCTCCCAACTCCTTCAACAGACCAGACCAACTGAAGGGAGGTCTTTTTTTTAAACCAGGTGCCCTGATTAGCCTGTTTGCCTCAATTGGTTCTAGTAGATTCCTAATTGGCTCCAGGTGTCCTAATTAATTGACTGCTTTAAGCTAGTAAATTCCTGATTGTTCTGGAACTGCTCCTGTTATCTTACCTAGGGAAAAGGGACCTGCTTAAACTGGGGCTCCTGTCTCTATCTTTGATCACTCTCTATAGCCCTCTGGCATGGAGGGAGAGAGGAAGGGGGCTGCTGCTGCTGCTGGTGGTGGTGCTGGTAAGTCCTGGGCTCTCGCTGCTGCTCCAGCAACTCCGGAGCTGCTCCTCCTCCTCCATAGCCCACCACTGCTCCTGCTTGGGACCTAGGGGCACCTCCCACAGCACACCCAGATGAGCAGGATGGCCCTGCCTGTGGAGGAGGGTGCAGTGGGGGTACCGCCAGGCGTGGGAGTGGGCCTGCCGCAGGAAGAGTCTTTCCTCCCTCGTGCCGCCCCACTGCTACCTCCCTAAGTCCCCATGCCATTGCCCTTCCCCCATGACCCAACCCCTGCTAGCCAGCCCACAGATAACACCATGGAAGGCTGGGTCCTTGTACAGGGGAAGCGGGGCAAGCAGAAGGCTCAGACTCAGCTTCTCCCCTCTGATGTGGTGGATGCAGAGGCTCCCCCATAAGACCAGGAAGGGGGCCATAAATGCCGAGCCTTCTGCCTTGCCCCCAAGTGGGTTCCATCTGCCAGAGCCAGCTGGGGAAGACGTGGCAGCAATTGGAGGCAGCACTACCTTTCCTCCAGAGTCCCTCCTTGAAGGGGCCTGTGATGGAACCCCTCCCACCTCCTTACCATCTGAGCCCCCTGCAAGTTCCAAGGCGAGCATGGCTTCAGGTGCTGGCGAGGAGGTCCCTTGGGCGCTGGGTGACTTCTCCTCCATATTCGAGGAGATTAGGCCCTGGGTCTGACCCTGCTCACAATCCCAATTCCACTCCACTACCTTACCCTGCTGATCCCTGCCCTGCCCCCACCCCCAATGCTGATCCCGTTTCCCTCCCCTCCACCTTCCATGCGGCTGCCGCCCCAAGGGTTGTCTCGTTCCCCTTGCCACTGGATGACTCACAGGGAGTAGCCTTCATGTTCCCCTGTCCTGATGCCCTAGGGGCTATTTTCCCTCCGCTGCCCCCTTCTAAGCAGGGGTCTGAGGCAGGCTGCATGGTGCCAGCACATTGGGTGCCATGCCAGGGGTCCACACCCTGCCTGCCCATCTCGGTATGCCACGGTGATGCGAAGGGGCCCCACCAGAGGACGGTCAGTGACCCCACCCCCCGATAGGCTGTGAGAGGAGCTGTGGGAATTCCTTCAGGATGCCTATTCAGCTTGCTCTCCAGCTCTGGGGCGACTTTTATCAAATCCTCTGGGCCATGAGGGCCATTCTGGGGGAGTGTAAAGGGACTGGGAGGCAGGCCACTTCGGCCTACCAGTGGGCCCACAGCTTCCGTGACTCTCTGCTCACCTATGGGGTCGGTCCCTGCCAGCGAGGATCCCGCCCCCCCAGCCCTCCATATGGTACCCATCACCTTTGCTACACTAAACACTCGGGCTGTAGGGTGGGTCTCCGCAGGTGCCAGGTGCTCTCCTTCCTTTGGGATGGGGAGTACTCCATGGTTTTCCTGCAGGAGACCCATACAGATCCAGCCGACAAAGCAAGTTGGCGGCTGGAGTGGGGGACAGGGTCTATTTTAGCCACCTCACAGCTCGTACGGCTGGAGTGGCTACCCTGTTCTCACCCAACCTACGGCTTGAGGTGCTGGGGGTTGCTGAGGCTGTGCCAGGCCACCTGCTGCATCTCTAGGTCACCTTTCATGGGCCAACTCCTCCAGCATCCAGCCGGCCCAATTCTCAGATCACCATCTGGTGATGGCCTCTCTCAGCGTGGAGAAGCTGGGGCTGGCCTATTGGCACTTTAATAACATCTTGCTGGAGGATGCAGGCTTCATAGCGTCTTTCCGAGAGTTCTGGCTGGCCTGACAAGGGCAGAGGTGTGCCTTTCCCTCGGCTCGGCAATGGTTGGATGTGGGGAAGGTGCATGCCCGGCTCTTCTGCCGTGACTACACCCAGGGCGCCAGCCGGTGGAGGGATGCAGCGATACAGCAGTTGGAACAGGGTCTTAGAGCTGAAGAGGCATCTGGCCACCAGCCACGAGGATCCATCCCTCTATGGAGCATGCCGGGAGAAGCGGGAGGAGCTCCAGGGCCTGGGGTGCCTTTGTTTGGGGGGGGAGGGATAGCTCAGTGGTTTGAGCATTGGCCTACTAAACCCAGGGTTGTGAGTTCAATCCTTGAGGTTGCCATTTAGGGAACTGGGGTAAAAAAATCTGTCTGGGGATTGGTCCTGCTTTGAGCAGGGGGTTGGACTAAATGACCTCCTGAGGTCCCTTCCAACCCTGATATTCTATGTTCAATCCTTCATCCACCTCCTTTGGGAGATGGACCACGGCTCCTGCTTCTTCTACGCCCTGGAGAAAAAGAGGGGAGCTAAGAAGCACCTCACCTGCCTTCTGGCAGAGGACAGCACCCTCCTCACAGGTTGGGAGGAGATGCGCGGGAGGGTATAACAATGCTGCCCTTGGTGGGACACTTCTGAGCGTGTCAATTAAGGACAAATTGCTTAAAGCAGGGCAGTTACAGCCCAAGGCTGGGGTTTCTTTGCACACCAAGGCAAACCAAACCAGCCAAACGTAGAAGACTTCAGTTTTACCCCACTGACTAAGTCACACAAGCAATTCCCTTAGACACTCCAGTTTCCCAGTATCACCACCAGTGCCACTCGTTATGGGGATGAATGATTATGAAAACCAATACCCCAGTAAAAGGAAAAAGGTTCTCCCAATCCCAAAGGACCAAGCCCCAGACCTAGGTCAATATACAAATCAGATCTTATCCACAAATCACACAGATTTTTGATTCTAAAAGATTGGCAACAAACGGTTTATTCATAAAAGGAAAAAGATATAGATGAGAGTTAAAATTGGTTAAATGGAATCAATTACATACAGTAATGGCAAAGTTCTTGGTTCAGGCTTGTAGTAGTGATGGAATAAATGCAGGTTCAAATCAAGTCTCTGGAGTACATCCACATCTGGGATAGGTCATTCAGTCCTTTGTTCAGAGCTTCAGTTTGTAGCCAAGTCCCTCCAGAGGCAAGAAGCAGGATTGATGGAGGAGCTGCAGCAGCCTTTTATAGTCTCTTACCAAGTGGTCTCTGCTTTCTTTGTCCCAAAGACAAGCTATCCAGCATATGGCATAGAAAAACCTTAGAGTTCTGTCCATAGACATGTCCCTGCATGCCTTGCTGAGTCACAAGGGGTGTCTGCCTTCTCTCAATAGGGCAATTGTATTGCTGATGGTCCTTAATGGGCCATCAAGCAGGCTAGGCAGTGCTGATGCCAAATTGTCTGGGGTGTCACCTAGAAGCACAGCACAAGTTTGAAATACAGACAGTATAGCGTCAATACTTATAACTTTAAATACAAAAATGATACATGCATACAGATAGCATAATCATAACCAGCAAACCATAACCTTGTCTTAGACACCTTATTTGACCCCCTTTATACAAGATTTGGTGCCACTACAGGACCTTGGTTGCAACAATGATCTATACAGTCCCAGTTCATGTCAATAATGTCACAGAGGGCCAGGGCCTTCTACGCGAACCTTTTCTCCCCGGATCCAACTGATCCCGATGCTTGCAGAGTGCTCTAGGACGGACTCCCCATGGTCAGCGCAGGCAACCGGGACAGGCTAGAGCTGCCTCTCACTCCAGCCAAGCTCTTGGAAGCCCTCTGCCGCATGCCCACGAATAAATCCCTGGGCATGGGCGGGCTGACCATAGAGTTCTCCCGCATGTTCTGGGACATCCTCATCCCGGACCTTGTCACCATCTGAGCTGAGTCCTTGAAGAGCGGGGTCCTCCCACTGTCGTGTAGGCAAGCCATGCTCACCTTGCTTCCAAAGAAGGGGGACACCACCCCCCCCGCAACTTTCAGAACTGGCGTCCCGTCTTACTCCTCAGCACGGACTATAAGGTCATAGCGAAGGCCATCGTGCTGTGGCTGGGGTCTGTGCTGCCAGACGTGGTCCACCCCGACCAGATCTACACAGTCCCGGACCATACCATCTTTGATAATCTGTACTTGGTCCAGGATCTCTTGGAACTCGGGTGTAGGGATGGTCTGTCATTCACCCTTCTATCCCTGGATCAGGAAAAGGCATTTGACAGGCTGGACCACAGGTATCTCCTGGGCACTCTGCAGGAGTTCAGCTTCGGACCCCAGTTTGTGGGTTTTCTCCAGGTGCTGTACACTTCGGGTGTACCGATCAGCTTTGGGCGTGGGGTGCATCAGGGGTGTCTGCTGTCAGGCCAGCTATATGCTCTGGCGATCGAGCCCTTCCTCTGTCTCCTCCATCGGACGGTGCTGGGGTTGATGCTCTGTGAGCCTGAGTTGCAGTTGGTCCTGTTGGCGTATGCTGACGACGTGCTCTTCATGGTCCAGGACCCAGGCGACCTGGTGCGGGTTGAGGCTTGCCAAGCCAACTACTCGGTGGCCTCCTCTGCCCGGGTCAAGTGGGTCAAGAGCTCTAGCCTGGTGGTCGGGGATGGGTGGCAGGCTAGCTCCCTTCCACCCGTGTTTCAAGCTATCCGGTGGAGCATGGGTCCACTGCTCTATCTTGGCCTTTACCTTTCTGCCATGCATCCTTCTCCGCTGGAGAACTGGCTGGGGTTGGAGGGCAGGGTGTCTGAGTGGCTGCAGAGATGGACGGGACTGCTCCGGTGCCTCTCCCTGTGGGGAGGGGCCACTGGTGCTCAATCAGTTAGTCCTATCCATGCTCTGGCATCAGCTCAACACCCTAGTCCCGGCCCCAGGTTTCCTGGCTAATACCCAGAGGCTGGTTCTGGAGTTCTTTTGGCCAGGACTGCACTGGGTCTCTGCAGGGGTCCTCCACCTGCCCCTGGAGAAGGGAGGACAGGGCCTGAAGTGCCTGCACACTCAGGTCCATGTCTTCTGCCTCCAGGCCCTGCAGAGGCTCCTTTATGGTGCAGGTAGTCCAGCATGGAGTGCACTGGCGTATGCCTTCCTGCACCACTTCCAAGGGCTCCAATATGACCGGCAGCTCCTTTATCTCCATCCGAGAGGTCTTCCGCAAAACCTCTCAGGGCTGCAGTCTTCTACCAGGATCTCCTCCCACGGACCTGGAAACTGGTCTCGGTGACCAGGTCCATGGCAGCCACCGAGGGGGCGGATCTTCTCACGGAACCCCTGCTACACAATCCCCAGCTCCCTGTGCAGGTGACCGAGTCCCCCTTGGTGCGACAGAAACTGGTCCTGGCAGAAGTCACCAGACTTGGAGACCTCCTGGACTTCGACCGGGGAAAATGGCTGGATCCCCTGTGCTCACTTAGCACATGGGGCTCTCCAGCCCTCATAATCCCCAGCATGTACTTCAGGAGGTGAGGGCCACTTTACCGCCCACTGCTCGGGCCTACCTCGACTGCATCCTCCAGCCCCCTGCCCACCCTACACCCCAGGCACTCCAGACCTTTTCATTGGGCTCCTGCCCAGGGACCCACACGGCCAACCCACCTTTTCACTGTGAGCCGGCTGAACAAATTGGAGCCAGCTCATTTCCGGACCATGCCAAGGAACCATCTGTACACGCACATGCTCCAAACACTTCACATCCTCACCCTTGCATCCCACCCCGACATGAAGTGGCGGGACCTCCTACCACCTCTGGAGGGTGAGAAACCCTGGTGGACTAGTCTATATTCCACCCTGGTCCCAAAGCCCGCTGGGGATATCAGTTGGCGGCTCCTTCACGGAGCTCAGGTGAGTTTTTCAGGTGAGTTTCCCCCATCCCGGAAACCTGACCCTTTAGCGGCATGAGGGAGACCCTGGCTCACTTGTATATGGAGTGCGCCAGGTTGCAGCCCCTATTCCAGCAACTCTTAGATATCCTATTGCATTTCTGGCTGCACTTTTCCTCACCTCCTTAGCTATGCACTCCCTATCCATGGCCCCACAAAAATCGCAGGACCTCCTTGTCAACCTCCTCCTAGCAATGGCCAAAATGGCCATCTACAAAACCAAGAAGAGGAGGTTGGCTGCCGGGATTTCCGGCAACTGTCGGGCCTATTTCTGATCCTCTGTCCACTCACGTATCCGGGTGGAGTTCTTCTGGGTGGCGTCTACTGGCTCCCTTGACGCCTTTGAGGAGCAGTGGGTGCTGTCCGGGGTTCTCTGCTCAGTGTCCCCATCAGGTTCTCTTTGTTTAGTCCTGTGATCTCACTCCTGTCCCTGTTATATCTTTAGTTGTCCTCCATAATTAATTGAGATCACAGACTTCATGAATCTTCCCCTTAGGCTGGGGGAGGTCTTTTAGCAGTGTGTGGGCTTCCGCCCACCCACTTCCAGGATCCAAACAGGCTGGGGCTCCTGTCTCTACCTTCGATCACTCTCCTGTAGCCCTCTGGCCTAGAGGGAGGTAGGGGGCTGCTGCTGCTTCTAGACCCTGGGCTTTCGCTGCTGCTGCTCCACCTACTCCCTTGTCTAGACCATACACACACACCATTCTCTGCTACCTGGTTGCTGACTGGTGGACCCCCCTGTTGCTGCTGCTCCTGTTGCAGCCCCTTGGGGGGCCTGCTAGCCTGCTCCCCAAAGGAGGGGAGTGAGGGACCTCTGCCCCAGCCGTTGTTGCTGCTGTGGTCACCACCACCTGAGAAGGGTCCTTCCTCCCTGGCCACCCGACTGCCTGCTGGAGCCACTGCTGCTGCGTTTGCTGCCTGGGAGCTGCTGGAGCCTCGAGGAGGAGGAAGAAGAGGATCTTCTGCTGCTTGGGAAGCACGCAGGGACTCTGCAGACCACAGTGGAGGGGGCCTTCTAAGAACTGAGTAACTTTCAAACTGTGCTCTTGTGGTGGGGGTCTTGACTGTGTCTGTGGGGATGTAGTAGGTGTGATGTGGAGCCTGCCCCCTGGTCCATCCATGTATCCCCACCCCCACTGGCCACTTACCACCTGCCTCAGCTCCTGCCTCTGGGACTCAGCTGCTTGCCACACCCTGTTTCCACCACTTGGGCCTGTAACAGCAGCCAGCACAGAGACTTTGCAAGCACACATGCCCGCCCCCCCCCCCACCAGCAGACCACCACATTTCCCCTTATTACCTGAGCCACCTGCCCTTGCAGCCTTTTGCTCCCACTCTTTGCCCCAGCCCCTCAGCAGCTTCAGTTTGTGTGCCTGCCCCGCCCTTTTCCCTTGCAATTTTGTTTGCTCATTTGCTCCGCCCCAGCCCCTGACGCTAGTCCCTTGGTTGCCCTGTCCTACCTTCAGCCTGTTTTCCCCTCCCCCACCACGATACTCCAGCCCTGATTAGCCTCCTGCTCTGTGCGCCTATGTGCTTGTGCCCCTCCCCTATTTCAGTAGAACCCATGTCATTGCAGCCCCCCAATGCTATTATAGCCACCCTCCCCAGTACAGCTAGAGGAGTCGGAATCCCATCTTGTGTGGGTGACTGACCCCCCATCCTTGCCTCTGTAGGCCCCCCTGTCCACCCCTCCCATTTTGGCGCTCTCCTCCTCTGCCTGCAAGCGAGCAGGGAAGAGTGGTTGACTTGTCCCCCTTTCTCTACCCCCGTCCTGTGTTTGTCCTCCATCCCCGCTCATTATGGCACAGGACAAGGTGGGTTGGGCCCCTCAGGCAGACCCTGTTGCCACTCCTCCACCTGCCCCCTCGTCGTCCCTTGTGATCCTCACCTCGGCTGCCACTGCCAAACCATCCGCCACTGCCTCCAGTGGGACGCTGGCAGCGGTGGGTGTAGGGGTGGACTCCACTGCTGCCACATCCCTTGCCCTATCTGATTCCCGGGGAGGTGGGGCCCAGCCAGTTGGAAGGGTCAGGGGAAAAAGAAGGGCAAAGGTCCTGCCAAGAAGGCTAAGCCCTCCTTGGTAGGGGCTGCCCCCTCTGCCATGGCCCCGCCTCTGGCCACAGCATCCCTCCCCATTACTCCCTCCACCAGCTCTGCAGGTGCCCCTCTCCCAACCCCCCGGTCCACCACTGCTTCCGCTCGGGTCCTGGGGGTACACATCCCCCAGTGTGCCGAGATGAGCGGGAGGGCCGCCTCCACTGCATACAGTCTGGAGGGGCCTGTGGAGAAAGGTGTGGCGGGGGTACCGCCAGAAATGGGAGAGAGCCTGCCTCAGGAAGAGTTTTCCCTCCCTTGTGCCACCCCACCACTACCTCCCCGAGTCCCCGTGCCATCACCTTTGCCCCCTGGTCTGACCCTTGCTAGCCAGCCCACAGATAACAGATGGAGGGCTGGGTCCTTGTACAGGGGAAGTGGGGCAAGCGGAAGGCTTGGGCTCAGCTCCTCCCATCTGATGTGGAGGATGCACAGGCCGCCCGTAAGACCAGGAAGGAGACCATAGATGCTGAGCCTTCTGCCTTGCCCCCAAGTGAGTTCCATCCACCAGAGCCAGCTGGGGAAGACATGGCAGCAAGGAGGGGGGATAGCACTGCCCCTCTTCTGGAGTCCCTCCCCTCTTGAGGGGGCTCTGATGGAGCCCCTCCAGCCCCCTTGCCACCTCTGGCCCCTGCAACCTCTGAGGGAAGTCTCTCTGAGTGCCAGCAGGGAAGTCCCTGGGGTGGTGGGTGACTTCTCCTCCACATTCGAGGAGATCAAGGCTCTGGGTCTGACCCCGATCACCCAGGGGGAGGACAACCCTCTGCCAGCGGGCCTCAGTCTGGGTGACTTTACAATGCCCCCCTCTTCCCATGACCGCTGCTCCCACTCTCACTTCTGGGGAGTCCCTGGACTCTTCCACCTGCCCAGCCACGGACGACACCTTGCTAAAGGCCACCAAGCCCTTCTGAGGCGTGAGGGAGACCCTGGCGCACGCGTATCTGGTTGCAGCCTCTATTCTGCCAGGTGGCAGCCAGGTTGCAGCTCCTATTCTGACTCCTTTTAGATATCCTGTTATGTTTTTGGCTGCATTTTTCCTCTCATCTCCTGATCTATGAACTCCCTATCCGTGGGCCCACAAAGTCACGGGATCTCCTTGTCAAGGGGCTTGGACTAGATGATCTCCTGAGGTCCCTTCCAACCCTGATATTCTATGATTCAACCTCCTCATAGCATTGGCCAAAATGGCCATCTACAAGACCAGAGAGAGGAGGTTGGTTGCCAGGGTTCCCTGCGACTGCGGGGCCTATTTCCAATCCTTCGTCCGCTCACACATCTGGGCAAAATTCCTCTGGGCAGCGTCCGCTGACTATCTTGACACCTTCGAGGAGCAGTGGGTACTGTCCAGGGTTCTCTGCTTGGTGTCCCCATACAGTTCCCCTCGTTTAGCCCTGTGACCTCACTCCTGTCCCTGTTATATATTTAGTTGTGCCCCGTAATTAATTGAGATCACAGACCTTGTGGATCCTCCCCTTAGGCTGCGGGAGGTCCTTTAGCAGGATCACTCTCCTGTAGCCATCTGGTCTGATCCCGTCACAGAATATAATTCCCATAACCACATAAATTAGGAATATGCAACAAAATTCATGTCTCAAAGAGAACTTAAAACTTGTCAGCAAAAGACACTAGCCTCCTTACACTGGATAAAGCTTGGATTAAACAGGTGGGGCATTCTGTGAGGCCTAAGAGTTGGCCTGTCAGACCACCAGAAGAAACAGATTCCTCCAGTGATGATCTTCCACCTCCCCTGAGGGGACATAGTACAAATTAAATGCATCAGCAGCAGGAATAGGTCAGCTGACTTCAAAGCTCTCGAGTTTGGGGTTTTGCTCTCTCCATTCTCTAGCTAGGATTTTTCCTCTCCTGTCTCGCCTTCCAACCCTTCAACCTTCCCCCTCCTCCCAGCACCACTGCACATCCCGATGAGCTATCTGCATCTCTCCCAAGGGGTGAAGATCCTGTCATGCTCCCTGGTATTTCCTGTCAGCATTAAGAAGCTCAAAGCAGGATGAGGAGGCATCAGAAATGTGAGAGAAAGAGAGGGGCCTTTTACTAAGCTGTCGTGCACTCTTCTTGCCATCAGAACTACCATTCTGTTTTAATCAGATCCTGCTCACTACTGCTGACAACTCGTCCGGAGAAGGCAGAAGGAGTAAGAAGCAGATGGAAGCAGTGCCTCCTACTGTCTGCCCCCCAAGAATGGTGTAGTCTTAGAATCATAAAATCATAGAATATCAGGGTTGGAAGGGACCTCAGGAGGTCATCCAGTCCAACCCCCTACTCAAAGCAGGGCCAATTCCCAACTAAATCATCCCAGCCAGGGCTTTGTCAAGCCTGACCTTAAAAACCTCTAAGGAAGAAGATTCCACCACCTCCCTAGGTAACCCATTCCAGTGCTTCACCACCCTCCTAGTGAAAAAGTTTTTCCTAATATCCAACCTAAACCTCCCCAACTGCAACTTGAGACCATTACTCCTTGTTCTGTCATCAGATACCACTGAGAACAGTCTAGATCCATCCACTTTGGAACCCCCTTTCAGGTAGTTGAAAGCAGCTATCAAATTCCCCTCTCATTCTTCTCTTCTGCAGACTAAACAATCCCAGTTCCCTCAGCCTCTCGTCATAAGTCATGTGCTCCAGACCCCTAATCAGTTTTGTTGCCCTCCGCTGGACTCTCCAATTTTTGCACATCTTTCTTGTAGTGTGAGGCCCAAAACTGGACACAGTACTCCAGATGAGACCTCACCAATGTCGAATAGAGGGGAACGATCACGTCCCTCGATCTGCTGGCAATGCCCCTACTTATACAACCCAGAATGCCGTTAGCCTTCTTGGCAACAAGGGCACACTGTTGACTCATATCCAGCTTCTTGTCCACTGTAACCACTAGGTCCTTTTCTGCAGAACTGCTTCCTGGTCATTCGGTCCCTAGTCTGTAACAGTGCATGGGATTCTTCCATCCTAAGTGCAGGACTCTGCACTTGTCCTTGTTGAACCTCATCAGGTTTCTTTTGTCCCAATCCTCTAATTTGTCTAGGTCCCTCTGTATCCTATCCCTATCCTCCAGTGTATCTACCACTCCTCCTAGTTTAGTGTCATCTGCAAACTTGCTGAGAGTGCAGTCCACGCCATCCTCCAGATCATTAATGAAGATATTGAACAAAACCGGCCCTAGGACTGACCCCCGGGGCACTGCACTTGAAACCAGCTGCCAACTAGACATGCAGCCGTTGATCACTACCCGTTGAGCCCGACGATCTAGCCAGCTTTCTATCCACCATACAGTTTATTCATCCAGCCCATACTACTTTAACTTGCTGGCAAGAATACTGTGGGAGACTGTATCAAAAGCTTTGCTAAAGTCAAGGAATAACACATCCACTGCTTTCCCCTCATCCACAGAGCCACTTATCTCCTCATAGAAGGCAATTAGGTTAGTCAGGCATGACTTGCCCTTGGTGAATTCATACTGACTGTTCCTGATCACTTTCCTCTCCTTTATGTGCTTCAGAATTGATTCCTTGAGGACCTGCTCTATGATTTTTCCAGGGACTGAGGTGAGGCTGACTGGCTGTAGTTCCCCGGATCCTCCTCCTTCCCTTTTTTAAAGATGGGCATTACATTAGCCTTTTTCCAGTCATCCAGGACCTCCCCCGATCGCCATAAGTTTTCAAAGATAATGGCCAATGGCTCTGCAATCACATCCGCCAACTCCTTTAGCACCCTCGGATGCAGCGCATCCGGCCCCATGGACTTGTGCTCATCCAGTTTTTCTAAATAGTCCCGAACCACTTCTTTCTCCACAGAGGGCTGGTCACCTTCTCCCCATACTGTGCTGCTCAGTGCAGCAGTCTGGGAGCTGACCTTGTTCATGAAGACAGAGGCAAAAAAATCATTGAGTACATTAGCTTTTTCCACATCCTCTGTTACTAGGTTGCCTCCCTGTCAAGGCTGCTTCCCCACTTTGAACTTTAGGGTACAAATGTGGGGGCCTGCATGAAAACTTCTAAGCTTAACTACCAGCTTAGATCTGGTCCGCTGCCACCACTCCCAAAATGCTAATTCCCTTACCTGGATAGCCTTGAGAGACTCTCCACCAATTCCCTGGTGAATACAGATCCAACCCCCTTGGATCTAAAAACAAGGAAAAAATCAATCAGGTTCTTAAAAAGAAGGCTTTAATTAAAGAAAAAGGTAAAAATCATCTCTGTAAAATCAGGAGGGAAAATAACTTCACAGGGTAATCAAACTTAAAGAGCCCAGAGGAATCCCCTCTAGCCTTAGGTTCAAAGTTACAGCAAACAGAGATAAACACTCTAGCAAAAGGTACATTTACAAGTTGAGAAAACAAAGATAAAAACTAACACACCTTGCCTGGCTGTTTACTTACAAGTTTGAAATATGAGAGACTTGTTCAGAAAAATTTGGAGAACCTGGATTGATGTCTGGTCCCTCTCAGATCCAAGAGCGAACAACCCCCAAAACAAAGAGCACAAACAAAAGCCTTCTCCCAACCAAGATTTGAAAGTATCTTGTCCCCTTATTGGTCTTTTGGGTCAGGTGTCAGCCAGGTTACCTGAGCTTCTTAACCCTTTACAGGTAAAAGGATTTTGGAGTCTCTGACCAGGAGGAATTTTATAGTACTGTACACAGGAGGGCTGTTACCCTTCCCTTTATAGTTATGACACTCCCTCATTCAGTAAGGGGCCCACACTTTCCTTGATTTTCTTATTGTTGCTAACATACCTGAAGAAACCCTTCTTGTTACTCTTAACATCTCTTGCTAGCTGCAACTCCAAGTGTGATTTGGCCTTCCTGATTTCACTCCTGCATGCCTGAGCAATATTTTTATACTCCTCCCTGGTCATTTGTCCAATCTTCCACTTCTTGTAAGCTTCTTTTTTGCATTTAAAGTCAGAAAGGATTTCAGTTAAGCCAAGCTGGTCGCTTGCCATATTTACTGTTCTTTCTACGCATCGGGATGTTTTTTTCCTATAACCTCAATAAGGATTCTTTAAAATACAGCCAGTTCTTCTGGACTCCTTTCCCCCTCATGTTATTCTCCCAGGGGATGCTGCCCATCAGTTCCCTGAGGGAGTCAAAGTCTGCTTTTCTGAAGTCCAGGGTCCGTATTCTGCTGCTCTCCTTTCTTCCTTGTGTCAGGATCCTGAACTCGACCATCTCATGGTCACTGCCTCCCAGGTTCCCATCCACTTTTGCTTCCCCTACTAATTCTTCCGAGTTTGTGAGCAGGAGGTCTAGAAGAGCTCTGCCCCTAGTTGGTTCCTCCAGCACTTGCACCAGGAAATTGTCCCCTTCACTTTCCAAAAACTTCCTGGATTGTCTGTGCACCG
>NC_048300.1:26781239-27051314 GCF_013100865.1 Trachemys scripta elegans | reverse complement strand
ACAATTTCCTGGTGCAAGTGCTGGAGGAACCAACTAGGGGCAGAGCTTTTCTTGACCTGCTACGCACAAACAGGGAAGAATTAGTAGGGGAAGCAAAAGTGGATGGGAACCTGGGAGGCAGTGACCATGAGATGGTAGAGTTCAGGATCCTGACACAAGGAAGAAAGAAGAGCAGCAGAATATGGACCCTGGACTTCAGAAAAGCAGACTTTGACTCCCTCAGGGAACAGATGGGCAGGATCCCCTGGGAGAATAACATGAAGGGCAAAGGGGTCCAGGAGAGCTGGCTGTATTTTAAAGAATCCTTATTGAGGTTGCAGGAACAAACCATCCCGATGTGTAGAAAGAATAGTAAATATGGCAGGCGACCAGCTTGGCTAAACAGTGAAATCCTTGCTGATCTTAAATGCAAAAAAGAGGCTTATAAGAAGTGGAAGATTGGACAAATGACCAGGGAGGAGTATAAAAATATTGCTCAGGCGTGCAGGAGTGAAATCAGGAAGGCCAAATCACACTTGGAGTTGCAGTTAGCAAGAGATGTTAAGAGTAACAAGAAGGGTTTCTTCAGGTATGTTAGCAACAAGAAGAAAATCAAGGAAAGTGTGGGCCCCTTACTGAATGAGGGAGGCAACCTAGTGACAGAGGATGTGGAAAAAGCTAATGTACTCAATGATTTTTTTGCCTCTGTCTTCACGCACAAGGTCAGCTCCCAGATTGCTGCACTGGGCAGTACAGCATGGGGAGAAGGTGACCAACCCTCTGTGGAGAAAGAAGTGGTTCAGGACTATTTAGAAAAACTGGACGTGCACAAGTCCATGGGGCCGGATGCGCTGCATCCGAGGGTGCTAAAAGAGTTGGCGGGTGAGATTGTAGAGCCATTAGCCATTATTTTTGAAAACTCATGGCGATCGGGGGAGGTCCCAGATGACTGGAAAAAGGCTAATGTAGTGCCCATCTTTAAAAAAGGGAAGAAGGAGGATCCGGGGAACTACAGGCCAGTCAGCCTTACCTCAGTCCCTGGAAAAATCATGGAGCAGGTCCTCAAGGAATCAATTATGAAACATTTAGAGGAGAGGAAAGTGATCAGGAACAGTCAGCATGGATTCACGAAGGGGAAGTCGTGCCTGACTAACCTAATTGCCTTCTATGATGAGATAACTGGCTCTGTGGATGAGGGGAAAGCAGTGGATGTGTTATTCCTTGACTTTAGCAAAGCTTTTGATACGGTCTCCCACAGTATTCTTGCCACCAAGTTAAAGAAGTATGGGCTGGATGAATGGACTGTAAGGTGGATAGAAAGCTGGCTAGATCGTCGGGCTCAACGGGTAGTGATCAATGGCTCCATGTCTAGTTGGCAGCCGGTTTCAAGTGGAGTGCCCCAAGGGTCGGTCCTGGGGCCGGTTTTGTTTAATATCTTTATTAATGATCTGGAGGATGGTGTGGACTGCACTCTCAGCAAGTTTGCAGATGACACTAAACTAGGAGGCGTGGTAGATACACTAGAGGGTAGGGATCGGATACAGAGGGACCTAGACAAATTAGAGGATTGGGCAGAAAAAAACCTGATGAGGTTCAACAAGGACAAGTGCAGAGTCCTGCACTTAGGACGGAAGAATCCCATGCACTGCTACAGACTAGGGACCGAATGGCTAGGTAGCAGTTCTGCTGAAAAGGACCTAGGGGTCACAGTGGACGAGAAGCTGGATATGAGTCAACAGTGTGCTCTTGTTGCCAAGAAGGCTAACAGCATTTTGGGCTGTATAAGTAGGGGCATTGCCAGCAGATCGAGGAATGTGATCGTTCCCCTTTATTCGACATTGGTGAGGCCTCATCTGGAATACTGTGTCCAGTTTTGGGCCCCACACTACAAGAAGGATGTGGAAAAATTGGAAAGAGTCCAGCGGAGGGCAACAAAAATGATTAGGGGTCTGGAGCACATGACTTATGAGGAGAGGCTGAGAGAACTGGGATTGTTTAGTCTCCAGAAGAGAAGAATGAGGGGGGATTTGATAGCAGCCTTCAACTACCTGAAGGGGGGTTCCAAAGAGGATGGAGCTCGGCTGTTCTCAGTGATGGCAGATGACAGAACAAGGAGCAATGGTCTCAAGTTGCAGTGGGGGAGGTCCAGGTTGGATATCAGGAAAAACTATTTCACTAGGAGGGTGGTGAAACACTGGAATGCGTTACCTAGGGAGGTGGTGGAGTCTCCTTCCTTGGAGGTTTTTAAGGCCCGGCTTGACAAAGCCCTGGCTGGGATGATTTAGCTGGGAATTGGTCCTGCTTTGAGCAGGGGGTTGGACTAGATGACCTCTTGAGGTCCCTTCCAACTCTGATATTCTATGATTCTATGATTCTAACCCCAAGTTTGAGAACCCCTGATCTAGTGTGACATCCTGTGTAATGCAGGCCATAGAACTTTGCTGAATTAATTCCTATTTGAATTTGAGCATATCATTTTTTTAAATCTTTTCTTAAGATCTCCAGCCACTGGATCTTGTTATAGCCTCATCTACTAAACCGAAAGGCTATTATCAAATTTTGTTTCCCACATAAAGGACTTATAGACTGTGATCAAGTCATCCTTGGTTAAGCTAACAGATTGAGCTCCAGGAGTCTACTACTATAAAGATATGTTTTCCAATTCTTTAATAATTCTCGAGGCTCTTAGCTGAAACCCTTCCAATTTATCAATATTCCACTTTAATTGTGGATATCAGAGTAGCGTAGCAGTCGTACTAGTGCCAAAACTCTATATTCCCCCATTTATACATCCAAGGATCACATTAGCCCTTTTGGCCACAGCGTTGCACTGGGAACTTATGTTTAGATGATTATCTACCATGACCCCAAAATGTTTTCCCAGAGTCACTGCTTCCCAGGATAGAGGCCCAGGATGAAATCCTGAGCCTCCTTAAACGAATAGCAAAAGTCCCTTTGATTTCAGTGAGGCCAGAATTTCACTCCCAGACTCAAGTTTTGGTAATTAAAAGCATGTTAATTCATCCAATAAGCAACAGATATCACAGCAACTCCTCCTATTTTTTATGGTCTGCCCAAGAAGCTCTCAAACCACCCCATAGCTATTACATTCTGCTCTGAAAACACAGTTTAACCATGTATTCTGCCTCAATCTACCAGTGGATATTCTGGATCTAAGCAACCAGACATGCAGATAGGCACATTACTCTGACTTGCTTTAGAATGTTTAAACTAATTACCTCCTCAATTATGTCTATTTGGGGCTCTTCAGTATCACTGCTGCCGCTGGATTCAGCATTTGAAATACTGTCACCTTCTTCATCTTCCTCCTCCTCCAACACTTTCAGATCCTCCGCATCAATAATACCAATAAATTCATTTTCTTCCACATCTCTTGTACTTTCTGTTTCCTCCTTAGGAAAAACATCATCAATTCCATCTAGCTGAATGATCCCTTCAATGTCACTGCAGATCTCCTTTTCTGTCCGTATGTCAGATTCCATCAGTACAGTAGGTTCCATCTGACAGGAATAAGAAGGTTCAAAAAGAGCTTGACAAGAGGTCGGATTTTTCACAAGAACTCAACACCCAACAGCTCCCATTTTTTTCTAGGAGATCTGTTGGGTACTAAGTTTGAAAAACTTGTCACCTTATTTAGGTGTTTAAATGGGAGTAGAGCTCTTTTTAAAAAAAAAAAAAAAAAAGTCAAGCCCCAATTATGAGAGCTGAGCACTTTTGAAAATCTGGTCATATATACATTTTCCTGAAATGAACCCCATTTCAAATACTTGTTCAATAATATGAAATCTGTTTTTCCAGACATGGTTTTTAAATACGGTCTCTAATACTCAAAGCAAATTTCCCTTTTAAAAAAAAAAAATCAATAGATATTAGAACTGTTAAAAAAAAATCAGAATTTCTGTTCCAAGGGAAAATTCTGACATTTGGAAAAAAAATAATTCTGATTCAGAATAAAAAGTAACGATGCCAAAAATTCAAAAAACTCTTGCAAAATATAATTTCCAAAAATACTCTGGTCAGGTAAACTGAAATGTTTCATTTAGTTAAAATCTCATTGTTTTGATTTGATTTTTTCATATATTATTTTAAAATTAAGGTTTACTATATTTTAATATCTTATAAAAATTTAAAAAGTTGTGTTAATGAAAGTCATTTTGAAATAAAAACATCAAAATGCTTTGTTTCAATTTTTTTCTAAATAAAGTTTTGTTAAAAACAAAACGCTCAGTGGAACGTTTCAATTTCAACTAACTGAAAATTTTCTGATGGACAAGTTTTCCATTAGAAAATACCATCTAGCGACAACATATATGTATCTATGTATAGGCAATTCCTTGATACCAAAGCATCCATTGCATCAAAACACATTGATAACTTTCAGGAATGAATACCTTAGAGCTTGTCTTCACATACAGAGCTACAGCGCCGCAGCTGCATTGCTGTAGTGCATTAGTAAAGATGCTACTATGCCAACAGGAGAGCTTCTCCCATCAGCGTAGTTAATCTGCCTCTCAGGGAGGTGGTAGCTTCTCCCATTGATATAGCTCTCTCTACACAGAGGGTTAGAGGTCAGTATAACTGGGTCACTCAGGGGTGTGGATATATACCAATATAGGTCTATAGTGTAGATGTGGCCTTAGGTTTGGTCTACACCTGTGCCTCTCAAGCTTTCCAGACTATTGTACCCCATTCAGGAGTCTGATTTGTCTTGTATACCCACAAGTTTCACCTCACTTCAAAACTACTTGCTTACAAAATCAGACGTAAAAATACAAAAAAGTTTAACAGTTCACTATTACTGAAAAATTGCTTACTTTCTCATTTTTACCATATAATTATAAAATAAATCAATTAGAATATAAATATTGTACTTCCATTTCAGTGTATAGTATATAGAGCAGTATAAACAAGTCATCATCTGTATGAAATTTTAGTTTGTACTGATTTCGCTAGTGCTTTTTATATAGCCTGTTGTAAAACTAGGCAAATATCTAGATGAGTTAATGTATCCCCCGGAGGACTTTTGCGTACCTCTGGTTGAGAGCCAATGGTCTACACTACCAACTTATGTTAATATAACTACATTGCTCAGGGAGGTGAAAAATCCACACCCCTGAGTGACGCAGTTATTACTGACCTACCCCCTCCCCCCCAGTGTAAACAGAGCTACTGCCTTTTAGGGAGGTGGATTAACTACGCCAATAGGAGAAGGCCTCCTGTCAGCATAGTAGCATCTTCACTAACGTGCTACAGTGCTGCAGCTGCAGCACTGTAAGTGTAGACAAGTCATAGAATCATAGAAGATGAGGGTTAGAAGAGACCTCAGGAGGTCCAACCCCTGCTCGAAGCAGGACCAATCCCAACTAAATCATCCTTGTCCTCAGTTTATACCACAGTGGGCCAAATTCTGCAGCGGTAGGTAGAAACTGACTACAATTGATAGAGGGCTTAATCTAATGCCAGTTCAGTCACTGGAAAGGCTGCTATTGACTTCAATGGGTTTTGGATCAGGACCTCAAAGCACTGAGACAGAACAACTAAAAGTCATATATGCAACTCAGTAGTTCCCACATCTTAACAGTAGAAAGGGGTATTTAATATAGTCTGAATAGTCATTCAATCTATAAAACATATGTATTGAAAAAGTCTACCATAACAAAAGCCCAGGAGTCAGGTTTGCTATCTCTTGCAATCTTAGCATGAGTCTCACAAAATTTGGTGTTTTATTTAAAAAGTGGTTTTTTATACAATACATGAGAATTTCACTTGAAAAGCAAAACAAAAAGTCCATGTTTTTATCACTCATGGATGTGGAGAAAAGCTTGAAAATGTGACCTGAGCACAAACAAGATATTGTATAACTGCTCATTCAGGGAGTACTGTCCATCCTGTGCCCTGAATAAGGCAGGAGTCCTCTAGTCTTTAATTACATGGTCACATAGGCTCATAATGAATACACAACCTTCATTCTGGCTTTGGGCCCTTAATAATGTTCTTATAACAGTTTTTGTTTTTCTGTGTAATAATTATATGGGTTGTTTATTGAAGGGTTCTGCTGACATGAGCCATGAAACCAAAGCTTGGAGTTGTCCGCTCATGTCATCAGAACCTTACAAATGGGCCTTATGTCCATTCAGGTTGTGGACTCTTACAATAATGAAGCCTTCAATGAGACCAGAACTGGATTCCAAGGCCAAGATTTTAAGAAGTAACTAGTGATTTTCATAGCCTAACATGAAACACCTTAATAGGAGCCTGCATTTTCTGAAAAATCAGGACCCTTAAATAGTGACAAGGTGGTCACCCAAAAATTGAGACATTAGTCATTTTTGAAAATGCAGCTTATAACAGGGGTGTGCAAACTTTTTGGCCCTAGGGCCACATTGGGTACAGAAATTGTATGGAGGGATGGGTAGGGGAGGCTATGCCTCCCCAAACAGCGAGGTGTGGCCTGGTCCCCGCCCCCTATCCAGCACCCCAGAATCCCCACCCTCATCTAATCCTCCCCTGCTCCCTACCCCTGACTGAACCCTGGGACTCCTGCATCTTATCGAAACACCCCTGTTCTCTGTCTCCTGACCATCCCCTATCCAATTTCCCCTGCTCCCCACCCCCTTACCATCTCCCTGGGGCCTCCCGCCCCCTATCCAACCCTCCCTGCCCCACTTTACCTGTGGTGTGGGGGAAAGGGGAGGGGTCAGTCCTTTCCCTGTGCGTTTCCCCGGCTTGTTTGGCTGCTCTCCTGGCAGTCGGGCAGGGCTCTCTCCCTGTCTGGGCTTGGTTGCTGGGGACAGGGACCAAGCATTCTGGGGGTGGAGGGAGGCCCTGGCTTGCTCTGTCCCTATCCCCAGCAGAAGGGCCCAGGCCCCTTGACTGCCCCCCTGCAACTCCCCCTGCTCCCCACCCCCGACCATGTTGCCCTGGAGCACCAGGTCTGGCGGCGCTATAGCCGTGCCATGCAGCCGGAGCTGCAGCCACGCTGCCCAGGTGCTGGGGGGAACTGTGACTGCGAGGGAGGGAAGCAGAAAGGGAGAGGCCAGGGATTAGCCTCCGCCCCGCTCACAACGCTGCCGGGGAGTTGGGCTGGCTCCTCCACAAGCCTGTCCTGATCCCGCTCCCTGGCAGGAGCTCAGGGGCCAGAGAGAAGGGTCCAGCGGGCCGGATGTGGCCCACGGGCTGTAGTTTGCCCCCCTGTCTTATAATCACTAGTACTAAATGATTCTAAGAGCTTAATAAGGGGGGAATCCGAGTCTTCAATCATCTAGAATCATTTAGGATGTTCCACAGAATTCAACACTGTAATAAAGATTAAAAACCCACACACTTCTGAGATACAACATTGAAATATTATTGCATTATTCTGTACTTCTGGGATCCTTCTTTTTGACCATTCTTCTAACCCTTCCAGACCATATCAGTTTGTTTCAAAACCAGGTTCCATATAGAGCTGACTGAATAATGCAGAATGTGTTCCATTAGTCTTTGTTCGTGATTTTAAATGAATTTACCTTTATCACATTTGTGCACTCTGAATATTTCAGTGATTGGGGTTTTCCAGGCAACAGTTGTTGCCAAATGCAATTTTAACCAGAAAAGCCTCTGCCTTCATCTGATCAAGGTATAAAACCAATACCACATGGCTTACAAGACAAAAATCACAGCTAAGCAGCTTGAATTTAAAATATTTGTAATAAATTCATGGAGTACACAATTTAGATAGTTCAAACAAATAAATTCAAGAAAACCACAACCTGCTTGTGGACATTCCATAAATTATAAAAGAGACTCTTTAATGAAATCAGCGATCTAATACAAATTATTTGCACAGCATTAGTTGAATGATGATTGTATTTCCCTCAATTAAAAACACTTAAGTTTTCACTCATATCACAATATAACTTGTGGATTCTGAATGTGAGTACATAGTCTGAAAGGAATTCCTCCTCATTTGCTAGCCAAATCGTATTAAAAAGGCAATTTGCCCACCATGGCTTGGATCTGACCTATGATTTCAAAGTCACAATGATATGGCAGTTTTAAAAAAGATCATTGGTATGAACATTCCTATTTAATCTACATATTTCAGCAATGTTCATACATGAAAACCAGAAAGTAAAAATGAATAGGTCATTCGTGTTGTCCAAACGAAGTGAAGTGTAATGTATGCGATTTGCTTATAAGTTAGATTCTTGAAGTTTTCCGTTTTTAAAATGTAGTGGTGCTGTTAGTAACAAACAGATTTGTTTTATAGTGTTGCTTTAATATACTGATTCTTCAGATAAGTATCTACTTTCAGATATTTTCACCAAGTTAAAGTTCATTACAAATTTTTAAACAATGAAGGTCCTACCTCTTCAGTGACAGAAATGCTGTCCTGCTCTTTTAGAAGGGTACTAGCATCCAAGCCATTACCCAGAATAATCATCTCAATGATATCATCAGACACCTGTTGCTGCACTGAATCTTGTAGCTCTGTGGATAATTGGTCTTGCACACTCCGAGTTATGCTGAATGAACTGCTTGCAATTGGTTCAGTGGTAGAATCCATTTCAGAGGATTTTGAAGTAAACACAGCTGTTTGAAGGTTGGTGTATTGGAAATATTCTGTTGAGTTTGCCTGATGATTCAAAATTGTATTAGTTGTAACTTGCTGCTGACTCCTAGTAGGTTGCTGTAATAGAGTAGCATTTGCAGAGTTTTCCGAGTGTTTTGCTTCCACTCCCCTTTGTTGCAGTACAGTGGGCTGCTGGAGTGGGGCTTCCTGGGTTTGTAGTCTTTCAGCAGTTGCTGGAACAGAAGATGCATTCACCTGTGCAACAGTGGCAATACTGGCCTGCAGTACTGAAGGCTGCCCAAGCTGCTGAAATATTTGCTGAATAGGATGCTGCAGAATACTTGTACCTCCTGGGGCCTGTGTAACCATAACAGGCATATTTACCTTATAGAGGTGCCCTATAGAGAGAAGTATTAACAGTGGATTATTAAAGCTATCTGTTGGGAGTTAAGCTGATGCTGACTTACTGTTATCAGTGTTAGAATTCAGATGCCAGAACTGCCTATTCCCAACTTCATTCAGTTATACTTTCTACATTGGCCTTAAAATAGTATGAAATCACCATACAAACCAACCATCAAAAGGCTCTGGAGTTGGAGACACCACACTCCTATTTTGCAGCAGCACAAGGGCAGGGGCCAATGTTCCCTCTAATTTTTTCCATCCATGTGCAGAATAAATTTTGTTATGTGCACCAAGGTATGTGTTGTTAGGCAAGAGTTAAAAATTCAGTTAGCCGCTGAGGCAGAAACCAGCATAACTAACAAACAGGCCTACCAGAGGCCCAAGGACAATGGCAGCTGTAAACACTTGATAACTTAAATGGTCAGATGACTGCCCAGTAACTCGGCCTCTCAGTAAGAAAACAGTACAAACCCTCCACAGCTCTCCGGATATCTGTGGACACTCACTCCTACTCCCACCCCCACCCCTTTGCCTTAAGGATATTCACAAATAATTAATGTAATCAGAATGGTTTCTATGCATATGTTCTGTTCCTGTCATTATCATGTTAAGTGTTTTCTCTCTCTCTCTCTGAAACAATGTTTGTCTCTGAAAGAACAAAATAAATGCAAATAGATTAATAAGAAAATGTATATAACTGGTCACTGTAACATCATACTTTTAAAGCTGTTTATCAATCTTCCCAGTGCTGTGAATAAACGTCTTCAGTATTGTCTGTGCTGCCTGATTCTTCCATCAACCTAGCTACCGCCTCTCAGGGAGGGGGATTACTACGCTTAGGGGAGAAGCCCTCCCATCAGCATAAGTAGTGTCTACGCTAAAGTGCAAAAGCAGTGCAGCTGCACCACTAGCATTTTAAATTTAGACATAGCTTGAGGCAGGAGACAGAACCACCACCACTTCCAGCAGTGTTTGGAGAGAGTACTCTGCTAAAAATCTCAGCACCTGGGCTTAGAGGCTGAACTACCAATATATTTTCCCTTACTGGTGGCCTATTAATAAGTTTTCCAAAGGGCTGAAGTGGTAAAATGTATGGGTACCATTAAAGTCAGTAGATAGGACTCAATACACATAGGTAGATCTGATGGAGGAAGATGGTGTTATTTTACATTGCTGTTCTACTCTGAATAACAGTTTAAGAGAAAAGTGGTTACACCCATTGGTTTGGTTTGATTTATATTTGGGGAGACAGCTCCAGTCAGGCCAATGGGGCTGCATGAGGTGGAGGTGGGGGGCAATTCTACGCCTGCCCAAGAGTTGCAGTTTGAGGGGGACAATGCCCCTCTTCTACCCTCTCCCAGCCCCACAACTACTCCCATGGTTACACCACCGAGGGCTGCCTTCCCCTCAAAGTGCTCTGGTGCGTGCAAGGAGAGGGTTAATTTCTCCACACAGCCTTCTAGGTTATACTATGTAACCCTGTCAGAAAGAAAAGTGTGGGGACTGGGGATGGAGGGAATTGATCAAAACAAGCAGTTAAGGAAAATCCACCCTGACAAGGCAGAATCTGTCTGCACCTATTAGAGACTGGATAGACTATCTCCTTCAGGCAGGAGGAGGACATGCCCACATCTGGACTGACACAGCAGAACCTACAGCAGGAGCAGTATAACAAAGAGAATGGCGTCCAGGGCCGGCTCCAGGGTTTTGGCCGCCCCAAGCGGCCCAACTAAAAAAAAAAAAAAAAAAAAGAGTCACGATCGCGATCTGCGGCGGCAATTCAGCGGGAGGTCCTTCGCTCCGAGCAGGAGTGAGGGACTGTCCACCGAATTGCCGCCGAACAGCTGGACTTGGACCCCTCTCTGAAGTGGCCACCCCAAGAACCTGCTTGGTAAGCTGGTGCCTGGAGCCGGCCCTGATGGCGTCACCTGGGAATGATGTTAAATAACATTGCAGGGGTGGCACTATTACATGCTGCAGATTTAACAGACACTGTAACTGGTCAATAGGAGTCACTTTATAAGCAGCTACAGGTTCAGAAAGACAGGAGTATAATTTGTGTTATCCACCAATGCTTTACTTTGGCATCCAGTTTACACCCCATGCACTTGTGATCGTCTTTCGAGATCTGTTCATAGTTGTAGCCCATGAGGTCAGTTTGCTAGCTTGCTATATTGCATAATGTGTTTTCTTCATTGGTTTGATTGATTATATTATTTTCTTGGGTTTTGTTTATGCTGAATTCCATATTGTGTTATTTATAATAGTTATTCATAATAGTTGGCTGTAACGCAAGGAACCTACAGGCCAATATCCTGTATGATTAGCTAGAGCAAGTCAATATGCATGTGGGTAATTTTCAGTGCCTAATAGTACTTCTGATAATTTTGTCTGTGCCCTACATGATGTACAGTAGACAAGAGGGAGGAGTCTTTGCTGGGTGTGTGCATTCAACATCTGCAAAATCTAAGCGGGGGAGGAGGGATAGCTCAGTAGTTTGAGCATTAGCCTGCTAAACCCAGGGTTGTGAGTTCAATCCTTGAGGGGGTCATTTAGGGATCGGGGGCAAAAATCTGTCTGGGGATTGGTCCTGGTCTGAGCAGGGGGTTGGACTAGATGACTTCCTGAGGTCCCTTCCAACCCTGATATTCTATGATTTAAATATGAGTGTTTGTAACCTTTGGCATAGATAAATGGCCTGCTGGTTACCCCTTTTGACTTTGGGGAACTGAACATGTTTACCGTAGATCTGGAACAGACTGGTAACCACAGGGTACACCGCAGAACATGGAAGTCATAAGTTAGGCCAAGGGTAATGGTTTCGGGGATGACAATCAATATTAATACATATGACTATATGTCATAATATGATACTCTATAGAGTAAGTGTACCCAAAGATTTATTTAGGTGAGGAAATAAGATTTGGGCATGGTTGGGCCTTGATTAAGGTAGTGTCAGGACCCTATAAGAGGGCAAACAACCAAGCAGGAGGGTCGCTCTTTCCTATCTTCTATCAAGCTATCAGCTCAACTTTGCAATATAGCTTAGCTATTCAACACTCGAACCTAATCCCTACCAACTTGGGAAGCCTGGACCATCAAATTCATTGGGCATGTGAGAGACAAGGTTTGTCCTCTGTCTCCCACTACCAGGTCTTCAGGGAAGGATGTAAGAATGCTAGTTTAAGTAGTCTTTTAGCATAGAGATGTTACCACCAGAGGTCATAGAATTGTATTACTTCTTTGTGACTCTGTTTTATATGGTTTATTATTCTTTCATTCATTTTAATAAAGATCTTAACAATTTGGTATTGTCCTCAGTATAAGTGTCCTTGCTACACAACCTGAGGGTCCTCTCACGACGTCGAACTCTGCGTTCTCTAACCCTGTAGCCTGAATTGGGACAAGAACCTAAATATCTTCTGGTCAGACATTGGCGAGCCATAATAAACTAGCCCATAAATTCAGGTCAACACACTATGTACTAAAACTGGTGTCTGAGTTCAGCTTTTCTTAATCTTACCAGATGCAGTCTGTAGCGTTACTCCAGCAGGTACATGGATAGGATAAGCGATACCCGAAGGGAGAGTCAAAGTTGCACCGGTTCGTGAAGCATCCTAGACACACAGCAGATTTACTAGAGAAATTAAGTTGCGTTTCGTGCTCTATCCTTTGAGGCCCTAACAGTCATACTTAGCAAAATGCAGCTCAAGAAATCTAAGTTACAGTCTTTCCCCATGATCATCCCTACTGAAAAATGGTTTTGACCCTTAAGCTACAGCAAGGTGAGCAGTATTTTGTAATGAAATGCTTAAGAAAATTAGACTTGTCTTGAGTACCTCCCCATTTACATGCTCCCTGCCCAATATGCCCCTTCCCTTTCCTGCACCTATGTACTCTCTAGGGAAAACTCCTCCTTGCAGCCCCTCACTCTGCACCTCAAGCACCAGTATACTACTTTTCCCCCATAATATCCACTGTTTGAAGAGCCTCCTGCATTCCAATATTAACAGTATGTGAATACGAGGCAGCCCTACCACCACCCAAATAAATCAACATGTCCCCCCACCACAATGCACATCCACAAAGCCCTCTACTAGGGCAGCTGAGCCTGTTTCCAGGATTCCCTGCTTCACAGGGTGTCACTCCACCAATACACCTAACTTCTAAAAATGGCAGCCATCCCTTCCACTAATTTTCAACAGTTGCTCTAACAGCAGAGCAGCCAGGAACACCCATCCCCCCCCTTTACTCCATTGGCAACGGTGATTGCTCTGAAGGGGTCTCTAGAGACAGCTAGATTTGAAAGGTTTTAATCACAACTATAAGGACTAAATTTTATGTTTTCTTTTTTTATTTTTAAATCATAGAATATCAGGGTTGGAAGGGACCTCAGGAAGTCATCTAGTCCAACCCCCTGCTCAGACCAGGACCAATCCCCAGACAGATTTTTGCCCCCGATCCCTAAATGACCCCCTCAAGGATTGAACTCACAACCCTGGGTTTAGCAGGCTAATGCTCAAACTACTGAGCTATCCCTCCTCCCCCGCTTAGATTTTGCAGATGTTGAATGCACACACCCAGCAAAGACTCCTCCCTCTTGTCTACTGTACATCATGTAGGGCACAGACAAAATTATCAGAAGTACTATTAGGCACTGAAAATTACCCACATGCTGTCCAGAGCAGGGGTGGGCAAACTTTTTGGCCCGAAGGCCACATCTGGGTGGGGAAATTGCATGCAGGGCCATGAATGTAGGGATGGAGCAGGGGGTTGGGGTGCTGGAGGGGGTGCGGAATGTAGGAGGGGGCTCAGTGCGGGGGGTTGCCATGCAAGAGAGGTGCGGGGTGCAACAGGGGGCTCAAGGCAGAGGGTTGGGGTGCAGGCTGCAGCCCAGCGCTGCTTATCTTGAGTGGCTCCGGGGTGGCAGCAGCACGCAGCGGGGCTAAGGCCGGCTCCCTGCCTGCCCTGGTCCCGCGCCACTCCCGGAAGCGGCCGGCACCACGTCCCTGTGGCCCCTGGTCTAGAGCATCTAGACACTTCCGCCTCCCACTAAGCCCTTTAAAACATGCAAAGAGCCTTAACTTTTTCATTTAGCGTGTTAAATATCGTAAAGTTAGAAATAAAATAGCATTAAAATTACATACCAGGTCTGCTGTTGTGAATTGTTGAATACCTCTGCCAGCAGGGATGACTAAAGAAGCTACACAGAAACAGTAAGTATTACACAAAAACAAAGATACACTGATATAGGTACACCAAAGAATTAGCATTCAATTTCATACACATTGTAGCTTCTGTCAACACAAACTACATTGAGGACAAGACAAATTACTTAATAATCGGTGTTACAGCGATAAATATATTTTAAGTGAACAATCCTGAACACTGCTGAACACATTTGCCATTATTTAATATTTCAGCAAGTCTTCCTTATACTAAATCTAGAATATTTATAAGTACTGTTATTCACAAGACCTTGCTGAGTTAAGTAGATTGAAGAGTTAAATTAGAAGATTTTTTTGGAGTTGCACTGTAGAAATTAAGTTTGGCATTTCTATTTATTACACCACCATTTTAACCTGACGGAACAAACTTATATCAAGTGTACTGCATTGTCAACACTAGGAAAATTTGTAAGCAATTTTCTGCACCGGTGCAGCTCCAATAATGCTAGCAGCAGAAGCAGGATGGGATTTTTCAGAGCACTCAGCATTGGTTTATCTGCTCCCATTATAGTCAATGGTAAAACTCTCATTGACTACAACAGGAACAGAATTAGACCAGTGCTAACCACTTTTGAAAATCCTGCTTAAAGCATAAACAGAGTCCATACATTTTTACAGTTGTGTTACCTGTAATAGAGCCTCTTCTACCCTAAGTATTTCCCGCCTCTACTTGAAAAGTTAGAATGCTTCCTATAGTGAGTGAATCTAGAACCCTTGGGCCAGGTTAAATAAATAATGCCTCTCTACCTAGCATATATAAATTGATACATTTATAAATGGGATCGTACAATGAAGTTGCCTGCAACTCATTGGGGACAGGACTCAATGCCCAGGAGTACTATGTCCCTGTATATTTATTATTATTACATCTAAAAATACTACTACATTAATAAAACATTAATGTTACACAATCAAGCACTCAAAAAATTAGGAA
This sequence comes from Trachemys scripta elegans, assembly GCF_013100865.1. Taxonomy (NCBI): domain Eukaryota; kingdom Metazoa; phylum Chordata; order Testudines; family Emydidae; genus Trachemys; species Trachemys scripta. The sequence goes on along the minus strand of NC_048300.1, from coordinate 27,036,193 downwards.
ATACCAGAATCAAAGTTGCCCGTTCAACCTTTAATTGGTCACTTATGCATATATATTATGATACAATCTTGACTTACACATTCACATACTATTTTTTCCACTAGATCCCTGTCTCTGCTGTCAATGCTCTCTCACAGTAGGGGGACCCTCAATTGCTGATCTAGGCAGCTTTAAGTACTCTTGGAACCATCAGAGTGGTGCAAAGGGACTTAAAGGACTAAGATCTGTCCCTAAAACCAAATACTAGGGCTGTCAATTAACTGCAGTTAACTCATGCGATTAACTCAAAAAAATTAAGCACAATTTTAAAAAATTATCGCGATTAATTGCAGTTTTAATTGCACTGTTAAACAATAGAATATCAATTGAAATGAAATATTTTGGATTTTTTCCTACATTTTCATATATATTGTATTCGGTGTTGTAACTGAAATCAAAATGTATATTTTTATTACAAATATTTGCACTGTAAAAATGATAAACAAAATAAATTGTATATTCACCTCATACAAGTACTGTAATGCAATCTCTATCGTGAAAGTACAACTTACAAATGTAGATTTTTTGTTACATAACTGCACTCAAAAAAAAAAAAAAAAATGTAAAACTTCAGAGCCTACAAGTCCACTCAGCCCTACTTCTTGTTCAGCCAATTGCTCAGACAAACAAGTTTGTTTACATTTACAGGAGATAATGCTGCCCAATTCTTATCTATGTCACCAGACAGTGAGAACAGGCATTTGCATGGCACTTTTGTAGCCGGTATTTACTTGCAAAGTATTTACTTGCCAGATATGCTCAACATTCATATTCCCCTTCATGCTTCAACCACCATTCCAGAGGACATGCTTTCATGCTGATGACGCTCATTGAAAAAATAATGTATTAATTAAATTTGTTATTGAACTGCTTGGGGCAGAATTGTATGTCCCCTTCTCTGTTTTATGCATTTTGCCATATAGTTCATGTTATAGCAGTCTCAGATGATGACCCAGCACATGTTCACTTTAAGAACACTTTCACTGCAGATTTCACAAAACGCAAAGAAGATACAAATGTGAGATTTCTAAAGATAGCTACAGCACTCGACCCAAGGTTTAAGAATCTGAAGTGCCTTCCAAAATCTGAGAGGGTAGAGCATTCTTTCAGATATCTTAAAAGAGCAACACTCCAATGTGGAAAATACAGAACCCGAACGACCAAAAAAGAAAATCAACCTTCAGCTGGTGGCATCTGACTCAGATAATGAAAATTAACATGTGTCAGTCCTCACTGCTTTGGATTGTTATCAAGCAGAACACGTCATCAGCATGGAAGCACGTCCCCTGGAATGGTGGTTGAAGCATGAAGGGACATATAAATCTTTAGTGCATCTGGCATGTAAATATCTTGCGATTTCAGCTATAACCGTGCCATGAGAACGCCTGTTCTGGCTGTCAGGTGATATTATAAACAAGAACCAGGCAGTATTATCTCCTGCAAATGTAAACAAACTTGTTTGTCTGAGCCATTGGCTTAACAAGAAGTAGGACTGAGTGGACTTGCAGGCTCTAAAATTTTACATTGCATTCAAAAATAAAACGGTTTTTTTGTACATAATTCTACATTTGTAAGTTCAACTTTCATGATAAAGAGATTGCACTACAGTACTTGTATTAGGTGAATTGAAAAATACTATTTCTGTTGTTTTTTTAACAGTGCAAATGTTTGTAATCAAAAATAAATATGAAGTGAGCACTGTACACTTTGTATTGTGTTGTAATTGAAATTAATATATTTGAAAATTTAGAAAACATCCACAAATATTTAAATAAATGGTATTCTATTATTGTTTATTCACGGGATTAATTTTTTTAATCGCTTGACAGCCCTACAAAGTACCTCTTTTTAGTTTGAATTATTCAATACTGGAACAATCTATTAAAAAACAAAAACTGAATTAGAATTAGTCCACATTGCTTATTTAAAACAAAACAAAAAACAAAAAAAAAACACTACAAATTTTAAGATGTGCTATACTTCTGGCCTAGAGAACAGAGGGATACTATTCTGATCTCATGTGCATCAGTGCAAATCTGAAGTAGCTCTACTGAACTCAAATATCTGGATTTACATTAGTGTGCCAGAACAGGATTTATCCCTTAGTGGGCCAAATTCTGCTTTCAGTTTCATAGTGTCTCTCATTCTAGATCTACACCAAAGTAAAAGAGAACAGAATTTGGCCCATCACACACACTTCAAATGAAGAGGTTATTGAAACATTGAACTAGTGTTAAATTGCAACTGTTGGCCTCTCACAAATAATATCCAACCTGTTGATGTCTGAAGTGTGCGATGTAAGTTGTGTGGCAACTGCAAGGTGAACTGGGGTGAATAGTGGCTATGTTTGAAGAAGCCTTCTGTTGCTTTAGACTGAGTCACCTTTGCTTCCCAAACCTGCGAAAAAGATGTTAAGAAAATTATTAAGTCGCCCAAATCATCCATTAATATATTTAAAGTTTTCAGGCACTTTAACTATTCAGGATAATCCTGAAAACTGAATGGTTGAATCTAAGAAACCATTCAACAGCAGAATGTTAAGAATAAGTACCAGATTTGGACTCCAATTCATGTTTCTCAGGATATATGTATTTCTCTTTGATTTTGATGGAAGGTACCTGTATCCTGTGGGGCCTTAGAAAAATAAGGACAGGTAGAAGAAGATATCCCAAGAAAAAGATTGTAAATCAAAGAAACAATTATCCAACAAACCTGCTTCAAGTCTTTCAAGACCTGTTCCTCCACACCTTCTTCTGCAAAGAGTTCCCAGACACCTTCAATCACATCTTCAATAATAGATCTGTAGAGTTTAGGCTGAATAAAACACAATTCAGAGAATTTAAAACACAGGCTGACATTTGCTGTAGCTCCAAGTGAAGTACAGACTCTCTGACTAGAGGTAGGATTTGTAAGCTGGCTTTGTGAGCCATATTATAAAATGAACAGATCCAGGAGACAGTACCATTTGTGGCTGAAGTTTCTGGCCCATGCAACTGCTGGGATAACTAGATAGGCCAGAACATTTTTCCTCTACCAAATCACTTATGGCACTGTAGAATGAAAAACTAACAATAAAATATCAAAGGAAAAATTAGAATTTTGGCCTGCATTTTAGATTTCTTTTAATTTAGTTATTTTTAGCTATAACATCCAGCAAGAGTCCTAAAATCATTAGGAGAACAATTCCAGCATATTCTCAAACTAGCATGTTCTGTTTCAGGCTAGCATTTGCTGTGTAAGACCATTAAAGTAGCACTGGCTAAAGCTACACAAAGAAGCTCTAGGAAGAAACAAACAATATAAGGAAGAAAATAAAAAACACACTTTCTAGTTTGGCTAGTTTCTAGAACATGAGCAGCTTCAGTTGTGAGCCAAATACAGAGAGTAGAGACTGTTGCTTATGGCTATGATTGTAATAGCTATTTTGCTGCTAACTCGTGTTATAACAATACAGTTATCAATACATAATTTCAGATTAGAAGAAAACTGCAATGTGACTTTTTCAAAAATTGCAATAAAAATAGGAAGAAAAACCCAATGTAATCTGAATGTAATTACACTGAAGTCAATGCATTTGATCAGTTTATGTCATCAGAATCAGACCTGGAGAAGATTTTTTGCCCCTCTGCTCAGGCTAATAGTTTCTCTTTTAGGTCACAATCCTACAGCCAGATTCCCAAGTGCAGACTGAAAACAGGGCTTTGTGCAGGCTGAAGGGTTCACCTACATGGATCTGATTGCAAGGTTATGGCCCTCAATTGCTAAAAGCTGTTTTAATCAGAACAGTGATTACTACGAAGTACACCATGTGCTGACATTAGGCTAGAACCTGAACCTTTAGCCAATCTTTGAAGTGTTAGGATTCTAAATCTTCATAGTTCGCTTTTTTTTTTTTAAATCTTAATGTTAAAAATAAACCTACTATCTCGTTATTGTAAAATTAGGATGTGTGAAATAAAATGATTTTCAAGTGAAACATATCTGAGGGCATGAAGCTGTTGTGAAGTAACTAATTACTTCTACCTAAAAAGCAATCAGCCCACGTCAATGGTCTCACAACACCACCATACACAGCCATGTGGGAGAGGGTGGGTGGCAGTAAAGGCAGATGACAATAAAGATCTTAGAAAAATTCAAAGGTACATTTCAACATATCAGCTGTAGAAAAAAATAAAATCAGCTCTTGCACAATTATAGTCAAGAACTTCAAATGGCCTCCCCCTGCCAATTCACTAGACATCTTGAGATTAAATTATTGTAAAACAAACACTTTGCTTTCAAATGATCTAATTCTCAAAGGAAACTGACCAAGTTATATTTTATTATGCAAAGTCTTAAAAAAGTTAAAAGTCTTATTCTGATATATGTTTCAAACAGGATCCTAAATGGTAACCTCACAATTCCAACACTAAATACTGTACTTACAACATGATCACAATTATCATAGAGCATGTATATTAGTGTGCTTTACTCTTATCTCACAGATACAACTGTCACACCATGAGGTCAAATAGATCAATAATTGTCATGTCTTGAAATGAGTTTTCAGCTTTCCTAAAAAAAAACATGCAGTGTTGGGGGAGTGATGAAGTGGGAGTGAATGTAACAAAATAAAAAGGAGGGTGGAAATGATTAAGGCCCCAATCCTAAAAACTTTAAATCTCCATGACTTCAATGGGAGTATTTATATCTTAAAGTTAAAGCGACACAACAGTTATTTCTGATGTGCTAGATGCTTTCCAAACACTCAAGAAGGATGTTCCTGTGGGAGGCTCACAAAGGAAGCTCAAAAACAGGGCATAAGAAAGTAAGTTTGAGTGAAGGATTCAGATTTCTCCCTAGCACCAGCTAACTAATTTCAGGAAAATAAGAGATATTTATCCAAACTAGGTCAGATTTATTCAAAAACTATATAATAACTGTCAACATCACACGATTAATGCTTTTACTCAATCACACACAAAACAGTTTTGTTTTGTTTTTTTAATAAAGAAGGCTTCCAGGGCTTTCAAACTAAACTCTAGTCTCCAGATTTTATTTTAAAAGTCCATTTCTAATTTTAGCAACAAGAACAACAAATTGAGGCAATCACTAAATCAAAACCGAGTCTGATAGACTTTTGCTTGATTGCACAAACCATGTCGGTGTTCTGTTAATAACTGAAGGCCTTTAATGCTATCACACGAGAGGATAAATAGTATCTGATGCCCCTTTCTTGGTAATTCAGGTCTCAAACGCGAGGTCTACACGCAGAGCTCGGGGATTGCGGTCTCCGCCAGGTGCATCGTTCCTTTTTCGTCTAGCTGTTATAGGGCAGGAGCTTGCAGCGTCTAGGCATAGCCTGGGCGGCACAAACCAAACACTGAACGTTTCCCACTTTCGTCTGTACACCAAGTGGGACCCCGCTCGCTCAGCATAACAGCGGGGGGAGGGGCAATCCATCTGCCCCCTCTGGGCAGAGCCCTGGGCGACGGCCTGTCACAGGGCAGAGGGAAAAGGCATCCGGGACGTTCCTGTAAAACCCTAATATATCACACTACGGGCCGACCTGGGCAGACGGCTCCTTTTTCTCCTCTCTCCCCGTTTCCCTCCTGCCCCTCGGCGGGAAACCGCCCTGGTCCCGGCCCTTACCACGGGGTTTGCGTGAGCCATGGCTGCGCCGGCAAGAGACACGTCCCCTCCCCGCCAGAAAAGCGCTGCGCCCACATGGCTCAGCGTGTAACGTCCTGCGCAGCTGCTCGCTGCCGCCCCCTGCTGTTCCCATGGCAACTGACCCGGAGGTGTCGCGGCCTGACTATGCTGCTGCCCCACTGAGCCAGGACCCGGGACCGGATGGTGAAGAGCGCTCTGCTGTCCAGCAGCGGCCCTGGAGCAGAGCTCTCGGCAGGGCCGGCTCCAGGCACCAGCTTGGCAAGCAGGTGCTTGGGCCAGCCACTCCGGAGAGGGGTGGCAGGTCCAGCTATTCGGCGGCAATTCGGCGGACGGTCCATCACTGCTGCTCGGAGTGAAGGACCTCCCGCTGAATTGCCGCCGCAGATTGCGATTGCGGCTTTTTTTTTTTTTTTTTTTTGGCTGCTTGGGGCGGCCAAAACCCTGGAGCCGGCCCTGGCTCTCGGGGTCGCTTTGTGTGGCGACTGGCAACAGGACACTGCAGCAGCACGGCTAGGCACCACATGGCTCCAGCACCCAAAGCGGGGTCGAAGAAGACTCTGTTCAGGGCTGGCCAAAGGTAAATTGCTACGAGACCAACTGCTACGTCTTGTAGTCACCGTTGTGCTGTGATTCACTGCAAAACGATCCTGCTGTCACAACAGCATACCCCTGCGTGATGGCATTGCACTGAGACATTGGCACACCCAGATACACTGCAATACAGTGATGGCATCGCACTGAGACGTTGTCACACCCATGTTGACGTCACTAGGCATAAACCTAGGTAACTCGGGAGGGTGGAAGGCCACAAAGTGTCAATGAAGCCTTCCTGCTCTAGGCCTAAGTGAGCCAAACTCTATCCTTCCATGTTTAAACTCTAATCAACCTCAAAAGCCAGGTGCAATTGGAATATGTAAGCAACCAGTTATCTGTGTGCAACCCCCTGCTCAAGCGGTAATAATGAGGCCTGCATGTTTCTGGCTGAAGGGAAAAAGGACAAGATAACGGTTTAAAGAAGTTACTAACAAGCTAGGCTTATAGATGCCAAGAATGACTTAACTGCTTAAATGTAATCGTTATTTGCTTAGTAATTGTTACCAGGGAAGGGAGGGATAGAAGGGGAGGAAGGGAGGGGAAAGGGGGGGTGAGGCTTAACTGCAAAATGTATAAAAGAAGAAAAACTGTTTCTGTTGGTGTGCTTGATCTGAGACGTGCCTGTCTCCTAGCACCGCTTTGGGATCCCAAATAAACTTTGTTTGCTTCTCCCCCTGGTGTGTTTATTGGTGCGAAGCACACCGGGCAACGAACCCCGCTGTTGCTGTCCTCGGGCACTCTGTGCTGGCAACAGTTTTGGTACCCAACGTGGGGCTCAAGGCTGAAATTTAGCCTTGCCCGGACCCCTCTCGGAGGTCGACAGATTGCGGCGACGACCGACGCCCAACGCGCACCGGTGACTTTACCGGGGGCCTTGGCGGAGACATGGTTTGGTCGACCCCGGAGGGCACAACGGTGCAACGCGCTCGAGCAGTGGAGAAGCAGCTGCGGGCGACGGTGGGGAACCGGTCCCGTGGATAAGGTAGGAACAGTCCAGTGAGGACTTTATCTGTCTTGACCTGGGGACGCCCAGTGTCTCCCTATGGGGCAGGGACAGAGTATGGCAGGTAGGGCAAGGTGTACACCCTTGGAATGCATTTTGGTGAATTGGAAAGTGTTTGGCGCAAATCCAATAACTAAAAGTAGATTTAAAAGGTTCTGTACAGTAGACTGGCCTCAATATCAGCTAGAGGACCAGGAAAGGTGACCACCGGAAGGATCACTTAATTATAATACAATCCTTCAATTACTTCTGTTTTGTCAGCAAACGGGTAAATGGAATGAACATATGTATGTACAGTTGTTTATGTTGCTAAGAGATAGGTCAGATATTTTGCATAAGTGTAATTTGACTCCGACAGGTTCAGTAGTAGCTATTGTTAGTCCCCAGAACCCCCCCACAGCTGTAATGGCAGGTCTGGTGTCCCCTTCGGCTATCACACCCCCACCATATAAAGACAAGGTGTCTCAGGTCCCAGAGATTGCCCCCTCAGTGGAATTTTATCCGTTGATCACTGAGACCGTGATGTCCAGACATGGCTCAGATAGGAATCAGGCCACTACTATGCAGGTTTACACCCATGTGCCTTTTAACCCAGTGGACCTAGCAGCCTTTAAGGCACAGGCAGGGGAATTCTCTACAAACCCAAGCAAGTTTATCTCGGTCTTTGAAGGGTGCCTGGCTAGCTGTAAACCTGACTGGGATGATTGTAATGTCCTTATGCGGACCCTGCTGTCTGAGGTGGAGCGTAATCAGGTTGTGTCTAAAGAAAAGGAAAAGAGGCAAGCGAAAATGATGGTTGCAGCAGTACAGGCCGGTGGCAGGGGAAAATTCCAGGAAGGTGGAAGGGGCCGGGGAATGAGAGGACGTGGGCGCCCTGGCTCACAGGAAAGGTGTCTGGGTCGCAACCAGTGTGCCATATGCCAGAAGGAGGAACATTGAAAAAATGAATGCCCCGAAAGGGAAGGTACCCCTATGATGGCAGCAGAGGATCAAGAATAGGGGTGTCAGGGGAGACGGACTATCCTGCCCCTGGAACCCCGAGTAAACATGAGGGTGGGAGACTTGGACATAAACTTTTTAATAGACTCTGGAGCTGCACAAACCGCCGTAAACTAACCCCTGCAGCTGCCAGTGGCAGGCTCCCTCACTGTGGTGGGTGCCACAGGGAAAGGAACCAAATGCCCAGTATATGCCCCAGCGGAATGTGCTTTGTGAAATAGAATTCTATCTCACAAACTGGTTTACCTCCCTGATTGGCCAACGCCTCTACTGGGACGGGACCTGCTTTGTCGCTTAGGAGCCACCCTGCATTTCACCCAAGATGAAATAACCCTCACCTTACCCCCAGAGAATGCCTGGATAATGACCCTTGCAATTGAGCCCTCAGCCTTGCAAGCCCCAGAGTGGAGTCAGTGGGAAGACAAAAGGAGGGTTAAAAAGCAGCTTTGCTGGACAGTGTTGGCCCAGGGATTTAAAAATTCCCCCACCGTTTTCGGCCAGGCCCTGGCCAGAGACTTGGAGGAGTGGGACAATGAGGACAGGGTCCTTCTCCTGCAATATGTGGATGACTTGTTAATTGCCGCTGTGGGTCTCATCCCTTGCCTTAAAGCCACTCTGAGCCTCCTGAACTTTGTTGGACTCCTCAAAAGTGGGTTTGCTCGTCCTGGTTTGTTGCTCCAAAGCTCTGTATAGAAGTTATTTTACTGGAAGGGTGTATAATGGCAGTGCGTATGTGTTCATTGTTGGGAAAAGGTGTATAAGTGAAGAGTGGAAGTTTCCTTTGTAAGTTAAAAGAAGCCAAGAAGGAGAGCAGGAAAAAGAACAGAACAAGTTAACTGAGGAAAAAAATATAGCTAGCAAGCTCAGTCCAAAGATAAGATGCTGGCCCCATCCAAGGGCATTGTTCACAGCTAAGACTTGGCTGACAACCAAGAAAAGGGGGGGCCTGAATGTGCCCAAGCAACTATGAGATCTGCAAAACACTGCCAGGCATTAATGAAATGTGTTAGGTTTCTTTTCTCACAGATAAAAGAAGTGCTAACCAAAGACCCTAGCAGCCCTGCCATTCATTGAAACAAGGAGACTGAGTCTACGTAAAGTCCATCAACGAAAAACTGCTTTGGCTCCACACTGGAAAGGCCCTTTCCAAGTCCTGTTAACCACCAACACCGCTGTGAAGTCCAAGAACTGCCCACCTGGACCCAGGCTTCTCACTGTAAAAAGAGCCCTCCACCTGGGGGGGACTCTCCGACTGATGATAAGCCTATTTAAAGACAGGGTGATGTGCTAGTAACCTCTCCCCTGTATGATGCTGAACCACACTGTTTCAGGAAAAGAGAAGAAGGAACACTTGCTTCATTGAAATCACAAAGTCCAGGAATTCCTGACTACAAAAGACATTAAGAACTGACCCTGGTGAAGAAACAAAGAATTATACGCTGGCAGGGAGGCTCTTACCCAGCTTATGAATAAATATTTTCTAACCTCTGGACTTAGACCCCTGGCTCCCAGGTACAGGCTGAATGTCTAGTCTGCCAAAAGAACAACCCTCGACCAGGAGTGTCAGTGCCACCAGCCACTCTGGAACCTACCCCAGGCCCAGGACTGGTTTGGCAAATAGACTTTACTGAGTTCCCCCGGACCCAAGGATTCAAATACCTTTTCGTCTTGGTGGATCGATTCAGCGGATGGCCTGAAGCCTTCCCATGCCATAACAACACTGCCAAAACGGTGGCTCTGAAATTTGTCAAGGAGATCATTCCCCGCTTCGGACTCCCCCAGTGGATGGAATCTGACAACGGAACACACTTCACATCCCAAGTCATTCAAAAGATATCGGATGCCCTGCAGATCCCCTGGAAGTTCCACACTCCATGGCGACCGCAGGCCAGTGGAGTAGTGGAACGCACAAATCAGACACTTAAGCGGCACCTCTCAAAGGTCTGCCAAGAGGCTTCCCTTAAGTAGCCTAATGCCTTACCCCTTGTCTTGCTCCGCATGCGTGCTCTCCCAAAGGGCAGGTTAGGGCTCAGTCCCTTCGAGATTAGGGCATGGCCTATGAACGGTACACTGGTTCTGGCAGGGGAGTGGGAAATGGGGTATGGCTTTTTATCTCAGTACATGTGCTCTCTGTCTGCTGTTCTTTGTTCTCTCCACAGGTATACCAGAGATTTGCAGCCTTTTCCGCTGGATGCCCCTGTCCACTCCTTGCAGCCAGGCGATTCCGTTCTCGTTCGGACCTGAAAGGACGAGCCTCTCCAAGAAAAGTGGAAGGGACCCCACACTGTCCTGCTGGTCTCCCACACAGCAGCAAAGGTCGAGGGACACAAGAACTGGATTCATCACTCCCGTCTGGACGGTGGACTGTCCAGCCTACAGAAAAGGATTACCAGCAACAACCCGGGACTTAGACTGTTATTCAAAAAAACAATAAGATCTGCTGGGAATGCCTTGTGGTCTCTTTGGAGAGTCGCAGCGCACTCCCTGCAAGAACTCTGAGCGTTGGTTGTGTTTATTTTCACAGGGCTGGCTTAACCTGTTGGTCTGGTCCCTTTTGCTTTTAGTCTGCCTGCTATTGGTAATTGTTATTTTGTGGGTATTTGGGGAATTGTAATTGTTAGGCCTTAGGGTCACCTGCCCAGCATGAGTTCAGGTCCAGGGTCTGCCACAGTGGTACTCTTTGCCATAGGGTCACTCCTCTCGTTACCTCCTGTTTCCCCCTAGGCACATGTGGGATGGAAAGGGATCCCTACTAACTTGGAAACAAACACATATGAATCCTTGAAGGTTTGCTTTGCCCAAGAGTTTAACCTCTCTAACTGCTGGGTATGCTCCCAAGTCCCGCACCACGCAGCAGGGTTACCCTGAAGGGTAGTTCCCCAAAATTGGTCAGATATCTGTTGGGGATGGTTCAGTAGGGGACGAAATACCTCGGGTACCCCCTTGTCACAAAACTGTACCATTGAATCCCAGTATGCATTAAGGGACAACCCCTGGCTGCCCCAGGCAGCGTAAATCTTTGTATGCCACCTCAGAGCCCATTAAGGAAGAAGACAGGTTGGGTATAATCCTCCTCCCATCCTATGGGGTGGAACGGCTAACCCAATTTTATCGCAGGCTCTCTGTGTTTCTCACCAAGTTCGCCAATGAAACCTTGGCCATAGAGAAGAGCCTTAACTCAAAGCTATACCAGCTCCGGTTGCTGTCCCTGCAAAACAGACAGGCCTTAGATTATGTTTTAGCCTCCCAGGGCGGGGTGTGTGCCCTTATTGGGAATGAACGTTGTACTTATGTCCCGGAAAACTCATGGGACATTAACAAGCACGTCCTGTCGGCAGAACAGGCTTTCGAGCAGTGGAAGGCCCAGGAAAGGGAACCCACAGTTTTCGATTCCCTTTAGAGTTGGTTGCCCGACCTAGGAGGACTGGGGGGTGGCCTTGTGCGTCTCCTCCTCACAGGTGTGGTACTGTGCTTGGCACCTTTCTCCTGATTGCTTGTTTTAAATTGCTCCTCCGTAAGCTTTGTGCCCCCCATTCCCCAGAAATCCCAGCATACCCTCTCACTGAAAACCCCAGCTTCATAGCACTTAATCATATCTTGTCCACAGAATATGAGAAAACTCAGCCAAAAGCTTGTTGAGTATTCTCAAAGGAGGGAATTGTTGACATCACTAGGCATAACCCTAGGTAACTCGGGAGGGTGGAAGGCCACAAAGTGTCAATGAAGCCTTCCTGCACTAGGCCTAAGTGAACCAAACTCTATCCTTCCATGTTTAAACTCTAATCAACCTCAAAAGCCAGGTGCAATTGGAATATGTAAGCAACCAGTTATCTGTGTGCAACCCCCTGCTCAAGCGGTAATAATGAGGCCTGCATGTTTCTGGCTGAAGGGAAAAAGGACAAGATAACGGTTTAAAGAAGTTACTAACAAGCTAGGCTTATAGATGCCAAGAATGACTTAACTGCTTAAATGTAATCGTTATTTGTTTAGTAATTGTTACCAGGGAAGGGAGGGATAGAAGGGGAGGAAGGGAGGGGAAAGGGAGGGGGTGAGGCTTAACTGCAAAATGTATAAAAGAAGAAAAACTGTTTCTGTTAGTGTGCTTGATCTGAGACGTGCCTGTCTCCTAGCACCTCTTTGGGATCCCAAATAAACTTTGCTTCTCCCCCTGGTGTGTTTATTGGCACGAAGCACACCGAGCAACGAACCCCGCTGTTGCTGTCCTCGGGCACTCTGTGCTGGCAACTCCCAGGTACACTGTAATCACACCCTGCTGTCACACCATAGAATCTTAGAAGATTAGGGTTGGAAGAGACCTCAGGAGGTCATCAAGTCCAACCCCCTGCTCAAGGCAGGACCAACACCAACTAAATTATCCCAGCCAGGGCTTTGTCAAGCCGGGCCTTAAAAACCTCTAAGGATGGAGATTCCACCACCTCCCTAGGTAACTCATTCCAGTGCTTTACCTCCTAGTGAAATAGTGTTTCCTAATATCCAAACTAGACCTCCCCCACTGCAACTTGAGACCATTGCTCCTTGTTCTGTCATATCCCATCACTGAGAACAGCTGAGCTCCATCTTCTTTGGAACACCCCTTCAGGTAGTTGAAGGCTGCTATCAAATCCCCCCCACTCTTCTCTTCTGCAGACTAAACAAGCCCAGTTCCCTCAGTCTCTCCTCATAAGTCATGTGCCCCAGCCCCCTGATCATTTTCGTTGCCCTCCGCTGGACTCTCTCCAGTATGTCCACATCCTTCTTGTAGTGTGGGGCCCAAAACTGGACACAGTACTCGATATGAGGCCTCACCAATGTCCAATAGAGGGGAATGATCATGTCCCTCGATCTCCTGGCAATGCCCCTACTTATACAGCCCAAAATGCCATTAGCCTTCTTGGCAACAAGGGCACACTGTTGACTCATATCCAGCTTCTCGTCCACTGTAACCCCTAGGTCCTTTTCTGCAGAACTGCTGCCTAGCCATTCGGTCCCTAGTCTGTAGCAGTGCATGAGATTCTTCCGTCCTAAGTGCAGGACTCTGCACTTGTCCTTGTTGAACCTCATCAGGTTTCTTTTGGCCCAATCCTCTAATTTGTCTAGATCCCTCTGTATCCTATCCCTACCTTCCAGCATATCTACCACTCCTCCCAGTTTAGTGTCATCTGCAAACTTGCTGAGAGTGCAGTCCACGCCATCCTCCAGATCATTAATGAAGATATTGAACAAAACCGGACCCAGGACCGACCCTTGGGGCACTCCGCTTGATACTGTTGTGGTCAAAGACACCCACGCAACGATTTTAGTTCAATGACTCAAGCCTGAGGCCAGTTTATTGACATACATACCAGTGCACTGGAGTGCAGTCCGAAGACTGACACCCCGAGGGCCGCTTGCAGGCGGGTTTTTATTTCATTAAACCGCAAGCAAAGTACAAACAATATGTCATGAGTTAAGAAACTGGGGTTGGGGTCAGCCCCCCCCCCACCCAAACCACAAGTTAAGAAATTAGGGTTGGGGTCAGTCCCTCCCCAAACTGCGAGTTAAGAAATTAGGGTCGGGGTCAGTTCCTCCCCCCTCCCCCCGTAGGTACCTTCCTCGTTTATTTCCGAGAAGTGGGTGTTTATTTGGGTAGAGGGGCACTTGGTGGTTTTCCCTAGGGGTAGTACTTGGCACCAGTTTGGGTACATTTCTCAAGACACATGTTATTTTCCGGGGTCTTTTAGTTAAAGATTGGGGGGGGGGTTCCATGGGACGCCTAAAGAGGATCTATGATTGGCTATTTTTGCAGATAGCTGGAATCATGGAGTGGGTCACAGATCACCCAAAGGAGAAGCTGCATGAGTCAAGAAATTGCATTTAGCTAAAGTTACCTATTGCTTCACACCAGTGGTTATTATATTTCATTAGTCATGAACATATTTCATTAGTGCTGCTGCTGGGGCTTTTCTTCTATTCTTTCCCTCCTTGCCCCCCCACCTCTGGTCATGACCCTTGACCGAGTTTGGCAGGGAATTGTGCAGTCTAGTCTAGTTCAGGCCCTGGCCTGGGCCCTGGCCTGTACTGCTTTGTGTAAGGGTAGTTAGCATAACAGATCTCTGTTGGAGGGTTTATTTTGGGGCCTTTAGATTCACAGCTCTGACTATTAAAAAGAAGGGCCCCCCCCCGCTCTATTCCCCCACAATACTGGGTGCCAACTAGACATAGAGCCATTGATCACTACCCATTGAGCCCGACGATCTAGCCAGCTTTCTATCCACCTTATAGTCCATTCATCCAGCCCATACTTCTTTAACTTGCCGGCAAGAATACTGTGGGAGACCGTATCAAAAACTTTGTTAAAGTAAAGGAATAACACATCCACTGCTTTCCCCTCATCCACAGACCCAGTTATCTCTTCATAGAAGGCAACTAGGTTAGTCAGGCATGACTTGCCCTTGGTGAATCCATGCTGACTGTTCCTGATCACTTTCCTCTCCTCTAAGTGCTTCAAAATGGATTCCTTGAGGACCTGCTCCATGATTTTTCCAGGGACTGAGGTGAGGTTGACTGGCCTGTAGTTCCCCGGATCCTCCTTCTTCCCTTTTTTAAAGATGGGCACTACATTAGCCTTTTTCCAGTCATCCAGGACCTCCCCCGATCGCCATGATTTTTCAAAGATAATGGCCAATGGCTCTGCAATCACATCCGCCAACTCCTTTAGCACCCTCGGATGGAGTGCATCCAGCCCCATAGATTTGTGCTCATCCAGTTTTTCTAAATAGTCCCGAACCACTTCTTTCTCCACAGAGGGCTGGTCGTCTCCCCAAAAACTTCATGTTCCCCAAAGACAATGAAAATAGAAGTTTCCATCCAACACATTATTGGCGTGAAATCTCCAATGGTGACAAAGTAGAGAGGCCATGGCTTATGTACTCAAAAACCCAGAATTCTGCATACTGTTTTTGTTGCAAACTCTTCCAGTCTCATGTTCCAGCCACATTGGGTTCTACAGGAACAAAGGACTGGAAAAATATGGCTAGAAATCTGACATGCCATGAGAAGGCAGCAAATCAACAGAGAGCATTCCATAGGTGGAAAGAGCTTGAGATGAGACTAAGGTTAAAGGCCACTGTTGTGGAAAAATGACCACGCGTTGTGTTTGAATCAGAATCGCCTGAGGCCTTTTTATTTTCATGCATGTATGGGGGGTACCAGTAAACTAGCAATCCCCCCGACTACAGATTTTCAAATAGCTTATATAGCATAAAACCACAATTAAGTAATGCATACTTCCTTATCAACATTATTGCCATATTTGGAATACATTCCCCAAAAAAGGGAATATAGCTTAGCAAGCTTTCCTGTTTTTCACAGTCTGCCCCTTTGTGGTTTCTTGCTCTGTCACCTGACATCTATTAATCATAATCTGTTACAAAGGTTAATTCTGCTTTTATAATGTCTACAGTTAGTTCTGCTTTTATGATTTCTGTCTACCCTTCTCCTTTTACTCTCCCCCCCTCCCCTTTCTCCTTCCTCCAGGCCACACATACAGTTCACCTGACCCTACATACAGTTCACTTGACCAAAGTTTAGGCCTTAGACTATTTTTCCTCCACACCACCATGGATGATAAGCATCAAGAGAAAATTGCATCAGAGTCTCTTTACTGGCAAAATGTTCTGCAAAGGCTCATTGCCATTGTGAGAATGCTTGTTACCCAAAACCTAGCACTGCGTGGCACTTCAGATTAGCTGTATGTACCAAACAGTGGAAACGTCCTTAAAATTGTGGAGCTGATGGCTGAATTTGATGCTGTACTCCAGGAGCATCTAAGAAGAGTCACCACCCAAGAAATGTACACACACCACTACCTTGGAAAAACAATTCAAAATGAGATCATACAATTACTGGCAACAAAAGTCAAACAGAAGATTGTGGCAGATCTGAAGTCAGCAAGATATTACTCTGTTATTCTGGACTGCACACCTGACATCAGCCATACGGAACAAATTACTTTAATGGTGTGTTTTGTAACAACAACAGAACCTAGTGAAAATGTCCCTGCAATGGTGACTGTCAGAGAGCATTTTCTAGAATTTATTGACATTGATGATACTACACAAGCTGGTATGACAAATATGCTTCTTAAAAAGCTGGAAGATATGGGAATTGCGATAGCTGACATGAGAGGTCAGGGCTTCGATAATGGTGCCAACATGAGAGGAAAGAACAGAGGAATGCAGACATGGATCCGAGAGTTAAACCCTCAAGCTTTTTTTGTCCCATGCAGTTCTCATTCATTGAACTTGGGGGTCAGTGATGCAGCATCAGCTTCTCGTGAGGCTGCTGAATTTTTTAATGTAATTCAAAGCATCTATGTATTTTTCTCTGAATCAATTCGTTGCTTCAAAATTTGCAATCAATATCTAGGAACATCCTCTCTGACACTGAAGCCACTGAGTGCCACACGATGGGAAAGTCGAGCGGAGGTGATAAAGTCTATCAAACACCAAATTGGGAAGATAGATGATGCCATAGTTGCCATTATGGAGGATAATGCTATGACAGGAACTGTTCATGGGAGAACAGTGGCAGAGGGAAATGGAATCACCAGAAACGTACATAACTTCAAATTTCTGTGTGGCTTAGTGTTGTGGCATGACATACTGTTTGAAATAAATGTTGTAAGCAAGAGACTCCAAGGTTGACCTTGATATATCTGGAGCAATGGACCAACTGGACAAAGCAAAGTCATACCTACAGTCTTACAGGTCAGATGAGGGATTTCAAAACGTTCTGAAGAGTACACAGAAGTTGGCAGAGGAACTTCACACTGAAGCTATTTTCCCACCCATTCAAGAATACAAGAGTCACCGAAGAAAAAGAAGACATTTTTATTACGAGGCATGGGATAATCCCATAACAGACCTCAAACAACAATTCACAGTTGAATTCTTTAACCAGGTGCTAGATTGTGCAATACAGTCAGTTGAAGAACGTTTCATGCAGCTCAAGGAACACAACAGTATATTTGGGATGTTGTATGATATTCCAAAACTCCTCACTATACCTGAAGAAGACTTACACCAGCAATGCAGGGCACTAGATTCAGTGTTGACACATGATGACATGCGCGATATTGATGCGAGTGATTTAGGTGATGAACTGAAAGCCCTTTCAAGATACATTTCAGCAGGATCAACTCCAAAGGCTGTTCTGGAATATATGTGCACAAATAAGATGACCACTCTCTTTCCAAATGCTTTTGTTGCTCTGCGCATACTTTTAACACTTCCTGTAACAGTTGCCAGTGGAGAACGCAGCTTCTCCAAGCTGAAGTTAATAAAAACACATCTACGCTCCACAATGACACACGAGAGGCTGTTCAGCCTTGCAACCATCTCAATAGAGCATGAGCTGGCCCAGACTGTGGACCTTCAGGAAGCAATTCAAATCTTTGCAACCAAGAAGGCACGGAAAGCATCACTTTGATTATTCAAACAGAGAACAATGCCAGTGTTTACTATGCAGACAAGAAAAGTTATATTTGCTTTTCAGGCATTTGAATGTTAAGCGTTACTTAAAATTTTTGAACAAGGCATTTTAAGTTGTTAGTTCTCTTTTATTGGGGTAGGTAGCAGAGCAGTACCATGAGAGGAGTAGAACAGGAAGAAGGCAGAATTGAGACCTTTCAAAGTTTTGACCCAAGCGAGGGGACATGGGGGCGTCATTTGAGCTCCCTGCCTCAGTTGCCAAAATGTTGTGAGCCGGCCCTGTTTGCAAACTTCAAAGCCATGTGTTAAATGTACTCCAGGGCTTCTACTCTGAGTTTTTGAGTTGGTGACACACACACACACAATGAGAAACCAGGAGAACTTTGCCTGTTTCCACAGGGCTCTGTTGCACTTTCTACAGTGTGGGTCCTCCTAAACACTCATTTAAAATATCCATAACCAACCACTTGATGTTTTACTTCCCTTCATATTTTTGGTGTTGTCACTTGTTTGTGGTTTTGTTTGCTGTCTGTGTCGCTTTATTACTTATTTTTACTGTTCTCTGTGTGTGTAGTGTTAATCAAATTAAGAGTTGACATCCCAGAGAAATTTTATAAGCCTGAGTGAATGCCTTTTAGTCTCCTTTCCAGTATCAGAAAATATTGTATTAATATTTGCGATGAGAGAATGACTATTTCTAGATTTCATAGATTTGTTTAGCATCTTAAAGCTGAGCTATGTGGGCAGATAATATGCATGCAAGAGCGATAATTTTGTGAACTTCAAAAGTCCATAGCATGCTAGTGTTTTGACAGATGCTTCATTTTTTGAGAGCAGCTTTCCCTGAAGATTACGTGGTCTGTGGTAGAGTAGGTTAATTAAATTGGGCCTCTGGTGCATATTTTTTATTCTTTTACTTAATGGCCATGACTTTGTTTTATTTATATAGCTGTTTTTAGTATGCCACATTTTGGTGTGTTTATTAGCTTGAATTGTTAGAAAGGATGATAAAATACCTGTACTCCAAGGGCCATGTTAATTTTCTTTTTATTTGATTTCATATTAAATAAACATCTTAAGCAGTGCACTTTGTTAGTTATCCCTTGTTTTAATATTCTCTTTCTTCTTCCATACCTATGAATTGTTTAAAAATATATATTATATCTAGGTTTTTTGTTTGTACTGGTGGCACACATCCGCACATTACCTCGATATTGGTGCTGTACATAACAAAATTCATTCCACACACGGATGAAAAAAATTAGAGGGAACATTGGTCGAGGCAGGTGTTGGGGTTCCTTCAGCTATTTTGCGGCGGTTCCCCCACGCCCATACCATCCCTACTCCTCAGGCTCATGGGCCTCCAAGACCAGGCCTCTGCCGCATCAGCGGCCAGGTAGTCCTTTATAAATTCGATGGCCTCTGCCAGAGTCCAGAGTTGGTGCCGCTGCACCCTTTCCTTCCCCTGCCTAGGAGGATCTGAGTGAACTGTTCCAGGACCACAGTTTCCACCACCTGGGCCCCTGAACGTTTCTCGGGTTCTAACCACCACCAGGTGCTGTCTCGTAGACATGCTACTGCTCGGGGCCTGGCCCTCAGGGAATACCTCTCCTGGCAAAAGTGGGAGCGGTAGGTGTCATGGTTGATCCCTGTCTGGTCCAAGATGGGGATTTTTCCTGTTTTGTACTCCAGGGTGTCCTGGGGGTCTAAGCTCAATTCCCTGAGGGACACTGGGTGGCGGTGATCACCCGTTCGAATGTTACCAGGAATGCTTCCAGATCATCACCGGGTCCCATTTTTGCCAAACACAGAGAAAGACCAGCAGGAAGGGCCCCTGGTCTTGTCTGGATGGAGAAGGGTTTGGCTTCTCTGTTGGGTGCATCATGGTGGCTAGCTGTTGGATCAAATACTCCTGCTGTGCTTGACGTTGTGCTGTCAACTCCCTCATCACCTGTTGCTGCTGGGTCATGATTTGTTGCAACAGCTGGGCCTGCTGTTCGGTGGCCTGTTGTTGCTGGCTCTCCAAGAACCATTTCAATATTTTCTCCATCTCAGACGAGGAGGCAGATGGGCAGGCGCAGGAAGGCTGCCCTCTTGGTACTCTCTTCCCGCTGGGGCCTTTCAACAGGACCCAGTCGTTGCTCACATTCTCCACCACTTGTGGTGGTGTATGCACACCCTGTCCCCTGCCAGGGTGGATAGTGGGTGTGTGGACACTGCGGTTACTAACTGTCCGACTGTATTGGACCTCACCACACTGAAGTCCAAGGGTCAGAGCAAAAGCAGCGGCTCTTGGGTCCGGGGCTGCATGGCCTAATAGCCAGAGTCAATACAGCAGCCCTTGTGAGCAGGGCAGCATGGCCTAGCAGCCAGAGTAAATATAGTGTCCCTTGCCTTCAGGACACCATAGCCTAGTGGCCAGAGTCAGTGTAGCAACCCTCAGATACAGGGCAGGGCAGCCTAGTGGCCAATATCCGAGATGGGGGGCCCGGGACCACCCAACTCCAACAGGTCCCAACCCAGGGCCCTAGCAGTGGCGAAGTGGTCTGCCACTAGGTTAGCGGGGAATCCCACCAAAACGCACTGACCTTACACAGGTGGGAAATATCACTCACTCACCCTCCCTGGGTCACTTCCTACCATGCTTTCTGAAGCTGCAGTCCATGGGTTGTCGGGGTCTCTGGACTTGTCAGTGCAGGTAATTCCCTGGGGTTCTGTTGGCCACAGATCTCCAGTCCAGCTCTCAGGATCTCCAGCTCCTGCACACAAGGGCTGGAGGGTCCACCAAAGGTCCTTCCTCTCCAACAGTCAGCCTATAGTGAGCTGAGCTGCTCCCTTTTATACTAGCATAGCACTTGGTGCATACCCAGTATGGTCTGAGGGGTGTGACTTCCTCTGCCCATAATGTGGTGTTACCCAGCACTGGACTGGAAGGGGTTATGCTCACCCCTTAACAGCATCATACTGACACATTGACACTCTGTGTCAGCGTCATACTGACACATTAATGACATCAGCACACCTCTACTTGATGACATCACACCGGCACATTGTCACACCATGATTATGGCTTCTGGTTTTGGGTGTTTATTAATTTCATTTTTCGGGGTTTATTTTTAGCAATTTTTGAGTTCTATATAGACGACCAAAAATCTGTAGTACTGCTTCAAATAGTAATATGTTAAAGCATATTAGTGAATCTTTAGTGGGGAACCAACAAGGTCTACATGGCTCAATCAATGCACAATATGTTAGTGCACTTTAGAAATCACACCCCCTTAGTTTACGTTACCACTCCATGTAGACAAGCCCTTAGATGCAAACTGGGTTGCAGGGACATTGCCTATATAAACTGCACTTCGAATGGGGTGAACTCAGCATGAACTAAGTAACCATTTCCAATGTTCTCACAGTGTTTATTGGATAAACACCAATTTCTTTGTGGGGGATGTATCTGGGGTGTTTTATTCATTGGTTAAAATCTAAAATCAGAAGCCCCAACTATGAGACACTATGAGGACACAATGCAGTTAAATCAACACACGTCTGTATGATGACATCACATTGACACATTGTCACACCCTGATGCATTGCGATGGCATCACACTGGCATACATTGGCATGCTGTGATGGCACCATGCGATCACATCACATATCACTGTCATACGCCTTAAAATGGCTCTGTGCCAACACATCCTGAGGTTGCATCTGACATCATATAAGTGAATTCCCAGTGGACTAATTGGTGGTAAACAGTGTGGATCATCAGTTAATTAATTAATGTTTATAAAGCAGTTTGTAGAAGAAAACTGCTATATACATGCAGTATTATAGATTGCCAGTCTTTTTGCATATTTCAGCAGTGCAAAAATGAAGCAGGTGGGAATGATGAGCAGGTATACTCACTGTGGAGTCATTTACTAAACATAATAAAGCAGGCACTCATAAATTCTCACTGCTGAGTAGGAAACCCATTATGCATTACCACACTTTGTAAGTAAAGAAGCTATAAAAAATCCATTAAATACATCATTATGAAATGTACTTTGTTCATTTATTTTGACAAATGTAATTTGGTTTCAATTATTTATAATACTTTTTACCAGGATAGGTGTAAATGTACTGGAGTATATTTTGCCTAAGCAATGGAATTGTGGCAATACAAATCCACATGATAGCAGCTGCCCTTAAATCTTTGCTGAGAAGTGCCCAGGCCTGAGAGCTGACTTTTTTTCCTTTAAAGTGGATATTTATAGTAGCTGCAGATGAGTAAAATTAAAGTTTAGTGAGGTTGTGTTGTAGCTAGTTCAGTGTTGCCGACCCTCACACTTTTATCATGAGTCTCAATATATTTTTTTCTTGAAGCCCCAGTTTCTAGAATTATGTGATTGTGAGTAAATCTCATCTTTCATTTTTTTTAAAAAGTACATTTCTAGCCTTCATGGTTGTGGAGAAAAGCTTGAAAACATGACCTAGGTGCAGCCTAAACACTCAAAAACCAGAAAGCATATAAAAACCACCTAACAAAATGTATTATTTTTTTAAACACTTATGATTTTTAAGCGAATCTCGTTATTTTTGGGGACCTGGCTCATGATTTTTTAATGATTAGCATTGGCAGTACTACAAGTTTTCTTACAGTAACTTGGAATATGAGAGGGAGTGAGCTATGTGCATACTAAATATTTCTTCCATGTATAGAAATTTGCTAGTGAAAAAATAATATTAATGCTTTCTAGAAAAAGAGGGAGTGTTTTTGGGGAGTCACTAAGGGGCAAATTTTGGAGGGCTCCTGTGCAGCAGAATGGGTGTGGGTTCAGTTTGCCGGGATAGGGCTGGAGGTGGGAAAGGAGTTTTTGAGCTATACTGATCCTCCCTTTCCCCATCAGTGTGGTATAAGGGCCATGGTTGTAGTTAGTACAGCTGCTGAGAATCAGAATTGCTGTTCCCCAAGAAATTCTGGTATTTGGACATCTGTTTCGGTCTCAAATTGGGATGGGAAGTCAAAATATCAATTTTATTCATGGAATGGAAAGCTCTGAACATTTTTTATTTGAAACAGTCAAAATGTTTTACTTCAGCTTGGTTTAACGTTGAACTGCATCAGCTTGATCTGTTACAGTGCCTCATGCCCTCGTTCTCTTCTAAGGGCGGGGCTCCCATGATGCAATATGGCAATTCAAGCAGAGGAGAGACCATGGCACATCATAGGAGATGCAGTCCAGCCTGGAAGCCTGACCCACAGAGAAGAATGAAGGGCTTGAGGCACATGAACTACAAGTCCCATGAGGCACCAGGGCAACTCAGGCAGACACAGATTAAATCAAACTAACCTGAAATGGAACATTTGATTTTGATTTTCCTGGGGGAAAATGAAAAAAATTTTGCAGAAACTTTATTTTTCTATCAAAAAATATTGTGATGGAAAATTAGTGAGCAAACAATGGGGAGTTCTGAGAGTAGTAGCCAGTCAGAGCCCAGGAATTTATGGTAGCTAATCAGAGCACAGGGATGAGACGAGGTACAGCCTTTTTCAGTATAATAATTGTGCGATCTGTGTTTCTTTTGTTCATGGGGCAGAGGTGTGACATTCCCCTCTGGTGTTGTCTAGACCAGTGATCTGCTAGGTCACTCCAATCCTTGACTCTGGGAGCCAGCCTTACCCTGGTCTGCTGTGAGAACCCGCATTCCCGGGCTGTTCATGCACAGCCTCTGGCATGTAAGCTGCTCTTTGGATTGTGGAACCGAATGACACTAGCCAGTACCTCCAGTCCCAGACACAACCCTAGGAACCTCTGTCTTGCAGTGTCCAGTTATGCCCGTTGGACACTGCAAGCTTATATGAGTTTGTCAATTTAACAAAGAAATTGATATGCACCAGACTTGTTAGCCAAAGGGGAGTCTCTGTCACGCTTCCAACCAAATGCACTGCTTCGGGTAGAAAAAACAAACAGATTTATTAACTATAAAGATAGATTTTAAGTAATTATAAGTCAAAACATAACAAGTCAGATTTGGTCAAATGAAATAAAAGAAAAATGCATTCTAAACTTTCAATGTCCTTACAAACGTAGATACTTCTCACCACAGGCTGGCTGGTTGCTCTTCGGCGAGGCTTGCCCCTTTGATCAGCGCTTCAGTCGCTTGGTGTGGTGTCTGTAGATGTAGATGAAAGAGAGAGGAAGAGCATGGCAAATGTCTCTCCCTTTCATCATGTCCTTTCTTCCTTCTTGGTTTTGCCGCCTCCCGCATCACCCTTCAGAGTCAGGTGAGCATTACCTCATTGCAGTCCAAAACTGACCAAAGAAAGGGGGGTGACCCACTCAGAGTCTAACAGATCCTTTTGTTGTTGCCTAGGCCAGCATCCTTTGTCCCTGTGAGGCTGGGCTGGGTTTGTCCCACACATGCTCTGATGAGGTGTGAACTGCCTCTCTATTCTTGGAGAGTTTTTGCCTGGGCTTGCTTTAAGCCATGAAGATAGATTTTCAGCCTCATAAGTATATACATGAAATTATAACCTATAACATTACTGTAACAATTACTATAACATCACTATAACAATGCATCATGTGCATCATGAGCCTTCTGAAGACACCCAACATGACAAACTTTGCATTGGATACCACACAATCATTTTATAAAGATGAACATGGGGGTGAAGGGTGTTCCCCCGAGGTACAGAGCGTCACACCTCCCCTCTTAGTTTATTGCAAGAGAGTCAGTCACTGACTAGTTTGAAGGCAGTTTGTGTTATAGTTCTCTTGGAATCCAGCCATTAAGGCCATGAGGCAGCGTGCCTCAGTTTCCCCACTCACACAGCAAAACAGGTTTTTTATGGTTTTTCTGCTGTGATAAGCTTTAAACCTGTTTACAGGTATTAATTGAAAAGTAGTATTATCATAAGCTTTAACATCCATGTCAAAATTCTTATCTCCAAAACTTAACATTAATACCAAAAATGTTATCACAGATGGGTGTTTACAAGTATCTTTATGATACCACGCCCTCTGTTCTGATAGTAGTTTGAGGTTAGTTTGTTCATTACCCATGGTGTCCTTTGACTCTCTCCCATGTAATCAGTCACTGGTTTTTCCTTCCCTCCATTGTTCCCTTCTGTGTGGGCTTTTAATTTAATCATGTTTCTGGCATTTTGATATCTCAGGGTCTGGCAAGTCCATGGGGATCCTGCACATTAGCTGGCCCTTTGGGAAGCAGTCTCCCAACCCCAGGACTGTACATATGTAGAAAATCCAGCTCCCCTTTTGGGGCTACCCGGTGTTTACCTCTCCCAGCACTGAGTCCTTCCTTACCCCCTTTTCCTGGAGGACTATGATCCGTGCTTTGTGGGCTAGGTATGTTTACCCTTTGATCAGATTCACGTTTTCCCAGCAGCTTTCCCATAACTGCTCTCTGTGTCTCACCAGCCTGGGGGAAAACACCCCCTTCTTTGTCAGTTGGGTCATTTGTGTTCTCACAAACTATCACCTGGCAATTTCCTGGTCTCGGCTCCTCTGCTGTCCCAGGCGTTGGAGCTGCATCTTGATGTAAAGAGAGACAGTTACTTTCCAAAAACTTTTCAGAAATAGCATCCTGAAAACCTGGGACCTGGATTAGGGTGCCCTCCGCCACCCCTTTCTCTGTCCCTGAGAAGTCAACTGTGTGATTGCTCCGTTCCAGAAAGTCAGTTACAGAGTTCCTTCTCAAAACCTGGGTCACAGGCTGAGTGCCTGGGTGCACAGATGATGACCCAGCCATCCTCCTAGTATCCCGGGCATCCTGCCCCAAATGACCAGTAATGAGACATTCCTGTACCCCTCACTATTTCTTCCCCAGTTTCCTCCTGGGCCCCCTCCTAAGACACATTTCTCTGTGCTCCCTAGGAAGGGTTCTAGCTCTTGTTCATCTGCAAAACTCTGCCAGCTAACAACTGGGACAGTTTCCATAATCACTGACAACACTTCTCCTGCTCCTGCATCTGAGGGCATGTTGCCTTCTGTTGGAAAGGAGCTAGCCTCAGCCCCTCCCATACTTGAAAGCACACTGCTTCCCTGTGTTACAGAGTCACAGGAATCCTCACTCACCTCAGTGGTTTCTGAGATCCCCTGCCCCTTCCCTGGGCTCTCCTCTGGGACACATTGCTCTATGCTCCCTAGAGCTGTTTTTGCCTCTGGTTCAGCTGCGATCTGCTGGCAGCTAACAACCCGGACAGTTCTCTCCCAGGCAGGTATTACACTCCCATCCCTTCCTGATGCGGTATTGCCTCCAGCTGCAGTGCAGGAGTTGGTCTCAACCACCCTCCCACCTGGAAGCATGTGGTTTCTCCCTGCTGCAGAAGAATCAAGGAGACTCTCTCCTATTCCCTCAGCAGTTCCTGAGACCTTACCCTTTCCCTCAGGTGTCCCAGTATAAAACTCCCTCCTGCTGCAGGCAAATACTTTAACCTTTAAAAATCATTACCCAGGAGCAGGTCGAATAGGAGGTGTTCCATTACCCCCACAGTCAAAACACTTTCCAAACCTTCCTAAACCACATGGATTTTAGCTAGTGGTATGAGGAATCTGCTTTTGCCCACCCCCACCACCTCTGCCACTTGGCGAGGCAACATACTGGCCTTTGGGACCACACTCTGCTTAACCAGAGAGATCTGGGTCCCTGTATCCCTCTGCCCCAAGTATTCCCTGCCATCAATTATTTGGACTGCCTTAACATGCTCCATATCTGGTTCTGCAGAGGCTAACTTCATATAACTAGTATGATACGTTTCAATTTCTTGGGGGAGGGGGGCGGTTCTGTGTTGAGGACAACAGAAGTAACATGAGCTATTGTTTGTCTGCTTCCTCCTAGCACAGAGCATTTATTCCTCAGGTGGTCAGTGGAATTACACTGATAGCAACTTTTGGGCTCTTCTACTTTTACAGGAGGTTTGGGATGAGGGATAGAGGAATGTTTTGGGGTAAGAGAATGTTTAGGCTCCCAACCTCCTTCTCTCTTCCCAGGGCAAAATGGGATCCTCCCTTCCCACCAGTTTTAAACCCCTCTTTCTGTGCCCTGCCCTCAACAGATGCCTGATTCTGTTTGACGGCATCAGCTAAAAAAGCCATCTCTTTACATCTTTATCCCATAGACACTGCATTACATCAGCCTTACGTATGCTTAGGAAATGTTCTTGAGCAACAAGATCCAACATTCCCTCAAAACTTGCCACCTCTTTACTCCTCACCCATTTTCCCAACAAATCTTTGATTTTGTTTACATATTCCCTATTACTAATCCCAATATCCCTCTTAAGATTCCTAAATTTAACTCTATATGTTTCAGGGGTAATCTTGCAAAACAGTATATTTAAATTTACAATAATCTAAAGCATCTTCAATAGGCATTCCATTGAATACATTTTGAGCTTTACCAGTTAATTTCACACTCAAAGTAGGAACTCTCTTATCATCAGGGATTTCATGTATTAGACACAGCATTTCGAAGGTTGTCAGATATTCAGCAATATCATCGTCCTCACTGTATGCAGGACATAAGGGTTCCCACTTGTGGATTTTTGGAGTGATGGGAGTCGTTGGGGTTGGGGAGTTCTGCTTCTGCTTCCCTAGCAGGTCCAGTTGGTGTTTTTGCTCTCTTTCTCTTCCTTCCCGCTCTCTTTCTCTTTCTTCCTGCTCTTTTTCTTTCATGGCCCTTCTGTGTGCAGCCTCCTCCATAGCTCCCTCCATAGTTTCCCTAGCCGCAGCTGCTTCTTTGAGCCTCATTTCTGCCTACCACATTTGAAACTCCTGGTTCTTTGCCTTCTCTTCCGCTTCCAGTCTGGCCAGCTCTAGTTTTTTAGCGGCCTCACTGGTAGTCATTTTTCTGCTTTCTTGTGCTTATTTCCCTCACCCGAAATACACAAACAGAAAATAAGAAAACTGTAACCTCCTCCTGACTGTTCTTAGCCACTGCACTTAAGACTCACTTACAATCACAAATATCAGTGATTGAAGTGTGAACTTCACTTGGAGTAACAAGCCGTACATACACCCTGCTCGCTGTGCCACTGTGAAGTTCCCCTCTGGTGTTGTCTAGACCAGTGATCTGCTAGGTCACTCCAATCCTTGACTCTGGGAGCCAGCCTTACCCTGATCTGCTGTGAGAACCTCCACTCCTGGGCTGTTCACACACAACCTCTGGCATAGAATCATAGAATATCAGAGTTGGAAGGGACCTCAAGAGGTCATCTAGTCCAACCCCCTGCTCAAAGCAGGACCAATTCCCAGCTAAATCATCCCAGCCAGGGCTTTGTCAAGCTGGGCCTTAAAAACTTCCAAGGAAGGAGACTCCACCACCTCCCTAGGTAACGCATTCCAGTGTTTCACCACCCTCCTAGTGAAATAGTTTTTCCTGATATCCAACCTGGACCTCCCCCACTGCAACTTGAGACCATTGCTCCTTGTTCTGTCATCTGCCACCACTGAGAACAGCCGAGCTCCATCCTCTTTGGAATCCCCCTTCAGGTAGTTGAAGGCTGCTATCAAATCCCCCCTCATTCTTCTCTTCTGGAGACTAAACAATCCCAGTTCTCTCAGCCTCTCCTCATAAGTCACGTGCTCCAGACCCCTAATCATTTTTGTTGCCCTCCGCTGGACTCTTTCCAATTTTTCCACATCCTTCTTGTAGTGTGGGGCCCAAAACTGGACACAGTATTCCAGATGAGGCCTCACCAATGTCGAATAAAGGGGAACGATCACGTTCCTCGATCTGCTGGCAATGCCCCTACTTATACAGCCCAAAATGCCGTTAGCCTTCTTGGCAACAAGAGCACACTGTTGACTCATATCCAGCTTCTCGTCCACTGTGACCCCTAGGTCCTTTTCAGCAGAACTGCTACCTAGCCATTCGGTCCCTAGTCTGTAGCAGTGTAAGCAGCTCCTTGGATTGTGGAACCAAATGACACTAGCCAATACCTCTGGTCCCAGATACAACCCTAGGAACCTCCGTCTTGTAGTGTCCAGTTATGCCCGCTGAACACTGCAAGCTTATATGAGTTTGTCAATTTAACAAAGAAATTGATATGCACCAGGCTTGTTAGCCCAAGGGGAGTCTCTGTCACACTTCAAACCAAATGCACTGCATCAGTTAGAATAAACAAACAGATTTATTAACTATAAAGATAGATTTTAAGTGATTATAAGTCAAAACATAACAAGTCAGATTTGGTCAAATGAAATAAAAGCAAAACACATTCTAAACCGGGATAGGCAACCTATGGCAGGTGTGCCGAACATGGCACACGAGCTGATTTTCAGTGGCACTCACACTGCCGAGGTCCTGGCCACCGGTCCAGAGGGCTCTGCATTTTAAAATTAATTTTAAATGAAGCTTCTTAAACATTTTAAAATCCTTATTTATTTTACATACAACAATTTAGTTATATATTATAGACTTATAGAAAGAGACCTTCTAAAAGTGTTAAAATGTATTACTGGCACACAAAACCTTAAATTTGAGTGAATAAATGAAGACTTGGCACACCACTTCTGAAAGGTTGCTGACCCCTGTTCTAAACTGATCTTAACACTTTCAATGCCCTTACAAATTTAGATGCTTCTCACCACAGGCTGGCTGGTTGCTCTTCAGCGAGGCTTGCCCCTTTGATCAGCGCTTCAGTCACTTGGTGTGGTGTCTGTAGATGTAGATGGAAGAGAGAGGAAGAACATTGCAAATGTCTCTCCCTTTTATCATGTCCTTTCTTCCTTCTTGGTTTTGCCGCCTCCCCCTCTCCCCATTTAGAGTCAGGTGAGCATTACCCCATTGCAGTCCAAAACTGACCAAAGGAAGGGGGGTGACCCACTCAGAGTCTAACAGATCCTTCTGTTGTTGCCTAGGCCAGCATCCTTTGTTCCTGTGAGGCTGGGCTGGGTTTTTCCCACACATGCTCTGATGAGGTGTGAACTGCCTCTCTGTTCTTGGAGAGTTTTTGCCTGGGTTTAAGTTATGAGGATACATTTTCAGCCTCATAAGTATATACATGAAATTATAACCTATAACATTACTATAATATTTCTGTAACAATTACTATAACAACCATGCTCAGTGCATCATAAGCCTTCTGAAGACACCCAACATGACAAACTTTGCATTGGATACCACACAATCATTTTATAAAGATGCACATCGGGGTGAAGGATGTTCCCCTGAGGTACAGAGCGTCACAAGATGTGAGCTGAAAACCATAGATTTAGCTGAAATAGGGCATGATAGGTGGAAGAGCTAGCTCAGTCACAAGCTCCCTAATTTTCCATAAGATTGAGAAAGGCACACCATGAGACCCACACATTGTGAAGCAACTGAAACTGGTTGCTTAACCCTTTATCCTTCTCCCAATTTCACAGAGCCAGGGAGAGAATGAGGCCAGAAAGCAGTGTGGAGGCGTAGGGTTTCTTTACTGGGGACCCTTATCAGTGGCAGATCTTGGGGAAAATCAGTTGATTTTCAGGGTGGAATTTTAGTCTTCCACATAGAGAAAGGGGGGTTTGCTCTCCAAATAGAAGAAGTGTAGGGGAATATAGAGGCCCTGTAACTTGAAGGTGTGCCCTGTAAACTTGGGTAGAAAGAGTATACTATCCTGGAGTAATAAACTCTGAGGTCATTATTATCTTACAAATAGGAAGATGACTGAAGCTATTGTTTAAATAGCAGTAACCTCATATAACTGCAGAAATTATTGCCTACATTTGCATCAAGCTATCTGTTTATTAATAGAACAGATTTACCCATTTAGCAACTCATTTCTAATCTTCCATAGATGTTGTTCTTTGAGATGTGTTGTTCATGTCCATTTCATGACTCGCCCTCCTATCCCTCTATCAGAAGGAACTGAGAGGGTGCAGGGCTGGCAGCACCCCAAATATTGGTGCATATGCATGGAGCTCCAAGGGGTGCTAGGGCTGGTCCTACAGATAACCACTAAGGGAAAAATCTCCGGCAACTGTGCACATGGCAACTGTGCACATGGCACACGGACACATAGCATGAAATGGACATGAGCAATACATCTCAAAGAACAACAATTATGGAAGGTTAGTAACCCTTTTATCCTATTGGTCCATCTCCAAGAATATGATCCCAGCAGCCCCTCTGCACCCATCAAGTCTGAAGGACCGCTACAAATAAACACGGGGAATGCGGGGATTATTGCCAAACCAAATATACCTACTTTATGGACCTTCATTTTTCTGTTTTTTAAAGTATTACAAAGTAAATGCAGAAGAGAATGGAATGGTTAGGGGTTGGAGTGGACTGGGAGGGTAAAAATCAGCATATTTCCCACTGCCTTTGATCGAGTTATTAGGTATTTAATTTAGCAGGTGATCTTCACATTAGAGTTCTGTGGGCTTGGAAGCTAAAAAATAGCAGAGGAAGGCCAATCTACATGACTGGAGTTGAGTTCACTAATTTAAAGAGAGTAGGGTTGAGTTTATCAGTTTAATTGAAGCCACAGTG
This sequence comes from Trachemys scripta elegans, assembly GCF_013100865.1. Lineage (NCBI taxonomy): Eukaryota > Metazoa > Chordata > Testudines > Emydidae > Trachemys > Trachemys scripta. The sequence goes on along the minus strand of NC_048300.1, from coordinate 27,004,951 downwards.
ATTCTATCAAGAGGAAGCAGTATTTTTGCAGAGGACTGTCATACTGGTATTTGTTACCATCAAAACTGTCATTTAAAAACTATTTTAATGTATTCCTCCTGCAATCAATTAGTAATATTCAGCCATAACAAAGTCCTTGTCACACAATTCTTATTGCAGCTTTTTACAGCACAGCAATAATAAAGCCAAAGAAAAATGTTTAAAAGCAACATAATCCACAATTACAGTTAATCACACATTTGGCAGACAAATACTATACTCAGTGCAAAGTCTTAATATCCATCATTTGTGTTCAGAAAGCTTAAACTAAGATTTGTTTAACCTCTGAATTATGTCACTTTTGGCCCCTGTAATATGGCTCTCATCTGTGGTCTTTCCGTGTTCAACCATGAATTGGAATATTATTATTATTGCCAAATTCTGAAATATAGTGCTTTTTGTCAGTAGAGCTCAAAGTGCTTTGGATTATCCCATTTTGCAGGTTAGGAAACAGAGGCACAGACAGATGAAGTGACTTAGCCAAGGTCACCCAGCAGGCTGGTGGCAGAGTCGAAATGAAAGCCCAGATCTCTTGAGTTGCAGGTCAATACTTTATCCACGAAGCAACACTGCCCCTCCCCACCCTGTCCCCTTTGTACTGACTGTAGCCCTGGAAATAATTACTCTCTTATGAAACAGATGCCTCTGGTCCTTGATTTTCAGCCAAGCATCATGTGCAGACTTGGTTCCAGATCTTGCCTCCTTTTGTGACCTCTTCTTAGAGATCAATGGTTTATTTAGGTCTATGAGACATACCCCATGAATTTTCACCCCACAGTCTCTAACCACAAAGATCTCAAATAAAACCAAGTTTTATAGAAAGTAAGAAAGAAAGAAAGAGAAAATATCATATCAAAATAAAGTGTATGAAAAGAGTACCCTTACTTCGGTAAATCTAGACAGCTACACAAAAAACTGTTCATGAGAGACAGCAAAGAATAAAATGCTTACGTCTTTAATGTGTTTTACTGGTCCCCCACTGTCTGTTAAAGGCTTACTATGGCTTCCTCATTGATAAATTGTGGTTGAGCCTGTCAGTCTCTCAGCGTCCCATGGCACAGTGAGCTCCCATGACTTCTTCCTATCTGACTCATGCCATCTGAAATATCCCAGAGTACCTTTGACATAATGGTGTTAAGGTGCATTGCCATATTGATCATTAGGGTTGTGAGGGCCCTAATGTTTGTGCAGGTGCACTTAATATTTGTGAAACTGGAGTAATCTCCCTTTCCTGGGCAAACAATTTGGGTTCCCTCTTCCATCTCAATATCCAATTGTATGTGCCATTTCATTCAATATTGAGTAGAATTCCATTTTCATATATGAGACACATGGAACTATTTGAATTTACATGACCATGTCTGAAGTCCCACACCATTAACACTAACAATATAATTAGCAGTCCGTGTCTTCTCTGAACTTGCAGCTCTGTGGAAGCTGATTCCATTAACATGTAAATAGTTCTTACTGATTTGGGCTGAGATAACATACCAACTCTTCCCTCTTTCCCAGTGACTCTCTCTTGGCCAAATTGTATTGACATCTGACTTTATCTAACCTCTCTAGGTTTTCAGTATAAAGAGATTAGGTCTTATTTTCCAGTAATTGTATTTTAATAGTAATTTCTACTTTATATAAAGTATGAATTCTTGACTGATGGACTGCCCCTAGAGCTGGACCTTCAACAACACTACAATAATAGGCCTTCTAGATTTCCTTAGATTTAAAACCCAGGTTCCAATTTAATCCCACCCCTGTTTTAGAGGGAGATAAATTTGCTCTAGTTATGATGTTCAGGGCTTTGGGTGGTACCTGTTGTCTTGATTTGCTCTTGGCCATGTGTGACGTTATTTATACAATCTGGGACCATATAAAACATGGTTGCAACCAAGGTCCTGTAGTGGCACCAAATCTTCTATAAAGGGGGTCAAATGAGGTGTCTAAGACAAGTTTATGGTTTACTAGTTATGATTATGTTGTCTATATGTGTGTATCAATTTTGTAGTTGAAGTTATGAATATTGGCTCTGTACTGTCTGTATTTCAAACTTATGCTATGCTTCTGAGAAACATCCCAGACAAGTTGGTGTTAGCTCTACCTGGCCTGCTTGATGGCCCATTAAGGACCATCAGCTATACAATTGACCCATGGAGAGAAGGCAGATGCACCTTGTAACTCAGCAAAGTATGCAGGAACTTGCCCATGTGACTCCAGACTCCATTTTGCTGTAATTTTCCACAGTAAGAACAAAGAGGTGTTTTTACACCTGGAAAAGACTATAAAAGGCTGATGCCTCATCTCCATCTTGTCTTCAATCCTGCGTCTTACCTCTGGAGGGACTTTGCTACAAACTGAAGCTCTGAACAAAGGACTGATGACCCATCCCAGCTGGGGATGTTCCAGAGACTTGATTGGGAACTGCAGTTTATTTTATCGCTGCTGCAAGCCTGAACCAAGAACTTTGCCACTACTGGATGTCACTGATTCCACTTAACCAATCATAGAATCATAGAATATCAGGGTTGGAAAGGACCTCAGGAGGTCATCTAATCCAACCCCCTGCTCAAAGCAGGACCAATTCCCAACTAAATCATCCCAGCCAGGGCTTTGTCAAGCCGGGCCTTAAAAACCTCCAAGGAAGGAGATTCCACCACCTCCCTAGGTAACGCATTCTAGTGCTTCACCACCCTCCTAGTGAAATAGTGTTTCCTAATATCCAACCTAGACCTCCCGCACTGCAACTTGAGACCATTGCTCCTTGTTCTGTCATCTGCCACCACTGAGAACAGCCAAGCTCCATCCTCTTTGGAACCCCCCTTCAGGTAGTTGAAAGCAGCTATCAAATCCCCCCTCATTTTTCTCTTCTGGAGACTAAACAATCCCAGTTCCCTCAGCATCTCCTCATAAGTCATGTGCTCCAGACCCCTAATCATTTTTGTTGCCCTCTGCTGGACTCTTTCCAATTTTTCAACATCCTTCTTGTAGTGTGGGGCCCAAAACTGGACACAGTACTCCAGATGAGGCCTCACCAATGTTGAATAAAGGGGAACGATCCTTGATCTGCTGGCAATGCCCCTACTTATACAGCCCAAAATGCCATTAGCCTTCTTGGCAACAAGGGCACACTGTTGACTCATATCCAGCTTCTCGTCCACTGTGACCCCTAGGTCCTTTTCTGCAGAACTGCTACCTAGCCATTCGGTCCCTAGTCTGTACCAGTGCATAGGATTTTTCCATCCTAAGTGCAGGACTCTGCACTTGTCCTTGTTGAACCTCATCAGCTTTTTTTTGGCCCAATCCTCTAATTTGTCTAGGTCCCTCTGTATCCGATCCCTACCCTCCAGTGTATCTACCACGCCTCCCAGTTTAGTGTCATCTGCAAACTTGTTGAGAGTGCAGTCCACACCATCCTCCAGATCATTAATGAAGATATTTAACAAAACCGGCCCCAGGACCGACCCTTGGGGCACTCCGCTTGAAACCGGCTGCCAACTAGACATGGAGCCATTGATCACTACCTGTTGAGCCCGATGATGTAGCCAGCTTTCTATCCACCATACAGTTTATTCATCCGGCCCATACTTCTTTAAAGTGGTGGCAAGAATACTGTGGGAGACTGTATCAAAAGCTTTGCTAAAGTCAAGGAATAACATATCCACTGCTTTCCCCTCATCCACAGACCCAGTTATCTCATCATAGAAGGCAATTAGGTTAGTCAGGCACGACTTCCCCTTGGTGAATCCATGCTGACTGTTCCTGATCACTTTCCTCTCCTGTAAGTGTTTCATAATTGATTCCTTGAGGACCTGCTCCATGATTTTTCCAGGGACTGAGGTGAGGCTGACTGGCCTGTAGTTCCCCGGATCCTCCTTCTTCCCTTTTTTAAAAATGGGCACTACATTAGCCTTTTTCCAGTCATCCAGGACCTCCCCCGATCGCCACGAGTTTTCAAAGATAATCGCCAATGGCTTTGCAGTCACATCCGCCAACTCCTTTCGCACCCTCGGATGCAGCGCATCCAGCCCCATGGACTTTTGCACGTCCAGTTTTTCTAAATAGTCCCGAACCACTTCTTTCTCACAGAGGGCTGGTCACCTTCTCCCCATACTGTGCTGCCCACTGCAGCAGTCTGGGAGCTGACCTAGTTCGTGAAGACAGAGGCAAAAAAATCATTGAGTACATTAGCTTTTTCCACATCCTCGGTCACTAGGTTGCCTCCCTCATTCAGTAAGGGGGCCCACACTTTCCTTGACTTTCTTCTTTTTGCTAACATACCTGAAGAAACCCTTTTTGTTACTCTTAACATCTCTTGCTAGCTGCAACTCCAAGTGTGATTTGGCCTTCCTGATTTCACTCCTGCATGCCTGAGCAATATTTTTATAGTCCTCCCTGGTCATTTGTCCAATCTTCCACTTCTTGTAAGCTTCTTTTTTGCATTTAAGATCAGCAAGGATTTCACTGTTTAGCCAAGCTGGTCGCCTGCCATATTTACTATTCTTTCTACACATCGGGATGGTTTGTTCCTGCAACCGCAATAAGGATTCTTTAAAATACAGCCAGATCCTGGACCCCTTTGCCCTTCATGTTATTCTCCCAGGGGATCCTGCCCATCTGTTCCCTGAGGGAGTCAAAGTCTGCTTTTCTGAAGTCCAGGGTCCGTATTCTGCTGCTCTCTTTTCTTCCTTGTGTCAGGATCCTGAACTCGACCATCTCATGACCACTGCCTCCCAGGTTCCCATCCACTTTTGCTTCCCCTACTAATTCTTCCCGGTTTGTGAGCAGCAGGTCAAGAAGAGCTCTGCCCCAGTTGGTTCCTCCAGCACTTGCACTAGGAAATTGTCCCCTACGCTTTCCAAAAACTTCCTGGATTATCTGTGCACCACTTTATTGCTCTCCCAGCAGATATCAGGGTGATTAAAGTTTCCCATGAGAACCAGGGCCTGCGTTCTAGCAACTTCTGCTATTTGCTGGAAGAAAGCCTCATCCACCTCATCCCCCTGGTCTGGTGGTCTATAGCAGACTCCGACCACGACATCACCCTTGTTGCTCACACTTCTCAACTTTATCCAGAGACTCTCGGGTTTTTCTGCACTTTCATACCGGAGCTCTGAGCAGTCATACTGCTCTCTTACATACAACGCAACTCCCCCACCTTTTCTGCCCTGCCTGTCCTTCCTGAACAGTTTATATCATCCATGACAGTACTCCAGCCATGTGAGTTATCCCACCAAGTCTCTGTTATTCCAATCGCATCATAGTTCCCTGACTGTGCCAGGACTTCCAGTTCTCCCTTCTTGTTTCCCAGGCTTCTTGCATTTGTGTATAGGCACTTAAGATAACTCATCCATCGTCCCTCTTTCTCAGTATGAGACAGGAGTCCTCCCCCTCCCCCCCTCTTGCACTCTCCTGCTCGTGCTTCCTCCCAGGATCCCATTTCCCCATTTACCTCAGGGCTTTGGTCTCCTTTCCCCGGTGAACCTAGTTTAAAGCCCTCCTCACTAGGTTAGCCAGCCTGCTGGCAAAGATGCTCTTCCCTCTCTTCGTTAGGTGGAGCCCGTCTCTGCCTAGCACTCCTCCTTCTTGGAACACCACCCCATGATCGAAGAATCCAAAGCCTTCTCTCTGATACCACCTGCGTAGCCATTCGTTGACTTCCACGATTCGACAGTCTCTACCCAGGCCTTTTCCTTGCACAGGGAGGATGGACGAGAACACCACTTGCGTCTCAAACTCCTTTATCCTTCTTCCCAGAGCCACGTAGTCTGCAGTGATCTGCTCAAGGTCATTCTTGGCAGTATCATTGGTGCCCATGTGGAGAAGCAGGAAGGGGTAGCGATCCGAGGGCTTGATGAGTCTCGTCAGTCTCTCCGTCACATCGTGTATCCTAGCTCCTGGCAAGCAGCAGACCTCTCGGTTTTCCCGGTCGGGGCGGTAGATAGATGACTCAGTCTCCCTGAGGAGGGAATCCCCGACCACCACCACCCTCCTCCTCCTCTTGGGAGTGGTGGTTGTGGAAGCCCCATCCCTAGTCCAGTGCATCTTTTGCCTTCCAATCGCTGGAGTTTCCTTCTGCTCCCTTTCCTCAGATGGGTCATCTAGTCCACTCTCCGCATTAGTACCTGTAGAGAGAACATGGAAACAATCGCTCACCTGTATCTCCATTGCTGGTACATGGACGCTCCTCTTTCTCCTTCTGGAGGTCACATGCTGCCAAACTTCTTCACCATCCTTCTGTCCCTGCTGCGCCTGCTCTGAATCTTCAGAACGTTGTGGCCGTAGAAGCATCTCCTGACGTTTGTCCAGGAAATCTTCATTTTCCCTTATTCAACGCAGAGTCGATACTTGTTTCTCCAGACCTCAAACCTTCTCTTCCAATATGGAGACCAGCTTGCACTTTGTACAGACAAAATCACTTCTGTCTTGTGGAAGAAAGACAAACATGGCACAACCTGTGCAGGTTACAACAGCTGATCGCTCACCTTCCATATCACCTTCCTTTTAAGACCTTCCTCAGCTGTTGCAGTAACTACTCAGAGAAACCCGCAGATGAAAGTCTCAGTGAGCTCTCCCCAGGTGAACTCCCTCTGTTAGCCTCTGCTGTTCGCCGCTCAGCTGGTTCGCTGCTGACTGCCCTTATATACCAGTCAGGCCCACTCAAGGCCCACCTGGAACAAAGCACTCCCAATTCACACTTTTCAAACAAACAAGCAAGCAATCAAGCACACGGTCAAACAGACAAACTGTCCCAGCACCAGACACTCAGATACTCACCAACACAGCCCCCCTAATGCAGCACTTAGCGTACCTCCTCTCGGACAGATCCCAGGCAAACTCCCTCTGTTAGCCTCTGCTGTTTGCCGCCAGTTCTAACTCTTATCTCTATCTTTTTCCTTTTATGAATAAACCTTTCGATTTTAGATTCTAAAGGATTGGCAACAGCGTGATTTGTGGGTGAGATCTGATTTGTATATTGACCTGGGTCTGGGGTTTGGTCCTTTGGGATCAGGAGAACTTTTTTTCTTTTATTGGGGTATTGGGTTTTTATAACCATTTGTCCCCATAATGAGTGGCACTGGTGGAGATACTGGAAAACTGGTGTCACGTATCAGAGGGGTAGCCGTGTTAGTCTGGATCTGTAAAAAGCAACAGAGAGTCCTGTGGCACCTTTAAGACTAACAGATGTATTGGAGCATAAGCTTTCGTGGGTGAATGCCCACTTCGTCGGATGCATGTAATGGAAATTTCCAGGGGCAGGTATAAATATGCTGGCAAGAATCAGTCTGAAGATAACGAGGTGAGTTCAATCAGGGAGGGTGAGATCCTCTGCTAGCAGTTGAAGTGTGAACACCAAGGGAGGAGAAACTGCTTCTGTAGTTGGCTAGCCATTCACAATCTTTGTTTAATCCTGATCTGATGGTGTCAAATTTGCAAATGAACTGAAGCTCAGCAGTTTCTCTTTGAAGTCTGGTCCTGACGTTTTTTTTGCTGTAAGATGGCTACCTTTACATCTGCTATTGTGTGGCTAGGGAGGTTGAAGTGTTCTCCTACAGGTTTTTGTATATTGCCATTCCTGATATCTGACTTGTGTCCATTTATCCTTTTACGTAGTGACTGTCCAGTTTGGCCAATGTACATAGCAGAGAGGCATTGCTGGCACATGATGGCATATAGAACATTGGTGGACATGCACATGAATGAACCGGTGATGTTGTAGCTGATCTGGTTAGGTCCTGTGATGGTGTTGTTGGTGTAGATATGTGAGCAGAGTTGGCATTGAGGTTTGTTGCATGGATTGGTTCCTGAGTTAGAGTTGTTATGGTGCGGTGTGTGGTTGCTGGTGAGAACATGCTTAAGATTGGCAGGTTGTCTGTGGGCGAGGACTGGCCTGCCTCCCAAGGTCTGTGAAAGAGAGGGATCATTGTCCAGGATGGGTTGTAGATCACTGATGATGCGTTGGAGAGGTTTAAGCTGAGGACTGTAGGTGATGGCCAGTGGAGTTCTGTTGGTTTCTTTCTTGGGCTTGTCTTGTAGCAGGAGGCTTCTGGGTACACGTCTGGCTCTGCTGATTTGTTTCCTTATTTCCTTGTGCGGGTATCGTAGTTTTGAGAATGCTTGGTGAAGATCTTGTATGTGTTGGTCTCTGTCTGAGGGGTTGGAGAAGATGCAGTTCTACCTCAGTGCTTGGTTGTAGACGATGGATCGTGTGGTGTGTCTGGGGTGGAAGCTGGAGGCATGAAGGTAGGCATAGCGGTCGGTGGGTTTTCGGTATAGGGTGGTGTTGATGTGGCCATTTTGTGTGACTTGTGATTAGCCAGTGGAGTGAAACCAAAGTCTTCACTGTCTGGCTGGTTTGGTTTGCCTTAGAGGTGGAAAAACCCCAGCCTTGGGCTGTAACTGCCCTGTTTGAGCAATTTATCCTGAATTGGCACTCTCAGTTGGGTCCCGCCAGAACCAGCATCGTTACACCATGACCCTTGCTGAACAGTTTCTGCTTGTGACCAAATACGCACCACATTCTCCCCACCATGCACACACACACACAGTCTCTGTGTGAGGCTTCTCTCACACCTTGTTCTTCCCCAGCTGATTGTTCAATCCACTCTTTCCCTCATTAGCTCAGCTATTTCCAACACCCAGTCCTCAGTAGCTTCCCTGGTCTCGCACAGCTACACTGCTGCTTTGTTACAGGGCTGTTTTTCAATTCTTAGCCCTGCTATAGGCCAACTTCTTCTCTCAGCCCTACAGGGGCAAATTCTCTTCCTGGTCTCTAGCTGTGGTTCCTGCATCAGGCGTTGCTACCTGGCCTTCTCTCTGCAGTTAGCTCCCAGGCTGCTGCTCTCACACTCTAACCCTCTGTCTGCCTATTTCTGTTCCTGATCCGCTCATCACTTTGGATCATGCAGAACTCTCTACTGGTGAGCAAAAGATCTGGGGTCTTATTCCTCACATAATTTCTTATGGTTCAATCTATTTTCAGTCAGGTCATTCCCAAAAGGGGAGAGTGGGAGGGAAAGGTTAACGAGAATTGAGTGAACAGATTCATCCCAATACTATATGATGTGAAATCACTGATAATATGCCAAATTCTTATCCACATATAGAACTATGCAACCATATTGATGGCAGTAGGGTTAAAAGCAGGATTTAACTTTTAAAAAAAATTTCTTCCAGAAAGGCTTCTACTTTGGATGTGAACATCTCTTACAACTTTTTTTAAGAACAGGATTAGGATTTTTGTGTCCTAAAACATTTGTGCATATGTTATTTAATTAGCTGGTGGCAAAAGCTAATTTCCTTTGTTTTCTTTCTCAGCTGTTCCCCGGAGGAGGGGGTGAAAGGGCTCGAGGGCACCCCACAGGGAAGAATTCCCAAGTGCGCCTTCCTGGGTTTAAAGGATTGTTTTTTTTCCCCACTTGGGTGGTGGCTGCATCTACCCATACAAGGTCAGAGAGAAGCTGTAACCTTGGGAGTTTAATACAAGCCTAGAGTAACCAGTATTAATTTTTAGAATCCTTGAGGGCCCCCACCTTCTGCACTCAAAGTGCCATCATGGGGAATCAGCCTTGACAACAACATGTCATGTTTACTATTGCAATAAATTACACACTGCTAGTGCCGCTGAAAAAAAAGTAGAATATAAAATAATGGCACAGCTTGTACCAGAAAAAAAAAGTGTTCCAAAAATAAATAGCTTAACCTGTTTATTTGTATTCCAGCAATTTCACAGCACACTTTTCCACACACCTAATTTATCATATAGCTCACAGAGATTTATAAGTAGCCCATATTGCATAAACATCAATTGTGATCTTGTACAGCTCTTGGAACATTGCAGCCCCAAACTCTACCATAATGCATATAAAAAATGAATAGTAATAGCAGCTTTTTCATGAGGGGGTCAGGCTGAATACACTGCCCCAGACTGTGCTGGTGCAAGTCCATTGAGGACCATAAGCAGGAATATTTGGTGGGGCCTGTGGCGGGTTTTGTACCTCGTCAACCCCTTCAATTCAAGGCAGGGCGAGGTTAGCCCCACCTCTACGTCGGTTCTATTACCTCCCCGGTAGTCAGGGCTGTATGGCCCAATGGCCAGAGTCCCTCTAAATCCTCTTCCCCTGGTGGGATAGCGCGGCCTAGTGGACGGAGTCCCTATAGTGTGCTCCTAAAGCAGCCTGGCCCAATGGCTGGAGTCTCTCTAAATTCTCTTCTCTCCGGGGGATAGCACAGCCTTGCAGCTGGAGTCCAAATAGTGCGCTCCTAAAGCAGTGTGGCCCAATGGCCAGATTCTCTCTAAATTCTCTTCCCCTCGTAGGATAGTACGGCCCAGCGGTCGGAGTTCATCTATCTCCTTGAGGTAAAACAGGGTCGGTGAACTATGTTGTCACCAAAATGGGGGGGGGGGGCTTTAGAGACCCCCAGTAGGGGAGCCCGGGCCCACCCGCCTTTACTGGGCTCCAACCCAGGGCCCTGTCAGTGACGGCGTGATCCGCCACGGGTTAGCGGGGAATCCCACCGCAACACGCTGCCCTCAGAGTGGTGGGAGAAACCACTCCCTTCCCTTCCCTGGGTCACTTCCTACCAGTTCTCCAAACATAGCAGTGCCTGTGGCATCAGGGTCTCCAGGTTCTTCAGCACCCAGCACTCCCTGGGGTTCCAACAGCTGTCAGTCTCCGGTCCCGGTCCCTGGCGCCTCAGCTCTCTTCGGTAAGGGTCGCAATTGCTCCTGGGCTGGAGCCTCTGCTCTCTTCGGTAAGGGTCGCAATTGCTCCTGGGCTGGAGCCTCTGCTGGGCGTCCTCCTTCCTCAGCCGCCAGCCCTGACTGAGCAGCTCTGCAGGCTTTTATACTTGACTCCCGGTTGCAGCATGCCCAGCAGAGCCTCAGGGGCGTGGCTTCTTCTGCCAGCAGGGAAGGATTTACCCTCTCAGTCCCAGTGTGGAGCCAGTCCACACCGTCACAGGGCCCCACTCAACAAATAATAAAAAGTGAATAGGGGGCCCTCTTGAGCTGCATGGGCCCTAAGCAATTGCTTAATCTGCTTATGCCTAGCACCAGCTCTGGCCCCAGATCACAATGTACCTGTTATGTGCACATTCCACTGAGGTCTCCAAAACAGCAGCAGGAAGACTTCATTGAACAAACTGGTTGCCACCCAATGGACTTAGAAGCATAGCAAAAATGTTTTTAAATTTTTAATGAGCACATGTGCTGCTAAACTGAGTTACAGTGACTCATCTAACATTTTGATGTAGATTTACCAATGGTTATTTTCTCTGGAGTTGACTTAGGTATAAAAATGGTATAAGGGAATGAGACAATATTTACTTGATATCAAGATAGTTTAACATGTAGTGATTCACTGGGTTTAATTTAATTGGCATTGTGGATACTAACTACATTTCTCAGTATTTCAGAGAATGGTCTACTGATTTCAATAATACAGGAAATATGATAGCATTGATGGAAGAATCCCATGCACTGCTACAGACTAGGGACCGAATGGCTAGGCAGCAGTTCTGCAGAAAAGGACCTAGGGGTTACAGTGGACGAGAAGCTGGATATGAGTCAACAGTGTGCCCTTGTTGCCAAGAAGGCTAACGACATTTTGGGCTGTATAAGTAGGGGCATTGCCAGCAGATCAAGGGACGTGATCATTCCCCTCTATTCGACATTGGTGAGGCCTCATATGGAGTACTGTGTCCAGTTTTGGGCCCCACACTACAAGAAGAATGTGGAAAAATTGGAAAGAGTCCAGTGGAGGGCAACAAAAATGATTAGGAGGCTGGAGCACATGACTTATGAGGAGCGGCTGAGGGAACTGAGATCATTTAGTTTGCAGAAGAGAAGAATGAGGAGGGATTTGATAGCTGCTTTCAACTACCTGAAAGAAGATGGATCTAGACTGTTCTCAGTGGTACCAGATGACAGAACAAGGACTAATGGTCTCAAGTTGCAGTGGGGGAGGTTTAGGTTGGATATTGGGAAAACTTTTTCACTAGGAGGGTGGTGAAGCACTGGAATGGGTTAGCTAAGGAGGTGGTGGAATTTCCTTCCTTAGAGGTTTTTAAGGTCAGGCTTGACAAAGCCCTGGTTGGGATGATTTAGTTGGGGATTGGTCCTGCTTTGAGCAGGGGGTTGGACTAGATGACCTCCTGAAGTCCCTTCCAACCCTGATAGTCTATGATTCTATGATAACAACTGTGATGAATATACGAATAGTTTCAATCTTCAGGCAATTCTTACAGGTATAGTTCCTGTAGGATAGTGGGGAAACTGTCTAATTGGGTGTCTGATTTGCAGGTATAGACTGACACATGTTTCTTAGGAAAATTAATCCCTGGTTTTAGTTGGCTGAATTATTTAAAAAAGAACAGGAGTACTTGTGGCACCTTAGAGACTAACAAATTTACTTGAGCATAAGCTTTCGTGGGCTACAGCCTACTTCATCGCGCTCAAATAAATTTGTTAGTCTCTAAGGTGCCACAAATACTCCTGTTCTTTTTTTTGCAGATACAGACTAACACGGCTACTACTCTGAAACCTGAATTACTTAATTATATCTTCAGAAACCTTCTTCTCTAGGAGCTAAATTCACCTTGCGAGTTCTATTCAGTTACACCATTAACACTGACGACCTCTTTGTACCAGGAGTAAAATTAGCCTGTGGTGTTTGTTTTGTTAATCCAATTCTTTGAAGTCTGTGCCTTCAAATCTCTGAATATTAACACATTTCCACATGGTGATACTGGTAGGCAGTAACTATTCATTCCGTGCTGTCCATATAACTTGTCAAAATTTTAGGAATTGTGTGTTCATTAGGTTACATTCAACTATCTCAGAGAATTTAGAGGAAATGTTGGCTAGAAGGAGCCATGGCAGTCTTATTTTTAGCATATTATGCTAAAAGTCCAGCTACCCAGTGATCCAGTTTACCCAGCAGTATTTAAAATCTAGGCAGAATGTCCCTATACTCATTCATACAGAGCGAAATCTTTTAATGGTGAAGTGATAAAGAAAACTGTTGGTTTTAATTCTATTAAATATAAAATCACCTTAATAAAATATTCAATAAAGGGAAACAAAAAAATGATAGTTTGAAATACAACTTTAATTTTAAAAAAATCAATATGCCATGTACAATGTTTTGTTACAAGATTATCAGCTTGATTTGTTTTGTACTTATACTGACAGAACAAAATGATATTTTGAATTAAGCATAATATTGATTCAAAGTTATTTATAAATGATCAAAATGATAGCTGAATATTACTAATGTCAATAATTAGTTAGAACTGTTGGTCAGCAAAGACAAATACAGTTAAAACAGATATATGGAAACTGGTACTGCAATTGAGTATTAGGTCATGTCAAGTAGGCTTAACTAAAAGAAACACTTGAAAGCATACTTTTTTTTCCAAATGTTTGTCAGCTTTGTACACTTAATGTTGCATAATCTAGAAATGTGCAAAAAACAGCAGCTTGGCACTACAATTAATGGAATACATTATCAAATTCCTCACTAGAGAAGGGCAATAGAAATGGCAGCTAGAGAATCATCCACAATCATTACAGGGTTTTTACATGGATATCGAGTAACAATCAGTTTCCTCTCATGTTTTCTTTCCTGGATGAACCACACAGGCATTGTAGGATATTTATTTACAAGCACCAAGAATTTTCTGCTGTGCATTTCTTTGTCCATAACTACTAATTTTTGTTTCTCCTTATTGTTAGAGACCCAGATCCAACTCCCATTTTGTCAAAGATTTCCATTGACTTCAATGGGAGTTTGACTGAGCCTATAACTACTGTATGTCAAGTGCTCATCACATATAGTAATGCTGTCAGCAGAAATCCAGTTTGTTACCACCTGTCTGAGAAAACAGAACTCGTGTACCTGTTGTAAATAAACAAATTTAAAAATGTTATTAAAACTAATGTTAAAAAAAATTATATAATACATAGGTTGGGAAAAGAGTGTCTGTACATCCGGGTATAGTGCTTAGATTATCCACAAATATAAAGTTTGTTTTTAAAGTCATACAGTACATAATCAGCAACAACCCAAATTTAGGTGAATAGATTTAACAATACAGTTTAGATATTAGAATCCGAATACTCGGGTACATCACTCATGAAAAGATGTACAGAGATTTGGTTGTGGAAAGCAAAATATATCAATGAGTGGAGATTGTCACTCAGTAATTGAGAATTATGTTGGTTGTCCATTTAGAAAATACAATCCATGGGGAAAGTATTTGTTACTTTCCTGACTGCACTTCTCATAGGCGCTCTAGTTCATCCCTCCTGGTATTGCTGATGTCCAGTGATGTGTTCTATGTAGATGTCCCTCGACCACCTGATGGTGTCCAACACCATGAGTTGCCACATCAGCCAAGCGTAGCGTTGACCGATTCCGCAGTCTCTCAGCACTCACTCATTACTGGGGTCCCACGCACCTAAGGCTCTGACAATCAGTGCATTTGTCTGGACCTGGTAACCCTTAGCTCTCAAGGTTTCAGCCAGAGGGGCATATTTCTCTAACTTTCAAGCTCAGGCATCGTGGAAGGCTGGGGTCCTGTTCTCGAACGGCACTGTGACTTCCACCATGATGATCTTTTTCCGGTCTTCGTTGGTGATGATGATGTCCAGTCGCAGTTGGCTGTCGGTTCCAGGGATGGTGGAGTTTACAGTAACTTTCCCCATGGGTGGCGGGATGGCTCTGGCCAGGTGATCTTGGATGGCGTTGTGTCGCAGCTGAATTACACTAAGAAAATACCTTACTCTGCATCAGTGATTTCTGCTCCAAATGTAAAACTGACCTGCAAGATCTCAAAATTCTGCTTCCACTTGGCAAAGGAGCAACAGTAATTGCTCTTTGGTAATGTTAGTAAATGTTGACATTTTAAGTGACCAATGTAGTTGAATGAGTTTAAGTGCCCATAGCATTAGCTGGAGCCGAGCAAAAGGCAGACATGCTTCCCCACACAATTCTGTCAACATAATCAGTGATGACTTGTGCTTCCAGTCCTGAGCTATGTTGAGTAGACACTGATCATCATGTACGATTATACCAGTGGTCCTAGTGTGTATTCCTGTCTGCCCCAAGCACCAAGTCAAACCACATATGAACGCAGGTAACTTCAGTGGACATTTTTAAACAATTAAGCCTTAAAAAATCAGAACTTTGATCATAAAATAAAGCCAGACAAAAAAAATTCTGGTTAAAAAATACAAAAATTCCTAGAGGATGTAAATCCCTAAAGCCTGGTATATAAATATAACCATCAATTTTCCTCTGTAGCAAATTCCTTTATAGATGGCAATGTAAGGACAATTCTAACTTTCCCTGTACGTTTGCATTCCCCTCTGCCTTACAGTTCAAGGCAGTGATGCCGTACAGGCTCTAGTTTCAAACCAACATCTGGAACTTGAGTCTTGAAAGACATCCAAAATAACAAAAAACAACAAGTAGTGATTAGCCACCTTTATAACTCATAAGGCCAGAATCTCAACTCATGTAAATTGGCAAAGCTGCATTGAACTTAATGGAGCTATGCTGATTTATGTCAGCTGAGGGTCAGGCCCTGTTCACTCTCCGAGGCACTGAAATAAATTAGCCTCACCTTGGCATGGGAATTTCAATCAAGATTGCCTGAGATTTTGCATTCAACAATCTTAGAGGAAACAGTGAGAGCAACATTTACAACCCCTGAAGGGAGAGAATTAGCAGTTTTATTCCTGAGGAAATGCTCTCACTCTACATTATGTGGAAACTCTTATTGGGAAATAAGTGTATGCTTGTGCTGTTCACAAACATGGAGATTTACAAACTGCACTCAAATATGCAATTGATCCTGCTGCACACTATCCAGGTCCTGGTTTGTGCCATTTTGGATGTTTTTATTGTTAAATATCGATACGGCCAAAAGATAATTTTTTTAGAATAGCGATATAAGTTCTCATCATGGAGCATGAGACCATTCACAAGTAATAGATACTTTGCAGAGACATATATTACCGTCTGTACACTAAGGGCTCAGTCCTGCAAACCTCTAACTGTACAATCAGTGCTTACACACACCAGTAATCCCATACTGGGCTGCTCATTCGAATTAAGGCTAATTAAATGACTAACAATTTGCAGTATCAGACCCAGAAGCATTACAAAAATTGTGAAAAGTGGATTTTCAACTACTGTATTTATTATACATTAGATCATTGCACTTTTTCTTACAATAAAAAATATTTACTATGGAAATTAATACCCACTAACATTTTCCTTCATTGTTTTCATATTTAAAGAACACGTAACCATGTATTACAGTGCCTCGTCTCCTTTTACTGCATTAGGCAGTTGCTAGCCTTATCTGGGTCTTCTCCATCAAGCCTGATCCACTTCTTTTCAATTTCAACCTGTGGTTAGAAAATATACAAGAACAACATTAGCAAATGATTAGGTATCATAAGTCTGATCGTGCACTACTGAAGTCAATGGGATTTTTGACATGGACTTCAGTGGGTACAGAATCAAGCCCTACAGGTGGAGGCCTGAAATACAGGACTTGAGATCCAATGAATTTCAAATCACCACATCCAAAATTTGTTTGGTGGGGAAAAGGGAAGTTGGTTTAGCAGGTCTGGTTTGGGCCCCATCTCTAAGAAGCATGTGTTCAGATCAAGGATATTCTTTTATTAAATAATTACTGTGTTCAAAGCCATTAAGCCAATAAATAAATGCATGCAAGATCATATGCTTAAAATGCAAGTCACACACACTTAGGGCCTTACCAAATTCACCATCAGTTTTGGTCAATTTCATGGCCAGAGGGTTTTAAAATGGGTCAGTTTCATATTTTTAGATGTTTACATCTGAAATTTCAGTTTTTTAATTGTGAGGGTCCCAAACTAAAATGGAGACATGGAGCGGGTCGCAAAGCTGTTGTAGGCTGGGCACGGGATTGACACCCTCACTTCTGTGCTGCCTTCAGAGCTGGGAAGCTGCAGAGCTTCCTGCAGCGGGGGGAGATAACCAGAGGTGGGTCTGATCTCCCCCAAAGAGTGGCCGTGCAGGGGAAGAGGAAGTCTTGTCTTTCCCCAGCCCGACAGACTGGCAGCTGGAGCCCGGTGAATGGTAGGAGCCCCTAGCAGGGGTGCCCACCCTGTCCTTCCCCTCCAAAAACTACATTTCATGGGGAAGGTCTGATTTCACAGTCCATGACATGTTTCTCATGGCGGTGAATTTGGTAGAGCCCTACACATACTTTGTAAATAGCGTATCAGAACAAAAAGACTGCAGAAAGTAAAGAAATGAAGACTACCTGGCAGTTGTAGCAAGTTTTCTGGTTCAAATGTTTCTGGGGCTGAACATCACACTCTATGCCTAGCGATTTTACTTCAGTCCCCGAGGCACACGCATCACGCATGTCAAACTGTACAGTTGCAAATGGATACCAGTCAGAAGGTATTTCCTGGTCTGATCCAAGTTCTAGTTTGTAAGACAGACTGTGTGGCTGATATGGGCCTTTGAAAGGAAAAATCACAGTTCATTATTTTCTCTCCATTTTTATTACATGGTTAATTTGTTAACTGGGTATGGTAATGCTATCTTTTAGTAAACTGTAGTTGATACATAATGCAAGATTATTCTATCATCTGTCTAGCTATTTATAAAGTGCCTAATCACTTGGTATCTAGGCACAAGATTACATCCGTTATCATTTTCTGCCTATTTCAAAATATTTCTATAGCAGTCATCATAGTTCTTTCAAATCAATTTTCACAAAAGTCACCAGATACATTGAGGGCTGGATTAATGGATGGACACCATAAACCTGTGTCTAGGGCCATGGCTCCTGGATTTAAGTGATTACATTAGAATCTCAGCTTTCATTTTTTAAAATAATTCAGTTTCTATCTCACATATGTGTGAAGAAAAGCTTGAAAACATGACCCAAGTGTAACCATGCTGTGCTGTCTGCCAACAGTCTGAAACAATAGCCCTCCGATGGACGAATTACCCCATGTATCTCAATGGGGTGTTAAACTCTGAGGCCTGGTCTACACTTAAAATTTATATCAACATAGCTATGGCGCTCAGGGGTGTGAAAAATCCACACCCCTGAGCGCCATAGCTATGCCAACTTACTGCTCACTGTAGACGCAGCTAGGTTGAATGCTCCCAGTCAACCTAGATATTGTTGCTGGAGGACATGGAGTTCCTACAGTGGCAGAAAAACACTTTCCATTGCTGTAGTCTGCATCTAAGCTAAGAGCGTACAGCAAAATAGTTATGGCGCTGTCACTATGCTTCTGTAGCGTCTAACGTGTAGACATGGCCTAAGACCCACTGCTCTGGGCAGCTTGTCAGCACTCCCATATCAGAATATAATGTGTGTGGCAGGAGAACAAGAGAGCAGTACAGAATGCCACCCGTCCAAGCACGTGCACCCCAACTGCTGAGATAAATGTGTGGGGACCTGCTGCTACCCTGTCCTCTCCAGCTGAGATAAATGTGTGGGGACCTCTAAAAATCCAAAAGGCGGGGGGAATTCCATGCCACCATTCCTGACTCTTTACAATTGCATGGGGCCCCCAGCTGCTGCATAGTGAGGAGAGGGCATGTGTTGCAGTATGCCCCAAATTGCCTTAATCTGGTCCTGGATCCTATAAATTCAGTTTTTTAAAATAACGTGGGAGAGGCAGGGGAGTTCATTTTTCCATCTGTTGGCACACAAGCACTTCAGGGTGAACAGCTAGATTTCCAAAGACACTGAAATCAGGAAGTTTGCTTTGTGAGGTCAAGCAAAATATTGGAATGAAAAGAATCTTCTACATCACAGCTTCCTCTGCAAAGTCTTCAGAGCAAAGTAAGTGGTCGTGCTGTCTTTTCTTCCTCCCCAGTGCTTGTTAAAGCACGTGTAGTGTCAGTATAGAGAGGAACTGTGTACTTTAACCACAGTTTGGCTTCAGGCAGGAAAGCACTGTTACTAAAAGGACTGACCATACTTTGTGAATGGGACTGTAAGTTTAGATTTAATCCATTACAGTGAATTACATGTCAACCTGCAGCATAAAAGTGCCTATTCTTTATGAATTTACATTTCTCAGTGGCAACCACTAAACAGGGAGGATGAAACTAAATTTATGTGAAGGTAAAGAAAAAGATTATATGCTTAGCATTATTTGTCATGTGGATGTCATCAACACATAGTGCACTACATTCACAACTTCATCAGCAATTCATAAGGCAAAAATGGACCTTTGAAAGAAAGTAGGCAAAGTAATTACCCACAGCATCAATGCATTGTGAGAGGGTAAACGAAAACTGATTGAGCTATCCTAATAAAATACGAGGGGAAATAAAGTAACCTTTACTTTGTAAAAGTAACCACTATCATCAGGAAACAGAGTTTCTCTCTTGTTAGTTTTGAATATCTATTACTTGTATTAATCAGTTCTTACAACCTTAGACTGTCATATGGAGTATAGATATACTTAAACGTAACATTTTTAAAGTATTTCAGAAATATTTCAGATATCTTGAAGTCTTATTCAAGACCTTGTTGTTAATCAACTCCTATCCTGAATCTTTTATTGAGACAAGATCATTATCTATATTTATGGCACTATAATTAAATCTTAGTCAGAACTTCCACTAAGGGTCCATATTTTCAGAGTGTTTAGTTTGGTGTGAACACAATCCAGTATGAAATGTGGCATATAAAATAGGATTTTCAAAAGCACTCGGCACTGGCCTAACTCTGCACTCACTGAAGTCAATGGTAAAATTCCCAATGAATTGAAAAGTCCACCCATAATGTCTCTAGCAAGGAGAACATCTTAAAATAATTTTTAGAAAATAACATATTTGACCAATTTTGATAGCAAACTAGCAGCTGGAGCCTAGTGAATGGTAGCTCCCGGCTGGGGCACTCCCAGCCCTGCCCTCCAATAGCTATATTTCATGGGGGAGGTCTGATTTCACATTCCGTGACATGTTTTTCACAGGCATGAATTTGGTATGGCCCTACCTATCATACTGGCCAATACTGATTCCTTGTTCTCTCAGGTCAGTCTTTATTCATCTGTTGTCTCTTGTTTTATACTTTGATTGTAAGTTTCTTGGGGCAGGGTCATTTTTTGCTCTGTTTGTACAGCACCTACCACAGCGGGGTCCTGGTCCATGACTAGGGCACTTATGTGGTACAGTAATACAAATAATTAACAATAATTTCTATCCTTCCCTCTTATGTCTCTTTCCATCTCCAGTACTTTCTCACAGCCTGACCTGGGCTGCTTCCTCATCACCCATAGCATTTGCTGATGTTGCAACTCCTTCCCTTTCCCCTTGCCAACTGCTCAACACTGTCTGGCCAGTTCCATCCCTCAGTTTCCTCGGGGTCTCTCACTGAAAGCAGGGAGGCTGCCTGAAGGCTGGAAAGGCAGAGAGGGGAGTATCTGTGACGAACCCCAGTTACTCTGGCAGATAGTCAAAAGCAGGGGAACTGAAAGGGGATGCCAGGAGGGAACCATAAACCATGAGCCACAGATCAAAGTCAAAAGTTAGGCACTTCTAGTAGAAAATTGCTTCTCAACCCTGTATACCTTACTAGAATCTTCTATGTGGTAGGTACAAGAAACATTTTGGGCCAACTATAAAAATTAATGTTAATATAGTACTTTACTGCACTTGTACTTTTCTCATCCATACACTGATAGACCATTCTAAGCTGGTGAATAGATTAATCACACCAAGCAGTTGCTGTCTATCTGCAGTCTTTTCCTCAAGTGTTTATAAAACAAAAGAAAAACAAGTTAAATTGAAAAATTGCTCAGTAGATATTCAGTCCAGTCCTGCGACCTTTGGGCATGAAGCCCAGCCTTCTCAAAAGCACTATGTGTCATGTCTTTCTAGCCAGACACTCTTATAGCCTTTCCCTACTCAAAGGGAGTGGTGAGCTGGGCTGGAACGAACCTGATAGCATCCCTGTATCTGAATTTGTGGGTCAGTCTTTCTACAGTGGGTATCAGTGCCCTGTAATGGATGAAATGCCAGAGTTACTCAAGTGTGTGAGATCTCACCCTTTAGTGACTGCAGTCTATAAAGGATAATGCCTCTAATTCTACCAAATGTGCAAGAGTATTTAATGCAATGTCATTAGTTAATATACTTTTTAAAACAATATACTAATCTGATTCTTATCTGCTGGTAAAACTGTGATACCACACGTTCTCACAGTGACTTTACAGCCATAGGACCAAATCCTGTGCACCTTATCCATGCAAGGAATCACATTGTCTTCAATAGGATATAGTATATTAATTACAGTAACCAGAATTTTGTCCACATTTAACGTTTTTTCACTTCGGGGGGGGGAGTGGGCATGGGAGGGCATATTTACTAGAAATCTATTTGTACATTGTTTTCCTAATGTCATCAGCACCTTTATTAAGAAATGGAACACATTTTCATTCATTCTATTCTACTCCATTTTCAATGGGTAGCACTTTGGAAGAAAAGAGCTATCCTAAACAGAAAAAGTACATTTAGAGATGATATTTCAAACAGTAGGCAGATGCATATGTAGTCCGCATACAGGTTGAGGCAATTTAAATTTAATATTTCCCTTCTTTTTTTGGTCTGTTCTATATTTCCATTGCAAGAGTCCCTGTCTCTCCCTTACTTACACACACACACACACACACACAATATCAAACTGGGAAAATTTAACATCCTAATTATTTTAAACCATGGGCACGCTTATAAAAGGCTACAGATATAGGATATAAAAGGTAAAAATGAGAAAGAACTATTTTAAAAATTTTATTTGCTTTTTTAAAAAACAGTTTAGAATTTAAACTTTTGAGTGATGGAGGGTCTAACAGGGAAGACTGTTGGTTGGAGGTGGTGACTTTGTACTAAAGAATAAATGAAAGCTGCACTTAAGTACATAAGACCATAAGAATGGCCATATTGGGTCAGACCAAAGGTCCATCCAGCCCAGTATCCTGTCTACCGACAGTGGCCAATGCCAGGTGCCCCAGAGGGAGTGAACCTAACAGGTAATGATCAAGTGATCTCTCTCCTGCCATCCATCTCCATCATCTGACAAACAGAGGCTAGGGACACCATTCCTTACCCATCCTGGCTAATAGCCATTAATGGACTTAACCTCCATGAATTTATCTAGTTCTCTTTTAAACCCTGTTATAGTCCTAGCCTTCACAACCTCCTCAGGCAAGGAGTTTCACAGGTTGACTGTACGCTGTGTGAATAACTTCCTTTTATTTGTTTTAAACCTGCTGCCCACTAATTTCATTTGGTGGCTCCTAGGTCTTATATTATGGGAACAAGTAAATAACTTTTCCTTATTCACTTTCTCCACACCACTAATGATTTTATATACCTCTATTATATCCCCCCCTTAGTATCCTCTTTTCTAAGCTGAAAAGTCCTAGCCTTTTTAATCTCTCCTCATATGGGACCCGTTCCAAACCCCTAATAATTTTAGTTGCCATTTTCTGAACTTTTTCTAATGCCAGTATATCTTTTTTGAGATGAGGAGACCACATCTGTACGCAGTATTCAAGATGTGGGCGCACCATCGATTTATATAAGGGCAATAAGATATTCTCAGTCTTATTCTCTATCCCTTTTTTTACGATTCTTAACATCCTGATTGCTTTTTTGACTGCCGCTGCACACTGTGTGGACATCATCAGAAAACTATCCACGATGACTCCAAGATCTCTTTCCTGATTAGTTGTAGCTAAATTAGCCCCCATCATATTGTATGTATAGTTGGGATTCTTTTTTCCAATGTGCATTACTTTACATTTATCCACATTAAATTTATTTGCCATTTTGTTGCCCAATCACTTAGTTTTGTGAGATCTTTTTGAAGTTCTTCACAGTCTGCTTTGGTCTTAACTATCTTGAGCAGTTTAGTATCATCTGCAAACTTTGCCACCTCACTTTTTACCCCTTTCTCCAGATCATTTATGAATAAGTTGAATAGGATTGGTCCTAGGACTGACCCTTGGGGAACACCTCTAGTTACCCCTCTCCATTCTGAAGATTTACCATTTATTCCTATCCTTTGTTCCCTGTCTTTTAACCAGTTCTCAATCCATGAAAGGATCTTCCATCTTATCCCATGACAACTTAATTTACATAAGAACCTTGGTGAGGGACCTTGTCAAAGGCTTTCTGGAAATCTAAGTACACTATGTCCACTGGATTCCCCCTTGTCCACATGTTTGTTGACCCCTTCAAAGAACTTTAATAGATTAGTAAGACATGATTTCCTTTTAAAGAAACCATGTTGACTTTTGCCCAACAAGTTATGTTCTTCTATGTGTCTGACAACTTTATTCTTTACTATTGTTTCAACTAATTTGCCCAGTACTGACATTAGACTTATCGGTCTGTAATTGCCAGGATCACCTCTAGGGCCCTTTTTAAATATTGGCGTTACATTAGCTATCTTCCAGTCATTGGGTACAGAAGCCGATTTAAAGGACAGGTTATAAACCATAGTTAATAGTTCCGCAATTTCACATTTGAGTTCTTTCAGAACTCTTGGGTGAAGAGTTCTGGTCCCGGTGACTTGTTACTGTTAAGTTTATCAATTAATTCCAAAACCTCCTCTAGTGACATTTCAATCTGTGACAATTCCTCAGATTTGTCACTTACAAAGGATGGCTCAGGTTTGGGAATCTCCCTAACATCCTCAACCATGAAGAATTCATTTAGTTTCTCCGCAATGACTTTATCGTCTTTAAGTACTCCTTTTGTGTCTCGACAGTCCATGGGCCCCACTGGTTGTTTAGCAGGCTTCCTGCTTCTGATGTACTTAAAAGGTAATAACAAAATGTTTTTTGAGTTTTTGGCTAACTGTTCTTCAAACTCCTTTTTGGCATTTCTTATTACATTTTTACACTTAATTTGGCAGTGTTATGCTCCTTTCTATTTACCTCACTAGCATTTGACCTCTGCTTTTTAAAAGATGCCTTTTTCTCTCTCACTGCTTCTTTTACATGGTTGTTAAGCTACGGTGGCTCTTTTTTAGTTCTTTTACTATGTTTTTTAATTTGGGGTATACATTTAAGTTGGGCCTCTATTATGGTGTCTTTGAAAAGGGTCCATGCAGCTTGCAGGGATTTCACTCTAGTCACTGTACCTTTTAATTTCTATTTAACTAACCCCCTCATTTTTGCATAGTTCCCCTTTCTGAAATTAAATGCCACAGTGTTGGGCTGTTGAGGTGTTCTTTCCACCAGAGGAATGTTAAATGTTATTATATTATGATCACTATTTCCAAGTGGTCATGTTATAGTTATCTTTTGGACCAGATCCTGCGCTCCACTCAGGACTAAATCGAGAATTGCCTCTCCCCTTGTGGGTTCCGGTACCAGCTGCTCCAAGAAGCAGTCATTTAAAGTATCGAGAAATTTTGTCTCTGCATTTCATCCTGAGGTGACATGTACCCAGTCAATATGGGGATAATTGAAATCCCCCACTATTATAGAGTTCTTCATTTTGATAGACTCTCTAATCTCCCTTAGCATTTCATCATCACTATCACTATCCTGATCAGGTGGTTGATAATAGAGCCCTACTGTTATATTCTTATTAGAGCATGGAATTACTATCCATAGAGATTCTATGGAACATGTGGATTCATTTAAGATTTTTACTTCATTTGATTCTACATTTTCTTTCACATAAAGTGCCACCCTCCCACCCCAACCCCGCATGACCTGTTCTGTCCTTCCGATATATTTTGTACCCCAGAATGATTGTGTCCCATTGATTGTACCCACTCCACCAGGTTTCTGTGATGCCTATTATATCAATATCCTCCTTTAACACGAGGCACTCTAGTTTACCCACCTTATTATTTAGACTTCTAGCATTTGTGTACAAGCACTTTAAAAACTTGTCACTATTTATTTGTCTTCCCTTTTCTGATGTGTCAGATTCTTTTTTATGTGAATGTTTCTCATCTGATCTCGCCCATACTATATCCTGTTCCATCCTCTCCTTCTGACTAGAACCTAGAGAATCTCTATCAATAGACTCTCCTCTAAAAGAAGTCTCTGTCCGATCCATGTGCTCCTCTGCAACAATTGGCTTCCCCCCATCTCTTAGTTTAAAAACTGCTCTGTAACCTTTTTAATGTTAAGTGCCAGCAGTCCAGATCCACTTTGGTTTAGGTGGAGCCTATCCTTCCTATATAGGCTCCCCCTATCCCCAAAGTTTCCCCAGTTCCTAATAAATCTAAACCCCTCCTCTCTACACCATCATCTCATCCACACATTGAGACTCTGAAGCTCTGCCTGCCTACCAGACACTGCGCGTAGAACTGGAAGCATTTCTGAGAATGCTACCATAGAGGTCCTGGATTTCAGGCTCTTTCCTAGCAGCCTAAATTTGGCCTCCAGGATGTCTCTCCTACCCTTCCCTATGTCATTGGTACCTACATGTATCACGACCACCGGCTCCACCCCAGCACTACACTTAAGTCTATCTAGATGCCTCGAGAGATCCACAACCTTCGCACAGGCAGGCAAGTCATACGGTTCTCCTAGTCATCACAAACCCAGCTATCTATGTTTCTAATGATCGAATCTCCCATTACTAACACCTGCCTTTTCCTAATGACTGGAGTTCCCTCCTCTGGGAAAGGGTTAAGTTTTGCTGGGCTTTTTCAAGATGTAATTTGAATTTCTAGGTGGTAAAATATAAGTTATCTTGCTATTTTGATCCATTTGTTAATCTATCTTCTTGCACCCATATTTCTAGAAGGCATAATTTCTGGAAATGGTATTACATACAAGAGAATGTAATAGTTGTCATTGCCTTGCACAAAATATTCCAAAATCCTCACATACACAATGCATATCCAAGGGGCCTTCATTCTCCAGCACTTACTAAGACAGAGCAAGGTATTCTTTAGTCTTATTTATGCCTCTTGAAAATAATGCATTGTTCTATTAATCTGAAACTGTCACTAAAAGTAAGGTTTTTAAAAATGAATCTTTATTCATATTTTTCTCTTTTTAAAAAAATCTATTTTTCCTGAATGAATTTAAGTTAACTAGCTTCCCCAGTGGAAAAAATTAACAATTTCCATGTGTATGATTAAAAGTAGCGCTGTCGATTAATTGCGGTTAACTCACATGATTAACTCAAAAAATTGTTATTTTAAAAATTAATCGTGATTAATCGCAGTTTTAATTGCACTGTTAAACGATACAATACCAATTGAAATTTATTAAATATTTTGGATGTGTTTCTACATTTTCAAATATATTGATTTCAATTACAATACAGAATACGAAGTGTATACTGCTCACTTTATATTATTTTTATTACAAATATTTGTACTGTAAAAATGATAAAAGAAACAGTATATTTCAATTCCCCTCATAAAAGTACCGTAGTGTAATCTGTTTATTGTGAAATGCAACTTACAAATGTAGATTTTTTTTGTTTCATACCTGTACTCAAAAACAAAACAATGTAAAACTTTAGAGCCTACAAGTCCACTCAGTCCTACTTCTTGTTCAGACAATCACTAAAACAAACAAGTTTGTTTACATTTACAGGAAATAATGCTGCCAGTTTCTTATTTACAATGTCTCCTGAAAGTGAGAACAGCCATTCACATGGCCAGCATTGCAAGGTATTTACATGCCAGATATGCTAAACATTCATATGCCCCTTCATGCTTCGGCCACCAGTCCAGAGGACAGGCTTCCATGCTGACGACGCTCGTTAAAGAAATAATATGTTAATTAAATTTGTGACTGAACTCCTTGGGGGAGAATTGTATGTCTCCTGCTCTGTGATTTACCCTTATTCTGCCATATATTTCCATGTTATAGCAGTCTCGGATGATGACCCAGCATGTTGTTCGTTTTAAGAACACTTTCACTGCAGATTTCACAAGACACGAAGAAGGTACCAATGTGAGATTTCTAAAGATAGCTACAGCACGCAACCCAAGATTTAAGAATCTGAAGTGCCTTCCAAAATCTGAGAGGGACGGGGTGTGAAGCATTCTTTCAGAAGCCTTAAAAGCGCAACACTCCGATGCAGAAACTATAGAACCCGAATCACCAAAAAAGAAAATCAACCTTCTGCTGGTGACATCTGACTCAGATGATGAAAATGAACATGCATTGGTCTGCACTGCTTTGGACTGTTATCGAGCAGAACCCATCATCAACATGGACGCATGTCCTCTGGAATGGTGGTTGAAGCATGAAGGGACATACGAATCTTTAGCGCATCTGACACGTAAATATCTTGCAATGCTGGCTACCACAGTACCATGCGAATGCCTGTTCTCACTGTCTGGTGACATTGTGAACAAGAAGCGGGCAGCATTATCTCCTGCAAATGTAAATAAATCTGTTTGAGCAACTGGCTGAACAAGAAATAGGAATGAGTGGACCTGTAGGCTTTAAAGTTTTACATTGTTTTATTTTGGAATCCAGTTATTTTTTATACATAAAAACATTTGTAAGTTCAGCTTTCATGAGAGAGTTTGCACTACAGTACCTGTATTAAGTAAATTGAAAAATACTATTTCTTGTATTTTTACAGTGCAAATATTTGTAATAAAAAATAAATATAAAGCAAGCACGGTACACTTTGTATTCTGTGTTGTAATTGAAATCAATATATTAGAAAATGTGGAAAACATCCAAGATATTAATATTATTAACAGCACAATTAATCAGTCTTAATTTTTTTAATCGCATGATTAATCGCAAATAATTTTTTTAATTGCTTGACAGCCCTAAATAAAAGCTTAGTTGCCTTTTTTTTTTTTTTTTTTTTTTTTGCAGTGGGCATTTATTTAATGTATCACCACCACAGAGAAGGAATATAACCAAGGCACTATGGTGTCACTGTTGATATTTTTCTCTGAATACAAACTCAGAATATTGAAACTCAATAGACCTCTGGACTCCATGGGAGATTGACCACAGCACCTTCTAACTACACCGACACTATCTCTTGGCATGAAGATGCTATAAGCTTAAGACTCCTGGGTTCAAGTCCCAGCTCTGCCACTGACCAGCTCAGTGACGCTGGTCTGTTTTTGATTCCCATCCCATCTTTGTCTGTCTTGTCTCTTTAAATTGTATGATATTCATGGGCAGGAACCATTTTTTATTATGGGTTTACAAGAGTGCTTAGAACAATGGAGCCCTGGTCTCAGTTAGGGGCTCTAGGCACTACTGTAGTACAGTATTGAAGAAGCTACCGCCATCAAGATGAAATTGCCCATTAGAAAAAGCATTTAAGGTCAAATTCTTCTTTCATTAAAAGGCCCAGTCCATCTCCCACTGAAGACAATGGGAGTTGCACTGGGACTGGGCCCTTACACTGGTGTAAATTAGGAGCATTTCCCCTGAAGTCAGTGAAGTTATACAAGTATAAGATCAGCGTGAGAGAAGAATCAGGCTCCTCCAGTAGAATAGCTGTACCCAAAAAATACTATTTTGATATATTTACTTGAGTTTTTATCCGGAAGTCTGTCTATCTTCCACACTACAGCCCTATAGGCACTTTCATATTTTGCTGTTCCAATTGAGACCTGAATTACAGGATCAGATTCAACTTCATGTAAAGAACCAAGGCATGTTTTTCTGTTCATTTTTGCTTTTAGGGACTTCTGTCTTTGGAGATTCATTGTCCAAAGCGCTTTGATCCACTGTGCAGGAACTGGAAAGCGTATCATGACATTTTCACAGTATTTCATGGAATGCAAACGTGCTGGAATCAGAGAAGTAGAAGACATGTTTATAAAAGCCTGAAGTTCAATGTATGCTCCTTGAACAACTACTGCAGCCTTTAAAGAAAATGGAAGGTCTTGCCCATTATACAGTGTCTTGAAACGCATCAGTTCTAATCTACAGGCATCCTGGGGTATAAACTTAATAATTCTAGATTGCTCAAACTCATGTGTTTTGACACACTTATGGAAATGGTAGTCAAGAATATCAATCCATTTCTTCTCCAGGTCCTTGTCAAAATAACATTCATCTCTTTTCTGAAGCTCTAGATCGTTTAAAGTAAAAAAGCATTCAGTATTGCCATTCACAAAACACATACAATAAATGTGTGTGATGACAGCACTTTCTACGAGTTTTCCTTCTGTTTTAGTGATTTTCCCCCAAAACTTATCCACTATTTCTAGTATAATTTCTTGTTCCTCATAATTTCTCTTTTGCTTACAGATGGCTGGAAGCTTCATTAACTCTTCCTCAACTGTTGCAAGGAAGTCAGTGAAGTCATTGTAATCCGTGGTTCCTAACTTTAGCATCTGCTCCACCTCCGGTTCATGGACCACTTCTGCTTTGGGGTGGAATTTTCTTTTCTCTGTATAAGACACATATTCAATCTTCACAGTATGGATTTTTCCTGAAACACTACAGTTCTCTAGCTTGGGTTCTGACAGTTTACAGTATGGTTGGAGCTGGAATTCTTTGAAAGGTTTTTCAAGGCCCTTCTCATAGTACATTTGTAAAATGCCCCCAGGTAGGACTTTAAGATAAATAGGACCCCATTGCCGAGATGACATCATATTCTTCTTCTCAGGAATTCTTAGCATGATAGGCCAACCATCTTTTTTTTGGCTCCTGAAGAGACTGTGTGGAATGAAAGAAGAGAGATTATGCCATGCATGTATGCTGGAGGCAGACAGGCTTCCCAAAGTATCAGTTTGCAAATGTTCAAGCCTTTCACAGACATAACTGAAGGAATTCTGATTGAGACTTTTCTGATCATGGCAAGTGTCTTTTTCTTTAGGATGGCAAATACCTCTGCAAAGCTTTTTATCCTTTCTTTGTGTGTCAACATTACAGGGAGACATGCTAGTTGAGCACCCCTCTTTCCCAAATAGAGTTGAAAAAGCACAGTCATTCTGAAAATATTGGAAGCGTTCCAATTCCAACTGATCTTCTAATTTATTGCAGCTTTCTTGGTAAGTAGGATTTATTTCACCTGGGGTTGCTTG
Organism: Trachemys scripta elegans; assembly: GCF_013100865.1. NCBI lineage: Eukaryota > Metazoa > Chordata > Testudines > Emydidae > Trachemys > Trachemys scripta. The sequence goes on along the minus strand of NC_048300.1, from coordinate 26,974,873 downwards.
TTTAGAGAATAAAATCTTAGGTGGATTATCGTTAGCGGCAGTGCTCAGTTTCTGAAAAGCTAAGGAAGAACAAGTCCCAGGTGGTGGGTGAAGGTTAATGTTTGATGACAATTCAGGAATAGGATAAAGAATGTGAATTCCTGATTTGGGGGTACAGGGACTTCCTGAATACTCTTTGGTAGGTGTAGAAAGTGGAGAGTTACTAGGAGGTCCAGGATTTAAGTAAAAGTCAGCTATAGGAGAAGAAAGTGGAGTGCTGCTTGTAGAAGATGACCTACTGGAAGATTCATGCATATTAGCAAGATTGAGATTAAGACTATTTGCTTTACAGGTATTACAATTTTCCACTGATTTTTGAGGAGACTGAAAGAGGGGTTCATCATCAAAAGTGACCCAGTTTGCTGGATATGTGGAACACATCTTGTAGGAAAAAACTTGAAACACTTATACAGGTATCACCTCTGAGTCATCTGTTAAGAAATAACACAAAACAAGAACAGACGTGATAAGAAATAAATGCAATTACTTTTGAAAAAAACTTGTAACATTCAAATTTCATAATGCCTACATTTTCATGAGTATCCAGTTTTGGGCACCTCAATTTCTGGATGCACAACTTGAGTCACCTAAGGCTTGATTTTTAAAGTACTGAGCACCCATAGACCTCCAATTGATGTCACAAATTGGGCACCCAAACTTAGCGGACAGCTTTGAACATTTGATCTACACACCCACACACACTGTAAGTGGAGCTGACAGAAATACCTATAGGTAAGGTTGCCTAACGTTTTCCATTATAAGGCTCTGTCATCTTTGGCAAAATAACTGTTTGAGCTGAAATTTTCATGCTGGGTATCTGCCTCATGATGAATTTTTTGGGAAAGTTCAGCAAAAATGGCTCATCTGTTTCCAAGATGGAGGCTAGGGGGGGAATGCATTGCTTTGCCCATGTTAAAAAATTCTTACAACTGTTTTGCTGAGAAGCTATAGCACTTCCATGCTTTGGGGCAGAAACTTACCATTTGGAAGAGGGGCATGTGTGTGGGTGGAGGAAGCTGGGTTCTCTCACCCTATGCCCTTTTTCTGTCTCTGAAATTTCACCCAAATTTGGCTGAGTTATAAGCCTCTGAAATTATAAATTTACATATCTCAGAAGTTTGTTGTGGCTGGCAGAAAAATTCCCTGAACATTCCATCTGTACTGAGCCTGATCTACCCACACAGAGTTCTGTGCCAGCCACAATTCACATGCTCCAACAAGAGGCTGAGCAGAACTCAGGCCAGGGAGACTGATGCCTAGGCAGCATGGAGGAAAAGGAAACAGTCAAACTCAAATGCATACGACTAGGTGCAGAGGGACAGGATGGAAGGGTCCTATGGAGGAAAAAAGTAATTAATGTAGTTAAAGACTGTCATATTACATAATCATAAAGGAGCATATTAAGATTGCACAAGCAACTTGAATTCTGGCATTTCCTAACTTTTGAGTGCTACACTTTACCTTAAAACATTCTTAACATAGGAATGTGTGCATGGAGGGTGTGTGAGCTATATGTAATTTTATTTACAAACAATTAAAAGTTCTGCTCACTCCACGAGACTTTTGTGCTGGCTCTTTTCCTGATTATAGTTGTTGGTAATAGCAGTAGGGAGAAACACATCCAAAGTGTGGGGGGAAACATAATATTCTTGCCCTTTGTACCTGTGATGTCAAAAGCCAGCTTTGAAGGAAATACTAGGCTTTGTCCCCACATAAATTTAGTATCCATGCCTTCTTGTTCTTCAAGACAGTTAAGAATAAATAACTTAAGCAAAACCACACGAAAGTAACACTGAAGCATTCAGAACAAATTGTGGTGTTACAAAGTATCTTCATTGTCTATGCTATGGTGAGCCAATTTTTCCCAAACCACATAAAGTTTTCTATTCTGTAAGTACTGTAAATAGATATGGTCACCTCAGGGCTTCTTACCATCAGGATGTACACGTTGTTAGCAAGATATGACTGAAAATTCCACATCTAATTTGTTTTGTGGTTGTCTGAAATGGCTCACATTAGATTTGCTTTTGTAGTAGAGGCATGGAATGGACATTTCAGAAGCATAAATACATTTCGAATATTAAAAGTATAAAATGACATTCTGTATACCACATTTTAGTGGATACTAAAATTTATTATAGATAGAGCTAATAACAACATCCTTTATAGGGAGAGCTGGCAGAAAGACCTCTAAGAAAGACTATCTAACATTGTCCATTTACAAGCAACTAATAACAGACCTTATACTTTGCCAAACTTTAACCATCCAGGCTGAAATTTTCATGAAAGGTGTCTGACTCAGACTAAATTATGTTTTGAAAATTTCAGTTAAAACGGTTCTGCTATTTCTCAGAGCAAAGTTAGGGAAGATTATGTTGTTCTACCCTTGTTAAAAAAAAACCCTTATTACCATTTAATTGAGAAGCTCTAGGGCCTCCAGGCTTTGGAATAGGGACTTGAAACTTGGCAAGGTGGGAGTCTGCTTGATATCAGGGATGTGCGTTTTGCTGTCACCATAAAAATCCACCCTAATTTTGTTGAATTCTGGCATTTCCGAACTTTTGAGTGCTAGACTTTACAACCTTAAAACATTCTTAACTAGGGCTGTCAAGCGATTAAAAAAATTAATCATGATTAATCGTGCTGTTAAACAATAATAGCATACCATTTATTTAAATACTGTGGATGTTTTCTACATTTTCAAATATATTGACTTCAATTACAACACAAATTACAAAGTTTACAGTGCTCAGTTTTTATTTATTTTGTATTACAAATATTTGCACTGTAAACAAAAGAAATAGTATTTTTCAATTCACCTAATACAAGTACTGTAGTGCAATCTCTTTATCATGAAAGTTGAACTTACAAATGTAGAATTATGTACAAAATAACTGCATTCCAAAATAAAACAATGTAAAACTTTAAAGCCTATAAGCCCACTCATTCCTACTTCTTGTTTAGCCAATCGTTTACATTTACAGGAGATAATGCTGCCTGCTTCTTGTTTACAATGTCATCTGAAAGGGAGAACAGGTGTTCGCATGACACTGTTGTAGCCGGCGTCGCAAGATATTTATGTGCCAGCTGTGCTAAAGATTCATATGTCCCTTCATGCTTCATATGTCTATTCCAGAGGATATGCGTCCATGCTGATGACTAGTTCTGCTCGATAACGATCCAAAGCAGTGCAGACTGATGCATGTTCATTTTCATCATCTGAGTCAGATGCCACCAGGTTGATTTTCTTTTTTGATGGTTCGGGTTCTGTAGTTTCTGCATTGGAGTGTTGCTCTTCTAAGACTTCTGAAAGCATGCTCCACACCTCCTCCCTCTCAGATTTTGGAAGGCACTTCAGATTCTTAAACCTTGGGTCAAGTGCTGTAGCTATCTTTAGAAATCTGATATTTGAACCTTCTTTGTGTTTTATCAAACTGTAGTAAAAGTGTTCTTAAATCAAACAACATACACTGGGTCACTATCTGAGACTACCGTAATACAAAATATATGGCAGAATGCAGGTCAGACCACGGAGCAGGAGACATACAACTGTCCTCCAAGAATTCAGTCACAAATTTAATTAACACTTTTTTTTTTTAAACAAGCATCATCAGCATGGAAGCATGTCCTCTGGAATGGTGGTCGAACATGAAGAGGCATATGAATGTTTAGCATATCTGGCATGTAAATACCTTGGAATGCCGGCTACAAAAGTGTCATGCAAATGCCTGTTCTCGCTTTCAGGTGACATTGTAAACAAGAAGCAGGCAGCATTATCTCCTGTAAATGTAAACAATGTTTGCTTTAATGATTGACTGAACAAGAAGTAGGACTGAGTAGGCTTGTAGGTTTTAAAGTTTTACCTTGTTTTGTTTTTGAGTGCAATTATGTAACCAAAAAAAAATCTAAATTTGTAAGTTACACTTTCACAATAAAGAGATTGCACTACAGTACTTGTATGAGGTGCATTTAAATATATTGTCTTTTGTTTATCATTTTACAGTGCAAATATTCATAATCAAAAATAATAATATGAAGTGAGCACTGTACACTTGTGTTCTGTGTTGTAATTGAAATCAATACATTTGAAAATGTAGAAAAACCTCCAAAAATATTTAATAAATTTCAATTGGTATTCTATTGTTTAACAGTGCGATTAAAACTGTGATTAATCTCAATTAATTTTTTTAATCATGATTTTTTTGAGTTAATCGCATGAGTTAACTGCGATTAATCGACAGCCCTATTCTTAACATAGGGATGTATGCATGGAGGAAATGTGTGCTACGTATAATAAAAAAAATGCAAATTTCACGTGCTCAGTAGACAATTCATGAGGACCTCCAGAACCTTCCAAAGACATGATTGAAATCTTGCAAGCCTCTCTGGGATTGTGCTAAAGTTCCTAAAGCATCCTCATGCAATTCTGAGGCACTTTGGAAAGTTTTCTAGGATAATGCTAATGTCCAAAACACACACTAAATTGCCAACTCTGAAAAAAAACTTCGAGCCTACCCCAGAAACAATGGTCTGCACTGAATATTTTAGAACATTGCATGGCAGATGTCTCTCATCTTCCAAAGGTGTAAGAGATGACAGCAACACACAGGGTGACTGTGGACACAACCAAAACTATGGACCACATTGTAAATCAGTGCCCACTTTGATCATTTGCCAGTGGCATCCCAGATTTACATCAAGCCACTCCCGAAGCTACCAATCAGCTCACTAATCTGGACTTGGTTATCTGAACATTGTTAATCACCTCTCTTGCCATACGAAAGAAGAAGTAGTGGTAGAACAGTTACAGGTTTGGAGCTAAATTCTCCACACTAACATGCTAGAGGAGCTAAGCAGGACTTTCCCTGAAATTGCTCGTCCTTGCAGCAGGGGGTTGCTGTTGTATGAGACACAGAAACCAAAAGCAGGGAGGCCACCTGTAACACAATGTCCCTCAAAAGAGCACCCTGTAACTCCCATATTCATCATTCATATATCGTTGTGATATTTCATACAAAGCATGCCATGTATGATATTATATGAAAGGTTATGGTCTGCTGAAACCTACTGTTCTGTTCAAATATGTATATCATTAACATGTATGAAGTTATGATATTTTGCTGTATGGTTGTTACTGAAATATGTTGTCAGTTTGAGAGTCTCTACTACAAGGGTGGTGATCCCAGTCCAGGAGGGTGTTAACCAACCATTAATCAGCAGGGGAGTTGTAATCAAGGGATTTACAATTCAATGGCAGTTGCACAAGACCACAACAAGGACTGCTCAATCCAGTGACTCAGCAAAACTCACCAGGACATGTCTGGGCAAGTGTTTTCTAGGCACATGAACTAAGAATATAAAAAAGGGGAGAGTGGCATCATGCTTTTGCCTTTCTCCTCCCCCACCTATGCTGGAAGCAACAAGAATACTGAGAAGACGAAGACTTCAACTGAGGAGACTGGTTGTATTGAGACCTGTGTATTAAGAACTGTAACATCCAATGGGGTAAGAAAATTGCTCAATTTAAATATTGCCTAGTGTAATAAGATTTAAGATTTAGATTGTGTGCTTATCTTTTATTTTCTGTGGTAATTATTTTGCTTGAAGTGCTTGAGAAATCTCAACTCAGGTTACAAAGGCGAGGGCATGATCTCTCCACATTGAGGGTGGAGCGGACTGGGTAATAAACTTACACTGGTTGGGCTTCTGACCAGGGCAAGACAGTACAGTTCTGTGGTATAAGGCTGGGGAACTAGAGGGAATTAGCTGGTGCCTTTCTCTGAGTGATTTGTGAGTGGCTCCGGGAGCATTCATGCAATTTAGCTGGGTGTGGGGATCCACATGCTGCTGTGCTGATTGATAACAGCACCTGGAGGGGTTTGCTGCTTGTCACTAACAAAGCATTGTATCTTCAGGGAGAGGGAGAGGGACATGGGGCTGCAGAGAGACAGGGACAGGTGCTGGGGAAGACACAGTCTATGCCTGAGGTGACAGGATTTGAATTCTGGTGGGGATAGGTGCAGAGGGGTACAGAGATAGGCTGGGGGGAGGGGAGACAAAGACAGGCAGTTGGTGTTGCATAGGAGGGGAAACAGGTAGGTGCATGCTAAGGGACAGGGAAAGAAGGGTAACCACTTAAGCACATTTCCCCTCCAAAACCTGAAATGGAACCCAGGATTCCTGACTCTCAACTTTTCTTTGGTGTCAGCAAAGAGCTGTGAATCCTACTAGCAAAATGTGTCCCATCAGCCTCTGGTGGCTGGTCCACAATGAGATAACAGCCTCGTACAACCATCCATTATTCCATTAGTGTGCTAGGGATCTACAGGTCCAAACCCAGCTAATGACCTCTGAGGAGGGAGCGGGGGGGAGAGACAATATGGTAGATAGTTTTGACAATTTTGGCCTTAATCTCTCTGTGCATCAGTTCCCCAGCTGTAAAATGGCTATTATAACTCCTCCATTATAAGACCTACTGGTGTTGTGAACATAAATTCATTCATATTTGTGAAGTGCTCAGATACTATGGTAACAAGTGCCACAGAAAAGCCCATGAGGAAATTAATAATTCTGTATTTAGTGCAGGGTTTGGATGGTGAGCAGTAAATAAGGCCTGAAGTCACATTTTGGCTAAAGAGAAATAATTAATAACTACTCATTCAGTGAGCACCATCCATCCTGTGCACTGAATGAGACAGTGTCCTGTGGAAAAATTAGTATATGATAATGTAATTAAAACTGTATCATAATACACTACACACAAAGAGATAAATTGCCAGTGCAACCTTAACCCTGGAATTCCCTAGCTTGTGAAGGCTTAACTGTACAACCTTAAACAGGTTCTATAAACAGTATTTATTTTGTGTATAGATTGGATTTTGCTTGTAATTTGTGGGATGACTTTCACTAAAAGAAGTGAAGATCAGATACAGGGAACTGAAGATGATAACACCCAAAATACTCAAAATTATTTCAGCTTCTGACTTAACCTGTCAGAGATTGCAGAAATGTGGGCACACAGAATATGAGGGTTGGAAGGGACCTCAGGGTTGTCTAGTCCAACCCCCGGCTCAAAGCAGGACCAATCCCTAGACAGATTTTTGCCCCAAAACCCTAAATGGCTCCCTCAAGAATTGAACTCACAACCCTGGGTTTAGCAGGCCAATGCTCAAACCACTGAGCTATCCCTCCCCACATTTAGATTGGCAAATCCAAACCCTTTTCAGGATGGTTTATAGGTCTGGTGGTTTATGAAGAGACTCTTTTACACTTGACTTTAGCCACAAGCCCAAGAAGTAGGGACACACATTCATTCTGCTAAGCACTGATTTGGCTGGGAGTCTGGAACAGAACAATTCATTCAATCAGTAAATAAATTAGGTTTAACTGAAATATTCTTCTGATATAAGCATTATTACGCTTATCTGGATTATGCTTATCTGGATGATGGGATGGATTGCATCCTCAGCAAGTTCGCAAATGACACTAAGGGGGGGGGGGGGGGGGGAGATATGCTGGAGGGTAGGGATAGGTTCCAGAGTGACCTGGACAAATTGGAGGATTGGGCCAAAAGAAATCTAATGAGGTTCAATAAGGACAAGTGCAGAGTCCTGCACTTAGGATGAAGAATCCCATGCAGAATCTATAGGCTAGGGACCGACTGGCTAAGCAGCAGTTCTGCAGAAAAGGACCTGGGGATTACAGTGGATGAGATGGAGTATGAGTCAGCAGTGTGCCCCTGTTGCCAAGAAGGCTAACAGCATATTGGGCTGCATTACTAGGAGCATTGCCAGCAGATCGAGGGAAGTGATTATTCCCCTCTATTCGACACTGGTGAGGCCACATCTGGAGTATTGCGTCCAGTTTTGGGCTCCCCACTACAGAAAGGATGTGGACAAATTGGAGAGTCCAACGGAGGGCAATGAAAATGATCAGGGGGCTGGGGCACATGACTTATGAGGAGAGGCTGATGGAACTGGGCTTGTTTAGTCTGCAAAAGAGAAGAGTGAGGGGGGATTTGATAGCAGCCTTCAACTACCTGAAAGGGGAGTTCCAAAGAGGCTGGAGCTTGGCTGTTCTCAGTGGTGGCAGATGACAGAACAAGGAGCAATGGTGTCAAGTTGCAGTGGGGGAGGCCTAGGTTGGATATTAGGAAACACTATTTCACTAGGAGGGTGGTGAAGTACTGGAATGGGTTACCTAGGGCGGTGGTGGAATCTCCATCCTTAGAGGTTTCTAAGGCCCGGCTTGACAAAGCCCTGGCTGGGATGATTTAGTTGGTGAGGGTCCTGCTTTCAGCAGGGAGTTGGACTAGATGACCTCCTTCTCTTCCAACCCTAATCTTCTATGATTCTATGATTATTAAATGTAATCTGTATGAGAATTCAAGCAGTAAATCAGTGATACTCAGACTGAGGCTCGCAAGCCACAAGTGGCTCTTTACTGTATCTCCTGCAGCTCTTTGCAGCACGTTATTAAAACATTGGTTAATAATTAAATCACACAATCTAAGTTATTAACCAGTCAGGATGCTTTTACTATTTTATTAATCAATTGTAGAATACTTGGTCAGTTATTTTGCTGTGAGAATAATTTATAGATATACTATATATATATATAGTAAATTAAACAATGAATTCACACTACTGTGGTTCTTTTGGGTAATGCTGGTTGCCAATTTGGCTCCTGAACCCCTGAGATCGGTGTATCACTGAAGTAAACAGTTAACCTGGACTTTAATTTTTAAATGTACAATTTAAAACACGAAACACATAACATTATATCCCTATATTAGATATATTGTCCCCAAAGAGTTCTTCCCCCCCTCCACTCCTTGTGGTTGATGAAGAAACAAGAAATAAATCTCTAATTATTATAAGGAAACAAAATACAATGAAACACCGCAGGGTTTGTACAAATGCTGTTCATTCTAGAAAGGATATCCTGATTATGTCAGTACACATTCATGTCTGCATGAAAGCACAAGAATGGCCATGTTCCTACTCATTGTACCACCTGCATGTATATTCCTATATAATTTAGGATTAGACAACAGTTACTTGGAAGCATTTTCCCCTCACAGCTATATCATCAATTTGTTTATCTGAGTTATTTGTCATATAGCCATACAAACCATTCTTAGTCTGTAGAGATTAGGAAACCAGTTTCTTTCTAAAAAGGAAAGAGTTCAGCCAAATGAATTTGTATGTTGTGCCATACACTTTGCAATTTCTTTTGGGCCATCTTAAAATTTAGGAATGCATCCTGGTCTACGACAAATTTTTTACTTATTTTATTGCTGAACAAACAAGAATTTAGAATGGAGTTGTTTTAGTCTCTCATTATTTTTTGAACTCTAAACCTTTTTCTTCACAAAAAATATTTGCAGTATACTAGTTACTTTTAGTAAGATTTCTCCTCCACCTCTCAAAAGAGAGAGCATTCCAAATGGTTACATTGTAGTTAGGGCCCATTAGCATCTCCGTTATCCACTCAAACACTGCGTATGAGTTTGAAGTTTAGCAATGGACAGAAAACTTGGGTCATTTTCTCCCCACATCATTACCATTTTTTCTACTGTTTCAGCCACTCCCCTTTAGTTGCCAGCATTCTTCATTCACTTCTTTTCCGGTCTCCCCTCCTATCATCTTACTCCTGCAATCTCAAAATTACATGGTCTGTTTTCCACAGGCAAGCTGGTATCATCCCAAAATACCTTGCTACATTTTTTAATCACAGGTGGGGTGGTACTCACTTAGAGCATCACTTTTGCTGTGACAATCAGGAGCAAAGCATTCTGAGGCACATCAACAAGTTGGAGAGTGGTGGAAAGTGGGCACAGAAGTTCTGCATTAGAGCTCAAAGGGAGGTTACAAGAGACAAGTAAGTGATGGGAGGAGGAGATGATGATGAGTGGGCAGAAAGGAAGTGATCGAAAGAGAAATTCTACTGAAACGGACACAGGAGAGTGCAGAGATAGGGCTTGAATTGGGTAGGACAAAGCATAAACCTTTTATTTAACTATTTTGACACACACAAGTTGTTAAATATGGACTAGCATAAGTGAAAAAAAATGACAAAATATAAAATGTGACTAAGTACATAAACATTATATACAACAAATATATATTTTTCCTAAACAGCACTTTGTGAACTATTCCCCTTCCCATCACTGACACGGCACCTTTTCAATGTCAGTTATTCCACATGTTAATATTCGTATCTATTCCTCTGTCCACAGTTATTATCTTTCTATAAATTTTTTCTGTCTGAACATGAAATTACAGCTTTCTCCACAGATTTTGTTTTAAAGCTCCAGTTTTTTTACCTGTGAAATATTTAACTTCAGTTAATAAAAGTCTATGAAGAAAAACGTTTTTCCACATACATCTCTCTCATCTATATTTATGCCATTCATATGCCTTTTGGCATGAATGGAGCTTTCCCTTATTACTTTTTGAGATAATGGGAGCAAAAATACTACATGTATAAAAAACAAAAAAGAAATATTCAAATATATAGTACAGTGGAGCCTCAGAGTTACGAACAGCAGAGTTATGAACTGACCAGTCCACCACATACCTCATTTGGAACTGGAAGTACACGATCAGGTAGAAGCAGAGATCCAAAACAAACAAACAAAAAAGCAAATACAGTACAGTACTGTGTTAAATGTAAACTACTAAAAAAATTAAGGGAAAGCAGCATTTTTCTTCTGCATACTAAAATTTCAAAGCTGTATGAAGTCAATGTTCAGTTGTAAACTTTTGGAAGAACAACCATAATGTTTTGTTCAGAGTTATGAACATTTCAGAATTACAAACAACCTCCATTCCTGAGGAGTTAGTAACTCTGAGATTCTACTGTAGTCCATTGACCTCCACTTATGGAACTCTAGATCTGACCACAGCACCATGAAAAAAAGATTTTAAAAAAAAATTAATAATATTGTAATAAAAGGGAATTCACACCCTGCATTTGTAATGGGTAGTATTAGTGCCATTCCATTTGCAGCTTACAAAATAAGCATTTGCAGTCATACATTGCTGTATCCCACTGCTGTTATTTCTCTGCTGCCTTCACTGTGCAGGGCTCAACAAATTAATCTTTCTTTAAAAAACAACCTGACATGAAGTGCTTCAATTCACTCCTTTTCAGGAATTTTAAGAAACTTTTCCTTGGAAATGGCAATGAAGCAGAGCTTTAAATATACCAGTTCTCACTCTTGAAAAACTAGAATGGGATCCATGTAAATTTAACCTACAAATTCTTAATCAGAGGAAAACTGTACACAAAGACATTGACCTTACATTAGTACATATGTTGTGCAGCTCATAACATCTAAATCACAAGAATGTGTGGTATTTAATACAGAAATGTGACAGGAAATACCATTTGTAGAATACTAAAACCAGACCAAAAAAATTGGTGTTCAAATGATAAGGTTCTGTAAAGGCTAATTCCTCACAAGGGCCCCGCAAGGATTCTAAAAATTAATACTGGCCACTCCAGGCTTGTATTAAACTCCCAAGGTTATAGCTTTTCTCTGACCTTGGATTGGTAGATACTGCCACTACCCAAGTAGTGAGAGCCCAGGAAGGCACCCTTGGGAATTCCTTCCTGTGGAGCACCCTCAAGCCCTTTCACCCCCCGACTCCGGGGAAGAGCTGAGACAGGAAAAAAAAAAAAAAAAAGGGAAATCAGCTGTTGCCACCAGCTAATTAAACAACATGTGCACAAACCTCTTAAGACACAAAAATCCAATTCTGTTCTTAAAAAAGGTAAATTTTATTAATAAAAAAAAGAAAGAAAATACATCTGGGAACTCAGGCTATTGCTAGATTTTAAAAGCACAACTACAAGGATTAAGCACGAAGAATTAAGCTTTCTTGAGGTCCAGCTTAAAGGTTACAAGCAAAACAAAAGCACCTGGAGTTAGCACAGAGAAGTCCACAAGCCATAAAGAAATAAAAGGGATAAATCTAATTGTGTCTTCCTAGACATTTCCTGATCCACTTACATATCTGGGGTTCTAAATGAGTAGTTTCTAGGTATGATACTGATGATTTTTTCATACCTGGCCCAAGCTTCTTACAGCATAGCTCTGCCCTGTCCGCCTCTCCCTGGGAGAACAACAGATAGACAAAAGGAGAGTCTTTTCTCCATTTTAAAAAATTCTAGCCTTCCCATTAGCTCTTTTGGCCAGGTGTCCATTCACTTCCTTTTACCTATGCATAGCAGTGAGACTTTTTAACCCTTTACAGGTAGAGCAATTACTAAGAGGAATTTTATAGCTAACTGGCTGGCTGGGTGTTCATAAAAGGGAGCGGCCCCACCCTTTATTTACCACACACACACACACACACACACAAATCACAGACGGTGCTGGACAGCCTGGTTCAGGTTGGGTCCACACCGGCTGGGATTTCTTCCTGGAGATTTAGGAAAACAGAGTTAATAAGATACATGCACCTCTAATTTTACTACTATTACAGGAAGAACTAAACAGTATTTTCCACATTTTAAGGACTATAATGACTTAGAATACAGGACATTTTTACCTCGCTGATTCTGGAAAACCTTCCTGAGAGAGTGCATCAGCCATGTTGTTAGAGGCTCCTGATATGTGTTGTATCTCAAAATCAAAGTCTTGAAGAGCTAAACTCCACCGCAGAAGTTTTTTGTTAGTCTCTTTGACAGTGTGAAGCCCCTTTAGCGTAGCCTGGTCAGTATGCAGGTGGAAATGCTGTCCCCAAATGTATGGGCGTAGCTTCTCCAGAGCATACATAATGGCGTAACATTCTTTTTCTGAGACTGACCAGTGGCTTTCCCTCTCAGAAAGTTTTTTGCTGAGAAACACAATAGGATGGAATTGTTGATCTGGTCCTTCCTGCATTAAAACTGCTCCTACACCATGTTCGGATACATCTGTGGTTACAACGAAAGATTGGTCGAAGTCTGGGGCCCTTAGTACAGGGTTAGACATAAGGTAGTTAAAGGCTTTTTGACACTTCTCAGACCACTGAACTGCATTTGACTGTTTTTTCCTGGTTAGGTTGGTCAGTGGGGTGGCAATTTGGCTGTAGAGTGGTACAAATTGTCTGTAATTTAGGGACAGGCCAATTTTGAATAGCATTTACTTTAGCCTGTAGGGGGTTGATAGTTCCTTGACCCACTTGCTGTCCAAGGTATGTTACCCTGTTTAGCCCTATTACACATTTTTTGGCCTTAATGGTTACTCCTGCCACCCTTATGCGCTGGAAGACAGCTTGAAGGTGTTCTGCACATGAACCTGAGAATATGGCCACATCGTCAAGGTGGGCGACTGCAAATTCCCCAAATCCAGCCAGAAGGTTATCTACCAGTCTCTGGAAGGTGGCGGGTGCAGTCCAAAAGGGAGCACATTAAATTCATACAGCCCTACCTGGGTGATGAAGGCTGACCTTTCCTTGGTTGGGTTATCTAGCGGCACTTGCCAGTACCCCTTAGTTAAGTCTAAGGGCACATCTACATTTGCAAAGTTACAGCCCAGCAGTTACAGCACCGCTCAGAGAGCGCAGAAGGGAAAATGCTGTTGTGTGTTCACACTGATAGCTGCCTGCGCAATACCGTGTTCACACTTGCGGCACTAGCAGCGCTATTCAGAGTGGTGCACTCTGGGCAGCTATCCCACATAGCACCTCTTTCTCTTTTGCCATTAAGACTTGTGGGAAGGCGGTGGGGGTCACGGGGCATCCTGGGTCCAGAACCAATACCCCGTGATGCATTGCTTCGCATCCCATCAATCCCTGTACTTCCATCCACATTTGGCGCCATCTTTCAACGGTTTGTGTACTGCGTACCCTGCCTGTTCTGTCATCTGGTACCACTGAGAACACTCTAGATCCATCCTCTTTGGATCCCCTTTTCAGATAGTTGAAAGCTGCTATCAAATCCCCCCTCATTCCTCTCTTCTGCAGACTAAACAATCCCAGTTCCCTCAGCCTCTCTTCATACGTCATGTGCTCCAGCCTCCTAATCATTTTTGTTGCCCTCCGCTGGATTCTTTCCAATTTTTCCACACCCTTCTTGTAGTGTGGAAAAAACTGGACACCACTCCAGATGAGGCCACACCAATGTCAAATACAGGGGAGAATGATCACGTCCCTTGACCTACTGGCAATGCCTCTACTTATATAGCCCAAAATGCCATTAGCTTTCTTGGCAACAAGGGCACACTGTTGACTCATATCCAGCTTCTTCTCCACTGTTACCCCTAGGTCCTTTTCTGCAGAACTGCTGCTTAGCCATTTGGTCCCTAGTCTGTAGCAGTGCATGGGATTCTTCCGTCCTAAGTGCAGGACTCTGCAATTGTCCTTATTGAACCTCATCAGATTTCTTTGGGCCCAATCCTTTAATTTGTCTAGGTCCCTCTGTATCCGATCCCTACCGCTCCTCCCAGTTTAGTGTCATCTGCAAACTTGCTTAGGGTGCAGTCCACGCCATCCTCCAGATCATTAATGAAGATATTGAACAAAACCGGCCCCAGGACCGACTCTTGGGGCACTCAGCTTGATACCGGCTGCCAACTAGACATGGAGCCATTGATCACTACCCGCTGAGCTCAATGATCTAGCCAGCTTTCTATCCACCTTATAGTCCATTCATTCAGACCATACTTCTTTAACTTGGCAGCAAGAATACTGTGGGAGACCATATCAAAAGCTTTGCTAAAGTCAAGGAATAACATGTTCCCTGCTTTCCTCTCATCCACAGAGCCAGTTATCTCATCATAGAAGGCAATTAGGTTAGTCAGGCATGACTTGCCCTTGGTGAATCCATGCTGACTGTTCCTGATCACTTTCCTCTAAACTAAGTGCTTCAGAACTGATTCCTTGAGGACCTGCTCCATGATTTTTCCAGGGACCAAAGTGAGACTGACTGATCTGTAGTTCCCTGGATCCTCCCCCTTCCCTTTTTTAAAGATGGGCATTACATTAGCCTTTTTCCAGTCGTCTAGGACCTCCCGCGATCACCATGAGTTTTCAAAGATACTGGCCAATGGTTCTGCAATCACATCCGCCAACTCCTTTAGCACCCTCGGATGCAGTGCATCCGGCCCCATGGACTTGTGCTCATCCAGTTTTTCTAAATATTCCCGAACCACTTCCTTCTCCACAGAGGGCTGGTCACCTCCTTCCCATGATGTGCTGCCCAGTGCAGTAGTCTAGGAGCTGACCTTGTTTGTGAAGACAGAGGCAAAAAAAGCATTGAGTACATTAGCTTTTTCCACATCCTCGGTCACTAGGTTGCCTCCCTCATTTAGTAAGGGGCCCACACTTTCCTTGACCTTCTTCTTGTTGCTAACATACCTGAAGAAACCCTTCCTGTTACTCTTAACATCTCTTGCTAGCTGCAACTCCAAGTGTGATTTGGCCTTCCTGATTTCACTCCTCCATGCCTGAGCAATATTTTTATACTCCTCTCTGGTCATTTGTCCAGTCTTCCACTTCTTGTAAAATTCTTTTTTGTGTTTAAAATCAGCAAGGACTTCTCTGTTAAGCCAAGCTGGTCGCCTGCCATATTTACTATTCTTTCTACACATCAGGATGGTTTGTTCCTGCAACCTCAATCCCAAACTGCTGGCCAGTATGCTGCTTGCTCTGACCAACACGTCAAGAGTGGCAGTGGAGTTATTCCTTAAACTACAAAGGCAAGAGAAGTGCGACATTGATCTCACCATGCATATTAGCTACGACACAAGATTGCTTGTGGCATTCATGGAGGTGCTGACCAAAGTGGAACGCCGCTTTTAGGATCGGGAAACAAGCACTGAGTGGTGAGATCAAATCGTGATGCATGTCTGGGATGATGAGCAGTGGCTGCAGAACTTTCACATGAGGAAAGCCCCATTCATGGGACTGTGTGATGAGCTCACCCCAGCCCTGCGGCGCAAGAACACAAGAATGAGAGCTGCCCTGTTGTTGGAGAAGCGCGTGGCGATAGCACTGTGGAAGCTGGCTACTCCAAACTGCTACCCATCGGTCGCTAACCAGTTCAGAGTGGAAAAGTCGAGTGTTGGAGTCATGTTGATGGACGTGTGCAGGGCTATTAATAGCATCCTGCTCCAAAAGATTATGACTCTGGGTAACATGCATGACACTGTGGATGGCTTTGTACAAATGGGTTTCCCTAACTGCAGAGGGGCGATAGATGGCACGCACATTCCAAGTCTGGCACCAGACCACCTAGCTCCCAAGTACATTAATCACAAGGGGTATTTCTCAATGGTTCTCCCGGCACTTGTGGATCACTGTGGGCATTTTACAGACATTAATGCAGACTGGTCCGGCAAGGTGCATTATGCATGCATCTTTTTGAACACTGGCCTGTTCAAGAAGCTGCAAGCAGGGACTTTCTTCCCAGACCAGAAGATCACCGTACGGGAAGTCGAAATGCCCATTGTGATCCTGGGAGACCGCGCCTACCCCTTAATGCCATGGCTCATGAAGCCATACACGGGGCAACTTAACAGCAGCAAGGAGTGGTTCAACAATAGGCTGAGCAAGTACAGAATGACTGTGGAGTGTGCATTTGGCCATTTAAAAGCCCACTGGCACTGCCTCTATGGGAAGCTGGACACGGCCGATGACAATACAATATTCGTGCGTGCCGTATGCTCCATAATATTTGTGAAGGGAAGGGGGAAAGTTTCACTCAGGGCTGGACTGCAGAGGCTCAGCACCTGGAGGCTGAGTTTGAACAGCCAGGGCTACTAGAGGGGCACAGCGCAGGGCCATAAGGATCAGGGATGCCTTGAGGCAGCAATTTGAAGCTGAAAGCCATTAATTTTTGTTGCTATGCTTGAGATTGCATTGCTTGTAATGCTAGGAGGTGATTGGTGCATGATGCAAGAAGGGGCCTTAACATTATTGTATGTTGCCTTGGAGTGCTCTTTTTGTTTTCACTTAATAGAATAAAGATTGCTTTCAAACAAAAATTCTTTTATTAAAAGACAACAACCGGAGGGAAAGTCAAATGAAAAATTTCATCAGCAAGGAGGGGGAGGAGGTACAGAAGAAGGGAAGTTCTCAAGAGGAGGAGGGGTCCCGGGACAGCTACAGATTTGTGTATGTCCAGGGATCATACACAGCCTTCTCCTTTGGAGTACAATGCACCCAGTGCTGTACTTCAGCAGGGCCCAACTGCAGATGGATGGGTGTTGAGTGCAGTGGGTATTGGGAGTCCACAGTTCTGGACTGTGAGGAGGGAGGAGTGGAATGCTGCGGGTAGAGAATGGAGCCAGGAGGTTGATAACAGTGTGTTGGATGCATGGGAAAGAGTTTTGCGATGGCGGCTGCAGGGAAGGGCGGGCGTGGAGCTGCTCGGTTTGAAGCGCTAGTATCGCCTGGAGCGTGTCCACTTGGTGCTCCATAACTGTTAGGAGCCACTCCGTGGCTTCTTTCTGGTGTGCCGTGTTCTCCTTTCAGTCCTTCTTCTAGCTGTCCCACCACTCCTTCAATTCCTGTTTCTCGGCGGCCAAGTGCATCATAACCTTGCACAGAAAGTCCTCCTTAGTTCTTCTTGGACGCTTTCTAATTCTGTGCAGCCGTTCTGCTGCCGATAAAGGAGGCTGGCCTCCCAAGGTTCTCTCTGTGAAGATTAAATGCAACGTTTTACAGAAGCAGTATTATTTGCAATACAGACAACAGTGATTCAAAACAGTGATTTAAAACACAGCCAGGACTCACACGCCTGTCACTAACTGGCTGACCCCAAGCAAGCACACACGAGCCACAAGACCCCCAAAATGGTGAGTAGCCGCAGGGGCAGAGTAAATCCCTGCTGTACACTTGGCACATGGCTCTTGGGGAGAGCCAGCACTGTAGGATGGGCCTGATGATAATTTCTGTCCCCACACTTTCCACAGGAGGTGATCATTATGGGAGGTATCTTGCTGCTGAGGGTGAGCAGGGAATCAAGGGAGCATCTTCTCCAAGCCTGCGGCTTCCACCCTGGTGCCTACGCGGCTAGCCTGTGTGCAGCAATGGTCCCCCTCCCCCCCGTCTCTCCCCGCCCCCGTCACGGCAAAGTGGCGCGGGAAAGTTACTATTAATGGGGCAAGAAACAAAGCAGCTCTGCCGAAGAACCTGCGGAAGTGGATTGCCGAGTATCTCCATGAGAGTTTCCTGGAGATCTCTGAGGGAGATTCCTGTGAAGTGAGGGAATCTATCAACAGTCTGTTCCTCTTCTCAGACTAGGCATGCTGTGGGAGACAAGCCTGCTTTCTGCAACCCTCCTGCCCCCAACAACTCGCTTCATCAATTCCCAAAATCAGATCCACTTACCAGGGGCCTCCTCTCCTGTTTGCGCTTTGCCAAGCTCCGACTGCTGTGACTGGCTAGGCTCTTCCATGGTAGAAAAGAGCTCCTGACTACATGCATCTCTGGCCTCCAAGTCATCCTCTGCCTCTGGGTCCCCCTCCCCCCCTCTTTGTCCAAGATTTCCACCTCCTGGCTCGGTCCACTCTCAACTGGCATGTGAGCCAACAAAGTATCCACAGGGGCCTTCGCAGTGGAGGTGGGATCGCCACCGAGTATCACATCCAGCTCTTCGTAGAACCGGCAGCTAGTGGGCGCAGCACTAGAGCAGCAGTTTGCCTCCCGGACCTCGTGGTAGGCGTTCCGCAACTCCTTCACTTTTACCCTACACTGCAATGTGTCCTGGTCATGGCCCCTTTCTATCATGCATCATGAAATCTGTCCACTGGAACTGCACAGCTTCCTCTCCCAAATGCCAATGAGGTCCAGCAGCTCAGCATTGCTCCAAGTGGGGGATCGCCTGGTGCGTGGAGCAGGTATGGCCACCTGGAAAGATGCGCTCAGACCACTGCATGCATCACCGAGCAAATAGGAAGGGGACTTTCAAATTTACAAAGGAATGTAAGGGGTGGGGTTGACAGTTGGTCACCTAAGGGCAGGGCAGTAGAGTTCAAACTGATGACCAGAGAAGCGAGAACAGGCATTGTGGGCCAATCGCTGTGCTGTAATTGCCACGGTGTCTACACTGACACCGCAGGGCTGTAGCCCCAGCGCAGAAAGCTCTACGTCTCTTGTCAGGGTTGTTTTTTTATAGCTCTGCAACTGCGCAGTTTCTACGTACTAAGTGGCTTGGCAGTGTGTACACCTCAAAGCTGCTTTAGTGCTCAGAAACTTGCCAGAGTAGATGGGGCCTAAGACGGAGATAAATTGGACACGTCCCAGTTTTTTCAATAGCTCATCCGTGCATAGAATAGTTCTCTGGGCGAGTTACAGCATTTAGCTTATGATAGTCCACGCAAAAGCGGATTTCCCCATCTGGTTTGGGAACCAGAACCACTGGAGAGGCCCATGCACTCTCAGAGGGGCAGATTACACCCATCTGTAACATGTCCTTGATCTTCCTTTCTATCGTGGTTTTCGCTTGACGAGCCATCTGGTAGGGCTGGGCTCTAATTGGGCGGGCTCTAATTGGGCGAGCATCTGCTGTGTCAATGGAGTGGTGCGCCCGTTCTGTCCGTCCTGGGGTGGCTGAAAACATGGGCACGAAGCTGGTGCACAGCTCCTAGATTTGCTGTCGCTGCTTACGCCCAAGGGTTATGGAAAGGTTCACCTCTTCTACACCACCGTTCCTTTTCCCTTCATAGCAGACTCCTTCAGGCCACTCAGCGTTCTCTCTCTCCTGGGCTGTAAGCTGGAGAACCTTGATTTCTGGGGAATAAAAGGGTTTTAGAGAATTAACATGGTATACTTTAGGTTTTAGGGTAGGGTCCAGGAACGCTATGAGGTAATTAACAGCTCCCACGCACTCTCGGACCATAAATGGCCCCTCCCACGATGCTTCCATCTTATTGGCCTGGAGCACTTTCAGCACAATGACTTGGTCGCTTACTCCGAAGGAACGCTCTCTGGCATGTTTATCATACCAGGACTTTTGTTCTTGTTGAGCATCCTGTAGGTTCTCTCAAGCAAGGGCTAAATAGTCTTTGAGGGTGTTTTGCAGGTTGGTTACAAAGTCCAAAATGTTAGTTCCTGGAGAAGATGTACCCCCCTCCCCCCATCACTGCTTCACCAACTGTAATGGCCCCTTAACTTTGTAGCCATAAATGAGTTCAAAGGGTGAAAACCCTAAACTGGGACATGGTACAGCCCTGTAGGCAAAGAGCAACTGCTGCAACACTAGGTCCCAGTCATTGGAGTGCTTATTCATGAATTTATGTATCCTGGCCCCCAAAGTTCCATTAAACGTCTCCACTAGTCCATTCGTTTGATGGTCGTAAGGGGTGGCAACAAAGTGGCTCTCCCCATGATCTTCCCAAAGATGTTTCATGGTCCCTGACAGGAAGTTAGTTCCTGAATCCGTAAGGATGTTGGAGGTCCAACCTCCCCTGGCAAAAATGTCTGCCATTGGCTGGCTCACACTTTTAGCCCTGGTGTTGCTTAGAGCTACTGCTTCCAGACATCAGATGGCAAAACCCATGAAGGTCAGTATGTACAGCTTTCCTCTTGGTGTGTTCTTAGGGAAAGGACCCAGAATATCCACAGCTACCCGCTGAAATGGAACCTCAATTATGGGGAGTGGCTGGAGAAGGGTCCTGACCTGGTCTTGGGACTTTCCCACCCTCTGGCACACCTCACGAGACTGGACATAGGTAGAAACATTCTTGCCCATTCCCTCCCAGTGGAATGACTACCCCAAATGGTCCTTGGTCCTGTTCACCCCAGCATGGCCACTAGGTTGATTGTGGTCTATGCTCAAGAGCTTTTCCCTATACTTAATTGAAACTACCAACTGTTTCTAAGGATGCTAGTCCCCCTTGTGCCCACCAGAAAGGGTTTCCTTGTATAAGAGTCCTCCTCCTACAACAAACTTGGACCTATTAGAAGAGCTGAGAGGCAGTAGGTTGCTCCGTGCCACCATCCAAGCTCTCTTGAGGCTTTCATCCACTTCCTGCTCTGCCTGGAGCTGCTCCCTTGATGCTGGAGACATTAGTTCCTTGCTGGGTTGTGGACTTGGGCTTAGTCCCACTGGAAGCGATGCAGGTGATGGGAGTTTCTCTGTTGACTGTGAACAGCTCTTTGCTGGTGCATTAGGTTGTATTTCAGGCTCCGGCTGAGCTTCTTGCACCGGTTTAGCTGCTGCTGCAGGTGCAGGCTCTGTGGCACCCGTTGGTGCTGGCTCCCCTGACTCTGCTGGGGCTGCAAGCATGGGCTCTGGTGCTGACTGCTCTGCCAGTTCCAATCCTTGGGCTGGTTCTGTGGCTGGGTCCCAGAAACTGGATTTACAACCGCTGCCATAGACTCTGGTCTGGAGTCTGGTTCCACCACTTCTGGCTGGGTCCTTGGGCCTGTGGTATCAGGGGACACAGACTGGGTCCTTGTAGGAGGCTTAGGAATGGAGTTAGGTGTGGAGGCCTGTTTAACCTGGCTGGGGTGACAATCCCCACTCTTTTTGTTAGCCTTACATGGTTGGCTAAGTCTTCTCCCAGCAGCATGGAATGGGATAATCGTCATAGACTGCAAAAGTCCACATTCCTGACCAGCCCTTGTACTGGACAGGCAACTTGGCCATAGGCAAGTTAAAAGAGTTGGCCTTAAAGGGTTGCACCATCACTTGGACCTGTGAGTCGATGAATTTGGGGTCCACCAGGGATTGGTGGATAGCTGACACTTGTGCTCCAGTGTCTCTCCATGCAGTAATCTTTCTCCCGCCCACACTCACAGTTTCCCTTCACTCTGTGGGTATTTGCGAGGCATCTGGGCCTGAAGGCTCTTGGTGGGATCCTGGGGTGATGAGTTGCAGTCAGCTGGTGCTCTTGGGGTTGTTGGCCTTCCCGTGCCTCAGCTCATTACATTTAAAGCATCACCCATCTGACTGTGCGCTGGGGTGGTTGGAAAGTAGGGGGTTGGAACAAGAGGGCATCTGGGGTCTCCTTGGCAGTGTGGAGGACTCCTCCTTGCGAGGTGGCGGCTTGGGCTCACTCCAATGGTGGGGTGTCATCTCGGGTTGCCTCTTCTGGTATCCCCACCAACTGCTATTAGCTTTCATCTTCTCCGCCATCTCCACCCATTTGGCTCTGTTCTCCACCACCTTGATTACAGTTTTGGGCTTCCCATCTAGGATGTACCTTTCTATTTCCTCAGGAACACCTCTAAGAATTGCTCCATTTGTATTAGGAGAGACAGATCTTCCAGAGAATTAACATTTGCTCCTGATATCCAGGCATCCAAATTTTTTACAATGAGAAGGCTAGAATGGGTAGGCGTGTTGGGGAAATGCCACATCTGGGTTCCACCTTAGGGCTCTGAACCGCCGACGGGCATGCTTAGGTGTTAGCCCCATCCAAATTCTGGCCTTTTGTTTAAAAAGTTCATATTCGTTCATGTGTTCTTTAGGCATTTCACCTGCCTCCTCTGCTAAGGGTCCATTGAGTTGTGGCCTCAGCTCCACCATATTCTGGTCTGTACAGATGTTCTACCCAAGGCAGGCCCTTTCAAAATTTTCTAAGAAGGCCTCTATATCATCGCCTACCTTGTATGTGGGGAATTTCTTGGAATGGGGAGCAGTACCTGGAGGAAGACTGTTAGGGCTAACTGGTTGACCCAGGTTAGCCCTTTTCAGTTCTAAGCACTTCAGCCCCATTTCTGTCTCTAAGGACTTCGCCTCTCTCCTCTCCTCCACCTCCAAGTGCTTTGCTTCCACTTCCGCCTCCAAGCACTTCATCTGTAGGAAGAAATTCCTGTCTTCCGCAATTAGAACTAGGTCTGGCTTAAGGACATCCCTCCATCTTGGCACCTGGATCTCGGGTTGGGGAGGGCTGACCATTCGCTCCAAGGAAATCTCTGTTCCCCCATTCCCTCTCTGCATTTCTGTCGTGGAGCTCGATGTCTGGGCTTGATTTGGGTCTGTCTTCTCCGTGGCGTGCCGCTTAGGGAAGGCTGGTTGCTCTAGGGTTTCGGTGCCTGACTGCAACCTCATGCACAGGGCTACCCTACTCTAGCCTATCCATATCATTGCCACAAAGCTAGAAAAAAAATAAACTGCTTGTTGGACTCTCTGGCTTTTCAGGCTGAACCTTTTGCGTGCCTGTTCCCCTTCAGGCAGAAAAGAAAAGAAAGAAAAAATATTCCCTGGCTTTGCAGGCTGCCAAAAGGAAAAATGTGACCTTTTAAAACCCCGAGGTCTGTGCTTGTGGTTCAAAATGATCCCCCTCTGCCACCATGTCAAGGCTAATTCCCCTCTCTGGCACTTTAAGTGCAGAAGGTTGGGGCTCGCAAGGATTCTAAAAATTAATACTGACCACTCCAGGCTTGTATTAAACTCTCAAGGTTACAGCTTTTCTCTGACCTTGGATTGGTAGATGCTGCCACCACCCAAGTGCAGAACCCCTTTGAGAGTCCAGGAAGACACACTTGGGAATTCTTTCTGGTGGGGTACCCTCAAGCCCTTTCACCCCCCTTCCGGGAAAGAGCTGAGAAAGAAAAAAAAAAAAAAAAAAAAAAAAAAAAAAAAGGGAAATCAGTTGTTGCCACCAGCTAATTAAACAACATGTGCACAAACCTCTTAGGACACAAATATCCAATTCTGTTCTTTAAAAAGGTAAATTTTATTAATAAAAAAAGAAAGAAAATACATCTGGGAACTCAGGCTATTGCTAGATTTTAAAAGAGCAACTACAAGGATTAAGCACCAAGAATAGCTTTCTTGAGGTCCAGCAAAAAGTTAAAAGCAAAACAAAAGCACCTGCGGTTAGCACAGAGGAATCAATAAGCCATAAAGAAATAAAAGGGATAAACCTAATTGCGTCTTCCTAGACATTTCCTGATCTACTTACATATCTGGGGTTTTAAATGAGTAGTTTCTAGGTATGATACTGATGAGAGCTCCCCCCACCCTTCATTTATCACAGGATCTAACTTAAATACATTAACATAAGTTTACTCAGAGGTTGTAACTCATTCTTCACTCACCCCACTCAACCCAAGTAAATCCTTAGTTTTACCAGACTGAATCCAACCTGTAGCATTTTCTGAATAATTGTAATTTAATTTATTGTTTTTTAATATTATTAAAACAGAAAAAAGGGAATGATACTTGACATCCTGGATGGTATGATGGCATTATTAGAGGCTGGGCTTTATACAGGGTGATCCTGTTGTCCTCTCAGTAGCTGGGAACGTGAAAGAGGGTTTTGCAGGATAGAATAAGAAAACAAGTAGCATAAGAGCTCTATCTCAGCAATGCATTTTAAAGCCTATACTAAAAGAACTGTTAGATTCTTTCTGGAAGCAGAACTAAGCTTCAGATTTTGGTTTCATATCCAAACTTCCCCAAAACGTAAGGGTAGTTGGTCTTCAGTATTCTGGTTCTGGATCCATTTCTAGTTCTTTGAGATATTTCATTCTCAACCCCAACTTTTTAAGTTTCAGTTGGACCATAAAAATATATTCCAGTGAAGTATATTGTAAGTCCTTGGGCAGATAATGGTTAATATATCATGCTCATTTTCCTCCTCACTTTTCAAAACCTAATAATCCTTGGTCCTGATTGGAGGGTACACTGTGCTAAACACACAAACAATTTCAGGGCTCCACATAAGATTTTGGACCACATTCTGAATCTGGGTCATGAGTTGAGTTGAGGTGTGAGCGGCGAACAGCAGAGGCTAACAGAGGGAGTTTGCCTGGGATCTGTCCGAGAGGAGGTACGCTAAGTGCTGCATTAGGGGGGCTGTGTTGGTGAGTATCTGAGTGTCTGATGTTGGACAGTTTGTCAGTTTGGCCGTGTGCTTGCTTGCTTGCTTGAAAAGTGTGAATTGGGAGTGCTTTGTTCCAGGTGGGCCTTGAGTGGGCCTGACTGGTATATAAGGGCAGTCAGCAGCGAACCAGCTGAGCGGCGAACAGCAGAGGCTAACAGAGGGAGTTCGCCTGGGGAGAGCTCACTGAGGCTTTCATCTGCAAGTTTCTCTGAGTAGTTACTACAACAGCTGAGGAAGGTCTTAAGAGGAAGGTGATATGGAAGGTGAGCGATCAGCTGTTGTAACCTGCGCAGGTTGTGCCATGTTTGTCTTTCTTCCACAGGACAGAAGCGACTTTGTCTGTACAAAGTGCAAGCTGGTCTCCATATTGGAAGAGAAGGTTTGAGGTCTGGAGAAACAAGTAACGACTCTGCGTTGCATAAGGGAAAATGAAGATTTCCTGGACAGACATCAGGAGATGCTTCTAGGGCCACAACGTTCTGAAGATTCAGAGCAGGCGCAGCAGGGACAGAAGGATGGTGAAGAAGTTTGGCAGCATGTGACCTCCAGAAGGAGAAAGAGGAGCGTCCATGTACCCACAATGGAGATACAGGTGAGCAATCGTTTCCATGTTCTTTCTACAGGTACTAATGCGGAGAGTGGACTAGATGACCCATCTAAGGGAAGGGAGCAGAAGGAGACTCCAGCGATTGGAAGGCAAAAGATGCACTGTCCTAAGGATGGGGGTTCCACGACCACTACTCCAAAGAGGAGGAGGAGGGTGGTGGTGGTCGGGGACTCCCTCCTCAGGGGGACTGAGTCATCTATCTGCTGCCCCGACCGGGAAAACCAAGAGGTCTGCTGCTTGCCAGGAGCTAGGATACACGATGTGACGGAGAGACTGCCGGGACTCATCAAGCCCTCGGATCGCTATCCCTTCCTGCTTCTCCACGTGTGCACCAATGATACTGCCAAGAATGACCT
The DNA here is from genome assembly GCF_013100865.1 of Trachemys scripta elegans. Taxonomy (NCBI): domain Eukaryota; kingdom Metazoa; phylum Chordata; order Testudines; family Emydidae; genus Trachemys; species Trachemys scripta. The sequence continues at coordinate 26,949,096 of NC_048300.1, read as the reverse complement.
TGAGCGGATCACTGCAGACTACATGGCTGGGAAGAAGGATAAAGGAGTTTGAGGCGCAAGTGGTGTTCTCGTCCATCCTCCCTGTGCAAGGAAAAGGCCGGGGTAGAGACCGTCGAATCGTGGAAGTCAACGAATGGCTATGCAGGTGGTGTCGGAAAGAAGGCTTTGGATTCTTCGATCATGGGATGGTGTTCCAAGAAGGAGGATTGCTAGGCAGAGACGGGCTACACTTAACGAAGAGAGGGAAGAGCATCTTCGCAAGCAGGCTGGCTAACCTAGTGAGAAGGGCTTTAAACTAGGTTCACCGGGGAAAGGAGACCAAAGCCCTGAGGTAAGTGGGGAAATGGGATATCGGGAGGAAGCACGAGCAGGAGAGCACAAGAGGGGAGGACTCCTGTCTCATACTGAGAAAGAGGGACGATCGATGAGTTATCTTAAGTGCCTATACACAAATGCAAGAAGCCTGGGAAACAAGAAGGGAGAACTGGAAGTCCTGGCACAGTCAGGGAACTATGATGCAATTGGAATAACAGAGACTTGGTGGGATAACTCACATGACTGGAGTACTGTCATGGATGATATAAACTGTTCAGGAAGGACAGGCAGGGCAGAAAAGGTGGGGGAGTTGCGTTGTATGTAAGAGAGGAGTATGACTGCTCAGAGCTCCGGTATGAAACTGCAGAAAAACCTGAGAGTCTCTGGATAAAGTTGAGAAGTGTGAGCAACAAGGGTGATGTCGTGGTCGGAGTCTGCTATAGACCACCAGACCAGGGGGATGAGGTGGACAAGGCTTTCTTCTGGCAACTAGCAGAAGTTGCTAGACCGCAGGCCCTGGTTCTCATGGGAGATTTTAATCACCCTGATATCTGCTGGGAGAGCAATACAGCGGTGCACAGACAATCCAGGAAGTTTTTGGAAAGTGTAGGGGACAATTTCCTGGTGCAAGTGCTGGAGGAACCAACTAGGGGCAGAGCTTTTCTTGACCTGCTGCTCACAAACCGGGAAGAATTAGTAGGGGAAGCAAAAGTGGATGGGAACCTGGGAGGAAGTGACCATGAGATGGTCAAGTTCAGGATCCTGACACAAGGAAGAAAGGAGAGCAGCAGAATACAGACCCTGGACTTCAGAAAAGCAGACTTTGACTCCCTCAGGAAACTGATGTACAGGATCCCCTAGGAGAATAACATGAGGGGAAAAGGAGTCCAGGAGAGCTGGCTGTATTGTAAAGAATCCTTATTGAGGTTGCAGAAAAAAACATCCCGATGTGTAGAAAGAACAGTAAATATGGCAGGCGAGCAGCCTGGCTTAACAGTGAAATCCTTGCTGATCTTAAACGCAAAAAGAAGCTTACAAGAAGTGGAAGATAGGACAAATGACCAAGGAGGAGTATAAAAATATTGCTCAGACATGCAAGAGTGAAATCAGGAAGGCCAAATCACACTTGGAGTTGCAGCTAGCAAGAGATGTTAAGAGTAGCAAGAAAGGTTTCTTCAGGTATGTTAGCAACAAGAAGAAAGTCAAGGAAAGTGTGGGCCCCTTACTGAATGAGGGAGGCAACCTAGTGACCGAGGATGTGGAAAAAGCTAATGTACTCAAAGCTTTTTTTGCCTCTGTCTTCACGAACAAGGTCAGCTCCCAGACTGCTGCACTGGCCAGCACAATATGGGGAGAAGGTGACCAGCCCTCTGTGGAGAAAGAAGTGGTTCGGGACTATTTAGAAAAACTGGATGTGCACAAGTCCATGGGGCCGGATGCGCTGCATCCGAGGGTGCTAAAGGAGTTGGCGGATGAGATTGCAGAGCCATTGGCCATTATTTTTGAAAACTCATGGCGATTGGGGGAGGTCCCGGATGACTGGAAAAAGGCTAATGTAGTGCCCATTTTTAAAAAAGGGAAGGAGGAGGATCCGGGGAACTACAGGCCAGTCAGCCTCACCTCAGTCCCTGGAAAAATCATGGAGCAGGTCCTCAAGGAATCAATTCTGAAGCACTTAAATTAAATTAATGGAGATATCCCATCTCCTAGACCTGGAAGGGACCTTGAAAGGTCATCGAGTCCTGTCCCCTGCCTTCACTAGCAGGACCAGGTACTGATTTTGCCCCAGATCCCCAAGTGTCCCCCTCAAGGATTGAACTCACAACCCTGGGTTTAGCAGGCCAATGCTCAAACCGCTGAGCTATCCCTCCCCACCCCACTTAGAGGAGAGGAAAGTGATCAGGAACAGTCAGCATGGATTCACCAAGGGAAAGTCGTGCCTGACTAACCTAATTGCCTTCTATGATGAGATAACTGGCTCTGTGGATGAGGGGAAAGCAGTGGATGTGTTATTCCTTGACTTTAACAAAGCTTTTGATACGGTCTCCCACAGTATTCTTGCCACCAAGTTAAAGAAGTATGGGCTGGATGAATGGACTGTAAGGTGGATAGAAAGCTGGCTAGATCATTGGGCTCAACTGGTAGCGAGCAATGGCTCCATGTCTAGTTGGTAGCCGGTTTCAAGCGGAGTGCCCCAAGGGTCGGTCCTGGGGCTGGTTTTGTTTAATATCTTTATTAATGATTTGGAGGATGGTGTGGACTGCACTCTCAGCAAGTTTGCAGATGACACTAAACTGGGAGGCGTGGTAGATACACTAGAGGGTAGGGATCGGATACAGAGGGACCTAGACAAATTAGAGGATTGGGCCAAAAAAAAGCTGATGAGGTTCAACAAGGACAAGTGCAGAGTCCTGCACTTAGGACAGAAGAATCCCATGCACTGCTACAGACCAGGGACCGAATGGCTAGGTAGCAGTTCTGCAGAAAAGGACCTAGCGGTCACAGTGGACGAGAAGCTGGATATGAGTCAACAATGTGCTCTTGTTGCCAAGAAGGCTAACGGCATTTTGGGCTGTATAAGTAGGGGCATTGCCAGCAGATCGAGGAATGTGATCATTCCCCTTTATTTGACATTGGTGAGGCCTCATCTGGAGTACTGTGTCCAGTTTTGGGCCCCACACTACAAGAAGAATGTGGAAAAATTGAAGAGAGTCCAGCGGAGGGCAACAAAAATGATTAGGGGTCTGGAACACATGACTTCTGAGGAGAGGCTGAGGGAACTGGGATTGTTTAGTCTCCAGAAGAGAAGAATGAGGGGGGATTTGATAGGTGCTTTCAACTACCTGAGGGGGGTTCCAAACAGGATGGAGCTCGGCTGTTCTCAGTGGTGGCAGATGACAGAACAAGGAGCAATGGTCTCAAGTTGCAGTGGGGGAAGTCTAGGTTGGATATTGGGAAACACTAGTTCACTAGGAGGGTGGTGAAGCACTGGAATGCGTTACCTAGGGAGGTGGTGGAGTCTCCTTCCTTGGAGGTTTTTAAGGCCTGGCTTGACAAAGCCCTGGCTGGGATGATTTAGTTGGGAATTGGTCCTGCTTTGAGCAGGGGGTTGGACTAGATGACCTCCTGAGGTCCCTTCCAATCCTGATATTCTATGATTCTATGAAACCGCTTAGTTTCTTTGGTACTATAAAAAAACTTAAAATAGAAAGACTAAGCACCAGGTACTATGCTTGTCTCATGGGTTGCTGATCTCCTAATCATGGACATCTGTCTGGTGTATGTGATTCTCTGAGATGTGTAAGGAGCCTCTAGTATTGACCATCAGATTTTGCTGACTCACATGTGCAGCCTGGCTCAACTGTGTGATAATGCTCAGTAATGGTTCGGCACTTTTCTATCTAAGCAGTCTCAACTTATTATTTTTGTGTAGTTGCTCATCTTCCAGAGGGATTTATCATATGGGGTTTTGTAAGGCTCCATGGTATCACCACTGTCATTCAACACATGCATAAAGCTGGGTGTAGGATTGGAAGGTGATTTAGGCTGCATCCAAAACATGGATGACACTTAGATTTGTGTTTCATTTTCATCAGGCCCTCTTGCTACCATTTCCATGTCTACTCAGTGCTTACCTAAGAGTGGAACTGGAAGGAGAGCAAATTCACAAACTCAGGATAAGGCAAAAGAGATGCTAGCATACTCGGTGGTATAAGCAAGGTAGCTCTTGCCTCTGTTATTGAGGTGATTTTCCATCCTTTGCACAAGTGTTTCACAATTTAGGGGTGCTCTTGGATCCTCTGTTGCTTCTAAAATCACAAGTGACATCAGTGGAAATACTCCTTAGCCTCGGAAATGCTCATATCCTTTTCTACTGGATCTAAACCTGGAAGTAGTAAGCCATGCCTCTGTCACTTTAAGACTAGATTATTTCAACAGGCAGACAGCTGTACTACTGTACATGGGGCTACAGCTGATGCAGAGTACAGTTGCCTGTTTGACAATGCTAGCTGATGGGAAGATGTGATAACTGTTCTTCAGAAATTCTCCAAAACTGTACTATCTGCTCATTCCAAGATGCAATTCAAGTTACTGACTTTGGTCTATAAAGCATGAGATGGTTTGGTCCCAACTATCTGAGTGACTAGCCCTCACCCTGTACTCCACCACAGCAGTTGACATCAGCTGACATATCAAGCTAAAATCCCCAGATTTAAACATGAAGCGGCTGGTGGGTTCCTCTGCTCTGAAATTAGCTCTCCCTGCTGGTGCAACAGAGCCCAAATTTACTAGCCTTCAGGGCTCAGTAAAAGGACATCTCTTCTTTAGGGATTTTTTTATGAGGGGTGAGAACAAGTGGCTAATGGGGAATTGGTTTCTTGAAAGGAATGATATACATCCTGATCCCTCAAAGCATAGAAATGTATGACAATATGTGTTTATTAAATTGTATTCATATGTCCCAAGTTCTAGTGAAATACATATTTTATAAATCTAAATACATACATATATAAGATATACAGGCACATACTGCATGCTTGCCAGTTTTAGATTTTTCTGTGCATGAATAACTCAAATTACTTCAAGATGAAAAAAGGGAAATTTGGCAAAAGATATGCACTTATTTCTAGATGTATAAAAATGCACTCATTGAAGCATCTGAACGCCTATACAAAATAATAACAAAAACATTACTTGACAAAAACAGTTCAATAACTCCCTCCAAACAAGCTTAATTTATCTCACCAGCTATTCTAACTCCAGACATTGAGCTGACAGATGCATATTGCTGGCCTTCCTCGTCCATGGATCTTTTACTCCTGAGGGAATTCTGCACCAAAAAAATTAAAATTCTGCACCAAAAAATTAAAAATTATACACACAGTATTTTAAAATTATGCAAATTTTATTTGTCAATAAATAAATGTGGCTCCAGCATGGCAGTGGGGACCCCGGGCCATTGGCTGCATTGTATGGGAGATGATCCTGAAGCCCCCACCTCTCCCAGTACAGGGACTCGGCAGTGAGGCTGCACCTGACCCTGACAGTGCAAGGTCTGGGCCTGCCCAGAAATACCCCAGGGCCCTGCCCCTTTGCGCCAGGTGCACCAGGTGTGGGTGAGCAGGCTCAGCCCAGCAGGATGCAAGTGTGGGGGGATCCAGGTGTGAAGTGAGAGGTTTCTGTGGGGGGCAATCTGGGTGCAGGCAGCTCAGTGTGAGATCTGGGGGCAGTGGCATGTAACTCCATGTGCCCCCCATGCCTTGCCTCTGTTTGGAGGAGGGCAATCCCCCACAAAAAACTGCACCTATGGTTGCCCCTCGCACAGCTTCCCTTTACTTCCCTGCCATTTTCTGCAGGGAAACACAGGAAATCTGCATGGGGCCATTTTCTGTGGGTGCGCAGTCACGCAGAATTCCCCCAGGAGTAATCTTTGCAGATTACATTCTGCAAGATGCTAATCATTTACAGAAAAATTTCTTTGCCATTTTTCAGTCTTAACCTCATTATTTTACATTTCCCTAAATTAAATTGCACCTCACAGCCCATGTAGCCATTGTCAAGACCCTCTGTATCTACTCTGCCTCCTCCCCATTTGGAGTCACTGGCAAACCTCTACAACATGCTGCATACCAGTGGACATCCATGTCATTACTCGAGAGAGTAACATTTTTAGCCCAGTCTTTACCAAGCCTCCATTTTTGCATGTGTAAATAATTGTATTGTATCTTTGGGTTTGGTCACTCACATCTCAGTTCTTGATTGCTGAAGTACTAATCATAAAATTTGACATCCAAGTGATCTAAATTGCAAATGTAAAAAACGGTGGGTGAAAAACTGCACCAGAAATTTATATCCACAAAAGCAGATTAAGCATACCACTGTTTCCCTCTTGCCTAATTTGTAACCATTGTCACCAATGACTTATATTAACAAGATTTTTAGCATGTACCGCTTTGGTCCTGCTTTGAGCAGGTGGTTGGACTAGATGACCTCCTGACGTCCCTTCCAACCCTGATATTCTAAATAGTATTTTAGTTGCAAAACTGCAGCAATACTGTGTGTGGTAAACACTATTCCATAATGACACCACATGAGTTGTTATGGTTTATTATACAAAAATTTAGACAATTCTTAAAACACTATTTTGCTAGAAACAGTAATAGTTTCAAAACAGAGTACAACCTGTCCTTAATTTAAGTATTGCAGAGCATACAGCTGTAAATTACCATAATGCAGTGGTTCTCAAACTTTTTTTTTCGCAGACCACTTGAAAATTGTTGAGGGTCTTGGCGGACAGCACTTAATGATCTTTCCAAATGTTGTTTGTACCATTAGCTAACTATTGTAAAGCGCTTTGGATAAAAGCACTATATAAAAAAAAGTAATAATAATTAATGTTTTTTGTTCTACAAATAAAAGCCCACAACTCATATTTTAATATCAGTAGTCTTACCTTTCTAATGCGATGGATCTCTCTCACAGTGGCAGCCACAGAGCTGAGGCTGGGAAGGGGCGGGGGGGTCTCTCCCGCTTTCCCCCATTACCAGCAGCCCCTTAGAACTAATCTAAAATTGTTAAGGCTATAAACAGTCACGAAATTCACATGGAATGGCAAGTATACAAGAATATCTCAAAAGGTAATACATAGACATTAGTAATCTACAGCCAGATTCCCATCTATAATATCTATCCTTTTCTTTCTAGCTGCTGCTGAAGTAGGCCTCTCATTCTCAGAAGAAACATCACTTCTTTTAGTTTACAACAGAAAGAGATAGAATCATCGAATCATAGAATATCAATATCAGGGTTGGAAGGGACCTCAGGAGGTCATCTAGTCCAACCCCCTGCTCAAAGCAGGACCTAATCCCAACTAAATCATCCCAGCCAGGGCTTTGTCAAGCCTGACCTTAAAAACCTCTAAGGAAGGAGATTCCACCACCTCCCTAGGTAACCCATTCCAATGCTTCACCACCCTCCTAGTGAAAAAGTTTTTCCTAATATCCAACCTAAACTTCCCCTACTGCAACTTGAGACCATTACTCCTTGTTTTGACATTGGTACCACTGAGAACAGTCTAGATCCATTCTCTTTGGAACCCCCTTTCAGGTAGTTGAAAGCAGCTATCAAATCCCCCTTCATTCTTCTCTTCTGGAGACTAAACAATCCCAGTTCCCTCAGCCTCTCCTCAGAAGTCATGTGTTCCAGACCCCTAATCATTTTTGTTGCCCTCCACTGGACTCTTTTCAATTTTTCCACATTCTTCTTGTAGTGTGGGGCCCAAAACTGGACACAGTACTCCAGATGAGGCCTCACCAATGTCGAATAGAGGGGAACGATCACGTCTCTCGATCTGCTGGCAATGCCCCTACTTATACAGCCCAAAATGCCGTTAGCCTACTTGGCAACAAGGGCACACTGTTGTGTGCTTCTCGTCCACTGTACCCCCTAGGTCCTTTTCTGCAGAACTGTTGCCTAGCCACTCGGTCCCTAGTCTGTAACAGTGAATGGGATTCTTCCATCCTAAGTGCAGATAAGACACTCCCCTTTGACTTACATCAAAACTTACTGTATTGAAAACAGTTGCCATGTTTGCTATGGAATAATCACACCGAATACTGGTGTGCTTTGAAAAAAAAATATTTTCCTGTTTCTGAATTCAAACTATTAGGCTTCCCCTAACAATCAGATCTGAAGTAATTTCAAAATTTACCTCAAAAGGAAAATAAACCCACCAGACTTGATTGGAAAAGCAAAGATACTGTGAGGCATCTCATCAATAATAAGCAAAAATGTAGACTGGAGAGTCTATGTATGAAATATGATTTAATCTGGTCTCCTTTCAATGCCATATGATCAATGAGACACTTTAATAAACTGATGCTATGGCATGCATTAGAATATTACAGACCGAGCCTCAGAAGATTTTGCAGAGTTTAACATCAGAAACAATTTACAGAAATATCTAATACAGTATTTAAAGAATATTAGATAGTCAGCCAACGTTAAGCACTACATTTTGAGGCATTAGGATGGAGAAGTGCTGGTAGATGCTGAGTCTTGCAGAAACCCTCCTCTACTTCAGCAGCCCATATCCCAAGTCTGAGCTGCAAAGGGGTATGGAAGGCTGGAAGATGAGCTTCCACTCCTCATAAAGGAGAAGGCTCGCTTTATTGATGTGGAAGAAACTAAAAAGCTATCTGTCTAGGACCCTAGTTCACATCTGCTCACTGTCCATAGTCCAGTTTTTAGGCACGTTATAAAATTCATATAAAGCAATTAAAAAAGGGCCTGCACCCATAGATCATAAATGAAAATAAAACACAGACCTGTTTTCTATCTTCTTAACACCAAACAAAATTTCTCAACTCAGTCTTTCCAAGTCGATCTCTCCCAAAGAAAAGCCTATGAAAACAGATAGGTCATGCAGCCTATCCTGAAGGTTAGAAAATTGGGCTGCTCTGGCAAAAAAAAAAAAAAAAAAGGAAAAAAAAATCCCAGACCGAGGTATACTTATGACTGACTCTTGGTAAGAAAAATATACACAAGGCTAATACCATGACAGCTGTTCTCAAACTATGGAGCAGGTCTCCCAAGGGAGGCGCGGGTATGGATCAAGAGTGGTGTGAGCATTATGTCTTTTTTTTTTTTGAAGACCTCTATCTGTGAGTCCCGGGTGGCTGGGGCTCATGAAGAAGGACCATGCACACCCAGAAGGCAGGGGATAAAGGGGATAGCTGAAGCCCCTCCATCTGGCCTCGGGCTTGCCTTCCTCCCCCACACAATCCCTCACCAGGAGGCAGCCCAGGCTCAGGCTCGCCTTCTCTCTCCCCACTCCCCCATCCCTCACCTGGAGGCGGCAAGGCTCCAGCTGTCAGCTCCAGGGTGGCAGCAGGAGCACAGAAGTAAGGGTGGCAATGGGATGCTAAGTCTGCTGTGAAAAGTGACATTGATGAATATAACTTTTCACATTGCAACCCTTACTTCCATGCTGCTGCTGGCATGTAGCTGCCTTCAGAGCTGGGCACCCAGCCAGCAGCTGCTGCTCTCCATTTGCCTTCAGAGCTAGGTGGCGGTATATGTACTTGTGGGGGAGGAGGGGGCGTAAACGACTACAGACGCAAAGAAGGGAGGCCTATCAAATAAGTTTGAGAACCACTGCCATATAATAATACGTGTATCATTAAAACTAACTAGGAGAATGAATTACAAATGACTAGCTGATGGTACAAGACCAAATATTTTTCTCTCTCTCTCTGCTCCTTGGATTCCTTCCAAGTTCTTGACCAGTGGTACTGAATCCCAAAATGCTACAATAGGCATCCTCTCTGTAGACAGGAAATATTGAAGATATTTCTTCCAACCAGATTTTGAAATTATATTATTCTGTTCTTATACCCCAAAATGAATAACCGTTGGATTGCCTATTTTAAACATAAGTGCTATATCTTCTGATATCCCTCTTTAGGATTACTTGACTAAACTGTACATCTCTGGACTTGAGGTTTATAACTTAGAAGCAAATGAGGCGGGATGTATCCATGGTATCTAGGGCTGTCAAATGATTTAAAAAATTAATCAGGATTAATCACGCGATTAAAAAAATTAATTGTGATTAATCACACTGTTGAACAATAATAGAATATCATTTATTTAAATATTTTTGAAGTTATAACACAGAATACAAAGTATATAATGCTCACTTTATATTTATTTTTGATTACAAGTACTTGCACTGTAAAAAACAAAAGAAATAGTATTTTTCAATTCACCTAATACAAGTACTGTAGTGCAATCTCTTTATCACGAAAGTTGAACTTACAAATGTAGAATTATGTACAAAAAATAACTGCATTCAAAAATAAAACAATGTAAAACTTTAGAGCCTACAAGTCTACTCAGTCCTATTTCTTGTTCAGCCAATCACTCAGATAAACAAATTTGTTTACATTTGCTGCCCACTTCTTGTTCACAATGTGATGATGTCACCTGGTACAAAATACCACCTGGGACACTGCTGGTACTTTTCCACTGAAGGGGTGGTAGGAATCAAACAGATTCAAACAAAAGATTCCCGCATTTTGTAAATCCTATGTAAGGCTGGAGAGTGAGTTAATTGAGGTCACCAGTTCTCCACTGAATCCCTGCCCCGGATGACTGCTGTAAACACCTAGGACTGATTTGGGGAGAAAGGACTGGGACCCAGGATGAGACAGGGGTCTAGCCTGTGAAAAGAAATACTTGGTCGCAGGTACCTTCTTTGCGTTTTGTCAAATCTGCAGTGAAAGTGTCCTTAAAATGAACAACATGTGCTGAGTCATCATCCGAGACTACTATAACATAAAATATATGGCAGAATGTGGGTAATATACAGCAGGAGACATATAATTCTCCCCCAAGGAGTTCAGTCACAAATTTAATTAACTCATTTTTTTTAACGAGCATCATCAGCATGGAAGCAAGTCCTCTGGAATGATGTCCGAAGCATGAAGGGGCAAACGAATGTTTAGTATATCTGGAAAAAGCAACAGAGGGTCCTGTGGCACCTTTGAGACTAACAGAAGTATTGGGAGCATAAGCTTTTGTGGGTAAGAACCTCACTTCTTCAGATGCAAGTCTGACTTTGAATTAATCGTGATTAATCGCAGTTTTAATCACATTGTTAAACAATAGAATATCAGTTAACATTTATTAAATATTTTGGATGTTTTTCTACATTTTCAAATATATTGATTTCAATTACAAGAGAGAATACAAAGTGTACAATGCTCACTTTATATGATTTATTACAAATATTTGCACTGTAAAAATGATAAACAGTATTTTTCAATTCACCTCATATAAGTACTATAGTGCAATCTCTTTATCGTGAAAGTGCAACTTACAAATGTAGATTTTTTTTGTTACATAACTACACTCAAAAACAAAACAATGCAAAACTTTAGCGCCTACAAGTCCACTCAGTCCTACTTCTCTTTCAGCCAATCGCTAAAACAAACAAGTTTGTTTACATTTATGGGAGATAATGCTGCCCACTTCTTATTTACAATGTCACCCGAAAGTGAGAACAGGCGTTTTCATGGGACTTTTGTAGCTGGCATTGCAAGGTATCTATATGCCAGATATACTAGTATCAGAGGGGTAGCCGTGTTAGTCTGAATCTGTAAAAGAACCTCACTTCTTCAGATGCAAGTCTGACCCACGAAAGCTTATGCTCCCAATACTTCTGTTAGTCTCAAAGGTGCCACAGGACCCTCTGTTGCTTTTTACAGATTCAGACTAACACGGCTACCCCTCTGATACTAGTATATCTGGCCTTGCCACCCCCAGCGCAGTGGGCTAAGGCAGGCTCCCTGCCTACCCTGGCCCCGTGCTGCTCCCAGAAGCAGCCGGCACCATGTCCCTGCGGCCCCTGGGGGAGGGGGAGCAGAGGGTTCTGTGCGCCGCCCTCACCTGCAGGCACCGACCCGCACAGCTCTCATTGGCCGGAAACAGGGAACTGCGGCCAATGGGAGCTTCGGGGGTGGTACCCGCAGGCGAGGGCAGCGCAGGGCAGAGCCGCCTGCCCCACCCCACCCCCAGGAGCCACTGCCGGACATGCTGGATACTTCCGGGAATGTCACCGTGCCAGGGCAGGCAGAGAGCCTATCTTAGCCCCACTGCATGCCGTTGTCACCCTGGAGCTACTCGAGGTAAGCGGCACCGGGCTGGAGCCCGCTCCCCAAATCTCTCCTGCACCCCGCACCCCAATCCCTTCCCCTGAGCCCTCTCCCGCACTCCACACCCCCTCCTGCACCCTAACCCCCAGCCCTGAGCCCCCTGCTTCACCCTGCACCCCTCCTACACCCCAACTCCTTGCCCTGAGCCCCTTCCTGTACACCGCACCCCCCCACACCTCGCACTCCCTCCCAAACCCCAACCCCCTGCCCCAGCCCTACATTCAAGGCCCTGCATACAATTTCCACACCCAGATGTGGCCTTTGGGCCAAAAAGTTTGCCCACCCCTGTTCTAGAAGAATATTAAGGACCCAAACACTTAAGCACTGGTGTAGTGCATGAGAACCAGTAACTGATAATTGTGGAGGGGGAGGAGGAGGGGAGGACAACTATAAACCTGGCCTCTCAGCTGGTATTTGTACTATCCAAGCTGAGTGATGTGCAAAACGTTACAAACAGAATAAATGACAAAAAGGATGTTTTTAAAATGCTTCCACCTTTAATAATCTACAGCAAGCTGTGATTAATAATAAAGTTAAGGAAACTATTTATAATATGGCTCTGAACTGGACAGTGTTCTTGTAGTAATGTAATATGCTACTTTCTCATGCTATACAATAGTCCATTTTTGAACCAGCGTTTCAAACTATGCCACATTTTAGCAGCCAAGAGGAAAATGTAAAGTGCTAATTTTTTTTTTAAACTGGCTAATACACTACTTCATGTTTGTGCAGCTCTTTCAGTGTGAAAAGCACTGTATGTGGGCTATAATTAATATTTTCAACAGATCAATGCTCTCTCCTAAACTACATAGGAACACCACAAGTGCTTTCCTTAAAGCCTTTAAAACAGTTATCACAAGGTGTACTAGTATGAGAGGAAATCTGCACAATTACATTATTACATGTTTAATTAGATACATGTATAGCACAATATTTTCACATTTACTGACAATGGCTTCTTCATAGCCTTCACTCAGATCAAATTTTTGATGAGTGCACTATCAGTAACTGTCAAAACTGGTCCCTGGAAGAGCCTAATTTGGATTCACATCCAGATATATAATTTGCTGTTTTACTTGGGGTGCAGATGAGTATGTTTTTAAGATACATGTTTGCTGCACTGACTAGCTTAAAGGCGATAGGGAAAGTGATATTTATACCTATCAAGAAAACTTTAAAAACTGTGGGTGCCTGATAATGTTGCTTTTATAACCCCTGAAGTGCTTTGAAATCCCTGAATGAAAAATACTATTGAAGTGGAAAGAATTATTTGGAGCAATAAAATCTCATTTCTCAAATATATGAAGCAAGGGGATGTTCATTGTGGAGTTTTGCTCTTTAACTTCATTAATTAAGTCTACCACTAGACTACAAGTTCAATGTCTAAATAGGGATTTAGAAGCCTAGATTTAGGCAGGCCTGCCTGAAAATTCGGTCCATTAAGTTTGCAACAAGCCAAAAAATTCAGAGTTACAGAAATTCTGTGTTCCTGTTATTGAGGGAGAAAAAGTTCATATGTGTATGTTATTTAAGGGCAGAATGTCTGCCTTAACTTAGAATTTCCTGTTGGTTTGATTTATAATCCTAATATTGCTTCAGTGTAACTTCTGGCCGTACTCTATGATTGCCAAACTATTTTTATGCTCTTAACCACAGCTATTTATACAGTATAATACTAAGCGCTCATTTCCATCAGGGTACTCATGCAAATATTCAAAGACGTAGTTTGATTTTATGTTGTTACATAAAGTCCACAAAATGTTTTGTCTCTGAACATATACTTTCAATGCTGTAGACAAACAAAAGTTTATTCTTATCCACAAACTTACTTTTTCCCTCCCTTAAATTGTAATAATTTTATAAGACACACAGCCTCCAGATGGGGAAAGAAGGCTCTGACCCTTAGTTTCCTATGATGTAAGATATGTCTTCACTACAGGGCTGGCTCCAGCGTTTTTGCCACCTCGAGCAGCGGGGAAAAAAAAAAAAGGCGCGATCGGCGGCACTTCAGCGGCAGCTCTACCGCCGCCACTTCATTCTTCGATGGCAATTCCACAGCAGGTCCTTCCCTCCGAGAGGGACTGAGGGACCCGCCACCGAATTGCCGCTGAAGAGCCAGACGTGCTGCCCCTCTCCATTGGCCACCCCAAGCATCTGCTTGCTGCGCTGATGCCTGGAGCCGGCCCTGCTTCACTACCAATGTTAAAGCGCTGCTGCGGCAGCACTTTAACGTGGCTGTGTAATCACGGCACCATAAAAAACAAATAAACCTATAAAAAACCCACCCCCATGATGGGAGTAGCTTCCAGCACTGGTGCACTGTCTACACTGCCACTTTATAGCGCTGAAACTTGCATTGGTCGGAGGGGAGGGTTCACACCACTGAGCAAGAAAGTTTCAGCGCTGTAAAGTGGCAGTGTAGACAAGGCTTAAGCAGAGCTCCAAGGTTCAATACTAGCAGGCTTAATAGAGCTAAAAGAAAAAGTGAAAGGAGCTGCTGTTTGTAGCAATGAAACAAGTCTCCAACAGCCTTTGACCTTCAGGGTCTTACTATCACCTGTTTGTTGGAAGAGCAAGCCATCATCAGTTTTCCAACAAATGGACAATGAGGCCACTTATTCAGTGTCCAAATATAGACTTAGGAACTTACTTTTAGGCATTCATATTTGAAACATTGTATTTAGTATTTTTTCCCAACAAATTTAGGAAACAAGTCTTATTTCCTACAAATATCAGAACACTATATAAGCAGAAAGAATATCCCATCTTAAGCATACATACATGAGCAAAATGAGTATTCCACCTTAAACCAGTAAAACTAACTCTGTGGACTGGATTCTGCAAGGTGCTCAGCACCCAAACCCTCATTGACTTCCACAGGAGTTGAAGATGTTTGGCACTGAATGTAATCAGGACTTTTTTCTTTACCTTTCTGTAATAAAAGTGGTAGAACAAAATCTCTTAAAAATTAGATTTTTAAATATATACTAAATAAACTCTAATGCCAGAACTACTGGCTACATTTTAGCCACCATGAAAATCTCGCTAATAATGGGAAATGTTGCCAATTTTAACTACAGCCAGTAGCACAAACAACTGCGTTAAAGCTTGTTTCTTTCAAAGCAAGCTGAAAAAAGTTGAACTTTTACTGAATACTGAACACGCAAGAAAGAAACCAAGGAATTTGATCAATCATTCTCCAAGTATGTTAGTGGGAAGTCTAGGCTCCTGCATTACTTTGCTTTCATAATATTCTCCAGAGAGCAGCCTCCTTGAACAGTGGAAGGCAAATTCCCTGCTGGTGTAACTCCACTAACTTCAGTGGAGTTATTTCAGCAGAAAATCTGGCCCTGGAATTTTTAATTTAAAGTCCAGAAGCTGGCCTCACATAAACTGCAATATTTGTTTGTTCCCCACAAGTCTGGCACGCTGGTGTAGTTCTTATAAAACAGCACAAAAATAAAGAATTTGGAAACATTTATGCCAGAGCTGGCAATATGGCAGATAAGCAACTGGTTAACTTATTTTAAACTTTGGACCATAATTAAGTTCATCATCATTTAAAATAGGAGAGATTTAAGAATGACATCCTTTGGCAAATGTAAAGATGAGAGAGGCAGAAAGCTCTGCTAAGGGCGCCAGTTAGGGAGGCCAGGGAAGGGCAGAAGCCCCCCCTTGAGTTTCATAAAGGTGTGCAAGCTCCCAGGTGGAGCTCTTAACTACAGCACAGCATTAGGGCTAGTCTACACTGGCCACGTTAAAGCGACTTGCCTGACTAGCCTGCAGCGCTTTAATGTGGCTTGTATAGTTGCGGCAGCGCTCCCAGCGCTCTAAAAAAACCACACCTCAACGAGGGGCGTAGCTACCAGCGCCAGGAGCACGTCTCCCAGTGCTGGTGCACTGTCTACACTGGCACTTTACAGCACTGAAACGTGCTGCGCTCAGGGGGGTGTTTTTTCACCCCCAAGCAAGAAAGTTGCAGCGCTGTAAAGTGCCAGCATATACAAGTCCTTAGTGTGAAATGTAAGTTCTGCAGAGGAGAGGTGCCCCTGAGGCAGGGAGTTAGTACTGTGTTTAAAAACAGAGACAGGGTGATTAAGGTAAGAAAGGGCTGGTGATTAAGGATATGGAAGTTTAGCCTGTAAAAGAGGCTCAGATATTTAAGTATGATGTGTACAGTTATTGACCACATGTTCACTGTGATGTTTACATCTGAGTGGAGGAACTGATAGCAATAGAAGTTTTAATTGATTAAGGACTAGAAAATTTGACCTTCCAACTTTCTTTCTAAAGGAAGAACTGCCCAGAGCTCCTGTGCCTGCTTATTTTCCTTTCCTGCTGCAGTGGCCCTGATGTATCACAGAAGTCTCAGTTTTTTTCTCAACTTTAAAATATAGAATTTTCTTGGTGTTTGGTTTTAAATATTCTCCTCTGAGAACTGAAACTCAATCACTGTAGTGTTGTATTTAAGAGGCTTCTGGAAAGTAACTAGCCTTTAAACAGAAGTAAAAGCAGTGTTGCCAACTCTCGTGATTTTGTCATGAGTCTCATGATAATTGTTTTCCTTAAAGCCCCAGCTCCTGGAGTCAAGTGGATATGTGATGATTTCAACCTTCATTCTAAAAGAAAAATGAAGTTTCTAGTCCTCGTGGCTGTGGAGAAAACTTCAAAATGTGACCCCAGTGCACACTAAAGGCTCAAAAAGCAGAAGGCAAATCAAAAGAACTCCAAATCCGTTATTTTCCCATAGTCTCCTGATTTTAAAGCCAATCTCATGATTTTTGGTGAACCTGATTCATGATTTTTGAACATTTGGGATTGGCAGTACTGCGAAAGTGACTTGAAAATGTCAGTTTCACTCCTGTTTAAGGTTAGTTTCTAGTCTGTTATTTGTAGTGAGGTGACACCTCTAGAACCCCAGGCAGGTGCAGTATAAACTCATGGGGGGGCTTGCCCTAGTAAGATGTTTCCAAAGTTACATGATCTATTCCAAGTTTGGTGAACTGAAAAAAACTCACTACAAAAAAAAAAAAAAACATAGAAAGTAAACTAGATTTTTCTACAATTGTTGTATTCAAGAGTTAGTAACAAGGAATATACATAAAATTTTTAAACCTAACTAGTGTAACTTAAGTGACTTGACACAAGATGTGAGAACATGTTAGCATTAGAGCTGAGTGGGTCTAACAGTCATTAAATCCTCTTTTTTTGTATCGGAATTAGATACAGTGCTCCTATCAGCTAATTTTAGTATATGTGCTGCCGAAGCGAGCACAAAAAATATGGAACGCTTCACGAATTTGCGTGTCATCCTTGCAAACAAGAAAAAAAAAACAAAAAAACACCTAGAGTTTTCAAGTCCCTAAGTAGTCCTTAGAATCATGGTTAAAGTTAAATCTTAAATGGCGCCCCTGCGCTCTGACTTCGGGAACAGCAGCCTTTAGAAAGAAATTCCGTGCCATTTTTCCACACAACCAGGGAGGAGGGTAGTAGTCGGTTCCGTTAGTACACAAGCTACACTACACTTCTCAACAGCTACTGGGAGAGTCTGCACTTTGCAAGAAGTTCAACTTGCTGCAAATGACAATTTTCAACCTTGTGAACAGAAACACACGACTTGCCTGACTAGCCTCTAAATATTCAACGAACGCAAGAAGCCTAATCATAATCAACTAGTCCGAGTCAGGAGCGGAGGGGACCCTTCCCACTTCCAGGGTCCTAGAGCTCCGTTTCCCCCCCGCCTCATTTCCACCCTGGCAAAGGGAGTGGGGTCCAGTGGGAAGCCCACGCAAGACGGCTGGCCCAGGGCCCAGGCCTGGGCCCGGCAGTGATCAGCTCAGCTGCCGGCGCCGCGCATACCAGCTGAGCCCTGTCCGCAGTCTCTCCCCAGCCCTGCTGGCCACAGAACAAAGTAACTCACGCTGGAGGTCTCCTGAGTACCCTAGGGGGAGAGCATTGCAGAGAGCGCCCCAGGCAGCAGCCTGACCTCGTAAGGGGTGGGGGGACTGACGGCTCCCACCTTCCCCTGCCCGGTCCGGCTGCAGTCGGACCCGGTGCCGGGCAGCTGCTCCCTGCCCCAAGCCGGAGTCAACCCGCGGTGTCCCCTGACCGGCGGGGCGTTGCTGCCCCGGGACCCCCCTTACCCGTGTGAACTGCACGGCACCCGGGATCGCAGCCTTGGCGCCGGCCACCGGCCGGGAGGACAGGCTTCTAGACTGGCGGAGGGGCCGGCGCACAATGCAGGAGGCTGGAGCTGCCTCTGCTCTCAGCCCTGCTGCAGGGAGGGCCCTAGTGGCTGCAGGCCCACAGGCCGGGCTATGGGCCAAGTTCGCAGCCTGGATCGCAGCTGGGGAAACTGAGCGTGCCCCAGGCTAAGATGGAGCCAGCCCAGGGAGGAAGCAGCGGTGGTCGTAGGCACGCAGCGTTTTTACACATTTAATTACTTGTAAGCAAAGTTGAGTGTCTTTAATTTGCACTATGTCTAGAACCCTGGTTGAACAAGGTAAACTTAAGCATCCTAAAGGGTGTAATTTTCAAAAGCCTATTGGTAACCTAATAACCTAAATCCAATTTTCAAAAGTGATTTAGTAACTTAAGAACCAAGATTTCATTGAAAGTCAATAGGACTTAGAGCCCTAAGACCTGGTCTACACTTAAAAATTAAATCAACTTAGCTGTGTTGCTCAGGGCTGTGAAAAATGTTGCACCCTGAGTGCCATAGTTAGGTCAAGCTAACCCCTACTGGAGGCATAGCAACCTGGACAGAAGAATTCCTCCATCATCCTAGGTACCACCGCAGAGAGATGAATTCACTATGTTGCTGGAAAAAAACCGTCTATCAATGTAGGAAGCATAACTGTGGTGCTACAGCAGCACAGCTACAGCGCCATACCTGGTGTAGACATACGCTCAGGCTCTTTTGAAGATGGGACACTCCCAAGACACTTAAATGTCCTTGAAAATGTTATTTTAAGTGCCTAACTTTGTGTCAACAGGACTAGTCACATGCTTAAAGTTAATCATATGCTTAAGAACCTTGCTGAATCGGCTTTAGCTAACATTGGGAGGTTAGATGAGGGATGGTGTATGAGCCATAATACATTATCTTCAAAGGTGCAAAAAATTGCAAACTTATCCTGAGGAAGTGAGAGACTCCACATACCTCAGATCACTTTAAGTCATCCAGATCATAATGGCAAAAGTGACAAATGGAAACCCTTAATCCCAAACCAAGCATTAGGATGAGCCTGACAATGCAGTATAGTACTAAGAAAGTGCTGCTGTTCAGGTGACACTAGGTCAAGGTTTGTTCCACCCATCTCTGGCTAATGTTCTGATGGAAGTTAAAGAGCTTATGGAAGTTTTTATAGAATAAATTGGGGTAATAATTAATATCCTCTGTCTATGAAATAGATCAAAACAGCATCCACTTGAAAATCATATTTTCTTACCATTTTTTCTTTCTACCGTACTAAGTAACACCTATTATTGGTATAACAGAGAAGTTAGCCAAAAAAGACTTTTTTCAGTTTACTTTGTTCTTTTTGAAAGCACTTTGTGTATTCACTTTTGTTGTTGATTTGTTGATTATTTGCACTTTCTGTCTTATGCACTTTCATGATGACATCACTCTCACTCTTTGTTCTGGGATAGAATCATAGAATATCAGGGTTGGAAGAGACCTCAAAAGGTCATCTAGTCCAACCCTCTGCTCAAAGCAGGACCAATCCCCAATTAAATAATCCCAGCCAGTGCTTTGTCAAGCTGACCTTAAAAACCTCTAAGGAAGGAGATTCCACCACCTCCCTAGGTAACCCATTCCAGTGCTTCACCACCCTCCTAATGAAAAAGTTTTTCCTAATATCCAACCTAAACCTCCCCCACTGCAACTTGAGACAATTACTCCTTGCTCCGTCATCTGCTGCCACTGAGAACAGTCTAGATCCATCCTCTTTGGAACCCCCTTTCAGATAGCTGAAAGCAGCTATCAAATCCCTCCTTATTCTTCTCTTCTGCAGACTAAACAATCCTAGTTCCCTCAGCCTCTCCTCATAAGTCATGTGTTCCAGCCCCCTAATCATTTTTGTTGCCCTCCACTGGACTCTTTCCAATTTTTCCACATTCTTCTTGTAATGTGGGGCTCTAAACTGGACACAGTACTCCAAATGAGGCCTCACCTAGCCATTCAGTCCCTAGTCTGTAACAGTGCATGGGATTCTTCCGTCCTAAGTGCAGGAATCTGCACTTGTCCTTGTTGAACCTCATCAGGCTTCTTTTGGCCCAATCCTCTAATTTGTCTAGGTCCCTCTGTATCCTACCCCTACCTTCCAGCGTATCTACCACTCTTCCCAGTTTAGTGTTATTTGCAAACTTGCTGAGAGTGCAGTCCACGCCATCCTCCAGATCATTAATGAAGATATTAAACAAAACCAGCCCCAGGACCGATCCCTGGGGCACTCCACTTGAAACCGGCTGCCAACTAGACATGGAGCCATTGCTCGCTACCAGTTGAGCCCAATGATCTAGCCAGCTTTCTATCCACCTTATAGTCCATTCATCCAGCCCATACTTCTTTAACTTGGTGGCAAGAATACTGTGGGAGACCGCATAATTTATTTTAATTTAAACAGAGGAGTTACTTTCAGACTTGTTTGTTAGAAGAACAATACCAGCGCCTTTCTCTACACATTTTTCCTTTTTAAAGATGTTGTAGCTTATGTAGTATAATGCTTCATCTCTATTTTTGTATGTTGTTTTAGTGGGACCTTATTAGAAATCCTGGGAGGTTCGTGGGTGCAAGCCCACCCATATCTAAAGGCCCTTCCCACAGCCTTGCGGGAGGGACCACTGGACCGGGGAACCAACTGAAAATGGGGGACAACTAAGAATAACAGGGTCAGGAGTGAAGGACACAGGTTCAAAACTAGGGATCCAGAGCGGGACACCGAGCAGAGAACCCCAGACAGCGCCTACTTCTCCTCAAAGCTGTCTCGGGAGCCAGTGGACACCACCCAGAGGAACTCTGCCCAGATGCGTGAGACCAGGAAGGAGCAGAGATAGGCCTCACAGTGGCAGAGCACCCCTAGTCTAACATCCTCCTCCTGGTGTTGAAGATGGCCACTTTGGTCAGAGTCAGGAGGAGGCTGACAAGGAGATCTCGTGCCTTGGTGGGGCCACGGACAGGGTGTGTAAATATAAACAGGTGTGGGGAAAAGTGCAGCCAGAATAGGGGCTGCAACTTGGTGCATTCGAGATAGGCATGCGCCAGGTTCTCTCTCACGCCGCAAAAGGGGCAGGCGTCGGGGATGGTGGTGAACCATGCCAGGTACACGCCTGTGCTCACAGCTC
This sequence comes from Trachemys scripta elegans, assembly GCF_013100865.1. Classification (NCBI taxonomy): domain Eukaryota; kingdom Metazoa; phylum Chordata; order Testudines; family Emydidae; genus Trachemys; species Trachemys scripta. The sequence continues at coordinate 26,927,716 of NC_048300.1, read as the reverse complement.
CATGGAGGAGCCACCAACCGATATCCTGGCGGGCTGTGGGACCAGGGTGGAATAGAGGCTGGCCCACTGGGGTTCCTCACCCTCCACAGGTAGTAGATAGTCTCACCACAAGGGTGAGGAAGTGAAACGTGTCGAGCACAAACGTGTATAGTTGTTTCCTTGGTGTGGTCCGGAAGCAAACCAGCTGCAGGGCACGCAGCCAGCTCGGATTGTGGACTAGAGGAGGCCGAGAGGGCTTGCGGGACAGCGTCCTGGTGAAAAGGTCTGGAAGGCCTGGGGTGAGGGGCGGGCGGGGAGCACCCTCTCGCAGTACCCACTCAAGGAAAACCCAAGAGGTGGGCGATAAGGCTGCCCCCACCTCCTGGAGTACGCGCAGGGGGGTCAGGAGGGTGGATACCCCATGCACCGACTGAGCGCTTGGGGATCCACCCAATCCCCCCAGTCATAGTCCAGGAGGTCTCCAATTCTGGTGGTTTCTGCAGGACCGACCTCTGGCATACCGAGGGGGACTCCTCCACCTGCACATGAAGGTTGGGATTGTGTAGCAGTGGCTCCACGAGGAGGTCCACCCCCTCAGTGGCCACAACAGACCTTGTCACTGAGAACAGCTTCCAGGTCTGGAGGAGGTCCTGGTAGAAGACCGGCAGCTCGGAGAGTTCTCGTGAAAGACTCTTTGGGTGGAGAAAAAAGAGCTGCTGGTCGTATCGGAGGTGGCAGAGGCAGGCGTGCGCCAACGTGCTCAATGCCGGACTACCTGTACCATAAAGGAGTCTCTGCAGGGCCTTGAGGCAGCAGACATGGACCTGGCTGTGGAGGCAGACCAGGCCCTATCCTCCCTCCTCCAAGGGAAGACTCAGGACTTCTGCAGAGACCCAGTGCAGTCCTGGCCAGAAGAACTCCAGAGCTACCTTCTGGAGCTGGGCTAGGATCCCCGGGGCTGGGTTCAGGGTGTTGAGCCAGTGCCAAAGCATGAACAGGACTAGTTGATTCAGTACCAGTGCCCTCCCCTGCAGAGAGAGGCAGCGAAGGAGTCCTGTCCATCTCTGCAGCTGCTCACCCACCCTGGCCTCCAAATCCTGCCAGTTCTCCTGTGGAGAAGGATGCGTGGCGGAAAGGTAAACGCCAAGATAGAGCAGTGGACCCACATTCCACTGAATGGCTTGAAGCACAGGTGGGAAGGAGCTCATTTGCCACCCTGCCCCGACCATCAGGCCAGAGCTCTTGACCCAGTTGACCCAAGTGGAGGAGGCCACCGAGTAGATCATCTGGCAGGCCTCCACCTGCACCAGGTCGCCCAGCAGCTGGATCATGAGCACGCTGTTGGAGTACGCTAATAGCCGCAACTCCGGCTCCCAGAGCACCAACCCCGTCAACCTCAGACGGAGACAGAGGAAGGGCTTGCTTGCCAGAGTATACAACTGGCCCAACAGTGGACACCCCTGTCAGGGTCCAGTTGAGCCTGATCAAGTTATCAAAGATGGTGTGGATGAGGACGAGGTAGGTCTGGTCGGTATGGACCAAGACGGCCAGCACAGACCCCAGCCACAGTGAGATGGCCTTCGCTATGACCTTGTAGTCCATGCTGAGGAGCGAGACAGGATGCCAGTTCCGAAGGTCGCAGAGGTCCCCCTTCTTGGGTAACAAGGCGAGCATGGCTTACTTGTACAACAGAGGGAGGACCCGCTTTCCAAGGATGTGGCCCAGACGGTGACGAGGTCCAGGCCAAGGACATCCCAGAACATGCGGTAGAACTCCACAGTCAGCCCATCCATGCCCAGAGATTTATTGGTGAGCATGAGACGGAGGGCTTCCGAGAACTCGGCCAGAGTGAGAGGCAGCTCCAGCCGGTCCTGGTTGTCCACGCTGACCATTGGGAGTTAGTTCCAGAGCACCCTTCAAGTATCGAAGTCCATCAGATCTGGGGAGAAGAGGCTGGCGTAGAAGGCCCTGGCCCTTCCACACATCTCCTCCAGATCCGTGAGGGGAGTGCCATCCTCCGCCAAGAGGCAGGCGACATGCTTTTTTGCCTCCCTCTTTTTCTCCAGGGTATAGAAGCAGCGGGAGCAGCAATCCATTTCCCAAAGGAGACGGATGCGGGATTGAACTAACACGATGGTCCTCCAGGGCCCGGAGCTCCTCCCGCTTCTCCCGGCATGCTCCGCAGAGAGATGGATCCCCGGTGCTGGCGGCCAGATGCCTCTCCAGCTTCAAGACCTCCTGCTCCAACTGCCCTATCACCGCATCCCTCCACCAGTTGGCGTCCCAGGTATAGTCTCAGCAGAAAAGCTGGGCGTGCACCTTCCCCCCATCCCACCACCACTGTGCCAAGGGAAAGGCACGCCGCTGCCCCCACCAGGCCAGCCAGAATTCCCGGAAGGACACCACGAAGCCCACATCCTCCAGCAAGCTATTATTAGAGTGCCAATAGGCCACCCCCGGCCTCTTCGAGCTGAGAGAGGCAGTCACCATCACCAAGTGGTGATCCGAGAACGAGGCCAGCCGAACGTTGGAGGAGTGGGCCCACGCCAGATGGAAACGTGATAAATAAACGCAGTCCAACTGGGAGTGGCGTGACCAATCACCCTCCAACCGGACGTAGGTGAAGGTGGTATCATCGTCCAGGTGGTGGTTGTGCCAGACATCCACAAGGGAGTGATGCTCAATGATCTCCCTGAGGACGACTGCGGTGGCCTGGCTGCTCTCTCACCCCGAGCGATCCCAGTCCTCAAGGATGGTATTGAAATCCCCACCCAGAACCAGGCACTAGTGAGGATCCAAGGTGCCGAGGAAGGCGGACGCCTGCTGATAAAAACGCACTCGCTCCAGATCTGTGTTTGGGGCATAGACGTTGACTAGATTCAACGTCAGCCCCTCCATACTGGCACGGATATGGAGCAGGCAACTGGGCACGACCTTGACGACCCCCAACATCTCGGGCCGTAGGTCAGGAGAAAACAGGATGGGCACCCCAGCCAAATGGGTGCTGAGGTGGCTAAAGAACACACCGTCCTCCGACTCCAGCCGCCAGCTAGCCTCGGCAGCTGCAGCCGTGTGGGTCTCCTGCAGGAAAATCAGAGTACCCCCCGACCCCAAAGGAAGGAGAGCACCTGACTCCTGTGGAGACCCATCCTACAGCTGCGGGTGTTCAAGGTGGGAAAGATGGTCAGTTTCATAGTGAGGGCTGGCGAGGATCCTCGTGGGCAGGGGTGTCGGCAGCCCCCAGTGGGCCTCACAACAATCCGTGCCCGACCCCAAAAGCCAGCAGGAAGTCATGGAAGTTGCGGGCCACAGAACTATCACTGGGACACAGCCAGAGGACGGCAGCGGGTCTGTGACCCCATCCCCTGCTGCACTGCAGGACAAGCTGCGCCTCTTCCTGGTGGAAATCTGTGGCTTTAAGGATAAGGTGCAGCTCACTCCCCAGCACTGGGGGGACTTCCCTCTCATCCTCCAGGCCGTGAGGGTTATTTTGCAGGAGGGGAGGCTGACCAAGAGGCGGGACATTGAGGAGGAGGGTGCCAATGGGGTGGGGGCATGAGGGGGGCTGAATGAAGAAGGGAAGGGGGGGCGTGAGTACTGGCATGGGGTGGGGATACCGGCTCCTCTGGCAGCACTGGGAAGGGGAGGAACTACAGCATTATCGGGAGGGCTGTGAACAATGTGGGGGCAACTGAAAAGGGGCACAAGTGTTTAGGGAGGGAGCGTGGACACACAAGTGAGATGGGCTGAGCTAGAGAGGGCAAGGCAAGGTAGGGGGAAAAGGGGAGCAGGCTGGGAATGGGCCAGGGGCGGGGCAGGCAAATCACAGGAGAGAACTGCAAGTGTGAGAGTGGGGCAAGCAACCAAACCAAAACCCAGAGTTTGGGGTGGGGCAGGTGAGGTAGCAAACACTGAAGGGCAGGGGCAGGGCAGGCAAACTAATGGAAAGAAACATGCCCAGGAGAACAAGGTGAAAATGGCAGGGGCAGGGACAAATGGCCTGCAAGGGGCAAAGTACCGCAGGGAGACTAGGAGGCACAGCAAAGTGGGGGGCCCCACCAACCAAATGCAGCTGGGGAGGGGAGGATAAGTCCAAAGTGGTGGGGTCACGTGTGCCTGTGGAAGTCAGTCTATTGTGTTGCTCATGTGCATTCCAATGTAGATGTGCAGGTATCGTGTACACCGTTCCTGGAAGTTTTTCCCCTAGTGGTATCCATTGGATCGACTGCGGTGCCCCCTGGAGTGGTGCCCTCATGGTGCGGTATATAGACACCTGGTGTCCTGCTGCCCCCTCAGTTCCTTCTTGCCAGAAACTCCCATAAAGGGGTAGGCAGGCGGGTTTTGAAACAGACATGAGCAACACATCTCTAAGAACAACAGTTACTGAAAGTTTAGTAACTGTTTTTTTCTTCAAGTGCTTGCTCACAGGGGTGGCAGGTTTGTATAATTTTTAGTGGTGCCCAGGACGGGTCCAAGTCCCCACCCCCACCCCTGCCTTGTAAGCCTATATATTTTTAAATAATGTAAAAATATGAGGGCTTTGGAGATGAGGGGTTTGGGGGTCTAGGAGGGGCTCGCGCAGAGGGTTGGGGTACGGGGATGAGGCCTGCAGGGTGGGGCTGGGGATGAGGGGTTCATGGTGCAGGAGGGGGCTCGGGTAGAGAGTTGGGGTGTGGGGGGATGAGGGCTCTGAGTAGGGGTGTGAGCTCTGGGGTGAGGCAGGGCCGGGGATGAGGAGTTTGGGGTGCAGGAAGGCTGCCCCCAACTGGGGCCAGAGAGGAGGACTCCTCCCAGCCCTCTCCCTGCTGGCCTCCCCTACTGTCCCCCGGCAGCACACTCACCTCGCACCACTGTCACTGCACATGCTCCTAGGGCCCCTCTCAGGTCCAGGAAGCCCCCTCACCTCCCTATGGTGGGTGCTGGAGGGGGGTCTGCCATCACATGTACACCTCCTCCCCTGTTGCTGCCCCTCACTGTAGCCTCACTTGGGGTGGGGGATGGGGCTGCCCCTTGCCCAGCATGGGGCAGGAGCGGTGACCTTGGGCAGGGGGGCCCCCTGTGCTGGTTGAGGGTCCTGCCAGAAAAGGGAAGGGTCCATCCATCCATCCGAGGCAGGGACAAGGGCAGCGGCAGCCTGGGGCACCCATGCCCTGGCACTAGTGGTTGGGGGGTGCTAGGACCCTGCAGCAGCAGTTGATGCCAGGAGCCAGCAGAGTGGAGCGCAGCGCAGAGCTGCAGGGGGCAGCCGCCTGCTGCCCAGGACGCAGGTAGGGATGCTCGAGGGAGGAATGCAGGGGTGGCAGGCAGGGCCGGGGGAGAGACCAGGCCCCGAACATTGGTGGAGCCGGGCCCCCGGGCCCTGAATATTGGTGGCACATGGGTACCATGGGCCCATGTAACTTGCTGCCCCTGCTTGCTCATGTCCATTCCAATCAGCCAGGTGGTGGGATCGGAGTTTCGCTGAGACATAGACTGGAGGACCACTCTACCGAAGGTTGCATCACTTCTGGCTCATTGTGTGATGGCATAGTGTGTGGTGACTGTGTGGATAAATGACCAGGTCACCACCCTGCAGATGTCCAGGATTGGGACTTGAGCCATGAACTCCACTGATGAAGCTTGTCTTGTGGAGTGCACCGTCAAGCAAGGAGCTGAGACCTTTGCCAGGTCATAGCGGATGCAGGATGTGATCCAAGAAGAGATCCTCTGGGCCAAGACAGGGTTTCCTTTCCTCCTGTCCGTGATAGCGACAAAGAGTTGAGTGGTCTTCTGAAATGGCTTGGTCCTTTTGATATAGAAAGCCAATGCCTGTCTAATGTCCAGAGAGTGGAGTCTCTGCTCCTGCTTATTAGCATGAGGCTTTGGATAGAAGAAAATGTGAGACCACCTTAAGAAAGAAAGATGAATGTGGTCAAAGTCGTACCTTGTCCTTGAAGAAGGCCATATATGGCAGTTCAGAGGTGAGGGTCTGGATCTCTTTTGGCTGAAGTAACAGCTACCAGGAAGACTGTCTTCCAGGACAGACAGAGCAAGGGACACATTACCATTGGTTTGAACGGGGGCCCTGTCAACTTGGTTTTGTCAAGGCTAAAGTCCCATGGAGATAGAGGTTGATGCACCTATGGGTAGAGATGCTCTAAGCCCTTCAAGGACTGGGCACAAATTGGGCTTGAGAATGCCAACCAGCCATTCACCCGTGGGTGGAAAGCAGAGATTGCGGCTATGTGAACTCTAATGGATGATACCGCAAAACCTTTCTTCTTCAAGTAAAGCAGATAATCTAGGATAAGGGGGCAGTGGAGATTCCAAAGGTGAGACCCCTTTCTATATTGACCATCGTGCAAACCTTTTCCACTTTGCCAAATAGGCAGTGCTAGTTGACAGCTTTCTGCTGTCCATAAGGACAGCTTGCACCGGTGCAGAGCAGTCCCATTCCACCTTGCTCAGCCACAGAGCTTCCAAGCCATCAAGTGGAGGAACTTGAGGTTTGGGTACAGCATGCGGCTGTGTTCCTGGGAGATAAAGTCCAGTACCAGAGGAAGGCTGATTGACATATCTATTGAAAGGTCCATCAAGGTTGTGAACCAATATTGGTGCGGCCACGCCGGAGCTATAAGGATCATCCGTGCCTTGTCCCTCCTGATCTTGAGCAATACCTTGTGTATAAGAGGCATGGGAGGAAAGGCATAAAGAAGTCTTCTTCCCCAGGGAAGGAGGAAGGCGTCCGAGAGTGAACCCTGGCTGTACCCCAGGTACAAGCAAAACAGGGGCATTTCCTGTTCAGCCTGGTTGCAAACAGGTCCCCACTTCCAGAAAACAGCATTCAAGATGTCCAGTTGAATGGACCACTTGTGGTGATTTGTGAAGGATCTGCTTAGGTGATCTGCCAGCTTGTTCTGAGAGCTTGGTAGATGGAAGGCCTCCAAGTGAATGGAGTGGGCTATACAGTAATCCCATAATCTCAACACTTCCTGGCATAAGGGAGGAATGAGCTCCCCTTATTGTTGTACTGTCCGTAAGTAGTGATACGCACTTGCCCTGTAGGGTGGATTGAAATTCTTGGCAGGCTAGATGCACCGCTCTGTGTTCTCTGATATTGATATGTAGGGTTAACTCCTCTGGTGTTAACTCTGGTGCCCATGGTCCCTGCATTCTGATGGGTCCCACGTGAGCTCTCCATCCCATGTCCAAAGTGTCGGTGACCAGCATCATCGAAGAGGCTGCCTTGCAAAGGGAACGCCATTGCACATTTTGTCTTGGTCCAGCCACCACTGGTGGAAGTGTTACCACCTTGTCCAGTGGGTGACGTCCTGGAATATATACCGACACCACCCAGGATTGGAAAGGCCGCAGTCTGCACTGCGCATGCTGCACCACATAGGTACAAGTGGTCACGTGCCCCAGGAGCTTCAAGCAGCTCCTTGCTGTGGTGATGGGGAATTCTCTCAGGTCATTTATGATCACTTCAATGGCCCTGAAATGGCTTTCTGGAAGGGAGGCCCTGGCATGGTTTGAGTCGGGGACCGCTGCTATGAATTTTATCCTCTGAATTGGTGATAAAGTTGACTTTTGTTCATTTATCAGGAGCCCCAAGCTCCAGAAAGTGGACTGTACAAGATTCATGTGCCCCTCCACCACGTCTCTGGACTGAATCTTGATCAGCCAGGTACAGGTAAATCTGCACTCTTCGCCTCCTAAGGAAGGCCACCACCACTGCCATGCATTTTGTGAAGACTCATGGAGCTGCTGACAGGCTTAAGGGTAGCACCATGAACTGATAATGTTCATGGCCTACTACGAACCAAAGGTATTTCCTGTGCTCTCGGAAAATGGCTATATGAAAGTACACGTCCTTCAAGTTGAGGGCGGCATACCGGCCCCTGGATCTAGGGAAGGGATAAGTGAGGCTAGGGAGACCACGCAGAACTTCAGCTTCGTCATGACCTTGTTGAGGTTCCACAGGTCTAGGATTGGTCTGAGAGGCCTGTTGGCCTTTGGGATCAGGAAGTAGCGTGAGTAAAACCCTTTGCCTCAACTCCATAGGAACCTCCTCCACAGCTCCCACCTTTAGGAGCAACTGCACCTCCTAGGCCAGAAGTCTCTTGTGAGAAGGATCCCTGAAGAGGGACTGGGAAGGGGAGTGGGGAGGAGGGAAAGAAATTAACTGTAGGGTATATCCCACTTCTACCATGTGGAGCACCCAGCGACCCAAAGTGGTGTTGGTCCAGGCCCAGTAAAACTGGGACAAATGGTCCACAAACGTAGGGGCAAGATCCAGGTTCTCATCTGGTGTGCTGTCGTTGGCCCTACTCACAAAATGTCTGTTTAGAACCCATTGGATGTTTTACGGGCACAGACGTAGAGGTTGATGAGGTGTATGCTGCCTCCTAAAGCCCTTGTTCCTTCGTCGGCCAAAGTCCTATCTTTGCTGGTATTGCAATGAGTAAAACTAGCCCATAGGCTGTGGCTTTTAATGGTTGTGTGCCGGAGTGTGAAAGCCCAATGACGTTAGAGTGCTCCTGGAATCTTTTAGGCTATGAAGCCAGGTATCCATCAGGTCCAAGAGGAGGGAATTTCCCTCAAATGGCACGTCCTGTATTGTTTGCTGGACCTCATGGGACAGACTGGAGGCAAAACCTCCATCTCATCACTACAGCTGTGGCCATGGCATGGGCTGCTGTATCTGCAGCATCCAAGGCCCCCTGGAGAGATGCCTTGGCTACAGCCTCGCCCTCTTCTGCTAGGGCTGCAAACTCGTATCTGGTCTCTGATAGCAAGAATTCCATGAATTTTAGCATGGTGGACCAGGAATTAAAGTCGTACCACCTTAGAAGTGCCTCCTCAACTGGAGGCTTCCCCTGGAGTATACTTTCCTCCCCAACATGTCCAGTTTCCCAGCCTCTTTCACCTTATGTAAGGGTCCTTGCTGCCCTTGTCTTTCCCGGTCGTTCACAGCGGCCATGACCAGGAATCCTGGCAGGGGGTGGGTGTACAAATACTCATACCCCTTCAGGGGCACAAAGTACTTCCTCTCCACCTGCTTTGCTGTAGGGTGGAGGGATGCAGGGGTTTGGCACAAGGTCCTAATGGACTGTAAGATGGCCTCATTCAATGGCAAGGCCACCCTTGCCAGTCCTGAGGGTCTCAATATGTCCGCCAGGGCTGACTCCACTATCTCTTCCACTTGGCTGCCCAGATTCTGTGCCACCCAATGCCAAGAGCTCCTGATGAGCCTTGTAATTGTCCTGCATGGGCAGTATGGCCATACCCGCCTCTGCCTTAGGACAAGAGGACGAGGAGGCTTGGACTGGCACTGGGCCCTGCTCATCCTCCGTTGCTGGTAGTTCCCTCTTGGGGGTATCTTTGGCCTCCTCAACTTCCACCCCCGCAACTGGAGGCGCTCTTGCCTCTGAGGGTGGCGAGTGGGATCACCCTATGTGGGAGCCTTGGAACGGTAGTACCTCCCACGGAGTCCACATTGGCCACTGGAATGGCATCTGCCATTGGGCTGGAGGCCATGCTGGCTGGACTAGCCCTTTAGTCAGAGGTACAGGACACCTAATATCCGCCTGATGCCTGCTACTCCATGAGGTAAATTAATCTGCCAGCGATACGGAGCCCGAGGACCCACTCCTGGGTAACCATGGAGGTGCAGTGCTCATCGGTGCTAGGTAGCGGTGCCACGGTGGAGAGTGGCACCGCAATGGTGATCTGCTCCTGCCCTGTGACTGGCCCATGACCAGTGCCAGGAGGTCGAGTAATGTCATGGGGTCAAGCCCCAAGAGGAGAGTGAGATGGAAGATAAGTGTGCTGCTGTTCGGGAATGGCCCAAAAACCTGTGGGACTGCTGCGGTTTGAACCGCTTTCTCACGTGTAAAGGCCATGATAGTCCTGGTGAGGCCTCAGAATACCAGATTTAAGTAAAGAGTAGGCCATGAGCATAATTTCTAGGGCCCACTTAGAAAGCACCCCCCCCCCCCCAGCAGCACACTTACCTCGCACCACTGTCAGTGCACATGCTCCTAGGGCCCCTCTTAGATCCTGGAAGACTCCTCGCATCCCCTGTGGTGGGTGTGTGGGGGGGTGTTTCCATCACATGTGTGCCTCCTCCCCTGCTGCTGCCCCTCACCCTAGCTTCACTGGGGGTAGGGGATTGGACTGCCCCTTACCCAGTGTGGGGCAGGAACGATGACTGCGGTGGGTAGGGGGGGTGGAAGGGCTGTGCTGGTGAAGAGTCCCACCGGAAAAGGGAAGGGTCCGAGGCGGAAAGGCAGGGTCAGCCTGCCCTGGCACTAGTGGACGGGGGGCGCTTTGGATGCCGGGAGCCAGCAGACGTTCCGGGGCCCAGGGGAGGTGCAGTGGGGAAGCAAGTGGGGACCGGGGGACACTCAGGGGTGGCAGGCGGGGCCAGGGGAGAGACCCGGCCCCAAACATTGGTGGAGCTGGGCCACTGGGCCCTGAATATTCCTGGAGCCCGGGCACCATGGGCCCATATAACTCGCCACCCCATGCCTCTCTGGTTGGCAGCATTGACAAGAAGTGAATTTGGTGTCAGATGTGAGAAAAGAAATTCTGTACCTTTTAAGGGGACATAATATTTTTTGTCAGCTCTCTTACAGGTGGATGGTATGGTGGCTGGGGTTGTCTTAGCTGATTCCATTAGCACATCCTTAATTGAGAGCACTACTTTGGAAATTGCTGCTGTTCGTGATATACCCAGCAGTTCACATTAGGTCTCTGGTACCTTTTCAAGAGGTATTGTTAGTCCATCAGCCACACCTTTAACCAGTTCTTGAAATTCTTTAAAATCACTGGTGGCTATTGGTGGCAGAGGCATTACGGCCTCATCCGGGGAAGAGGAGGAGTTGTTGGAGTTTGGTGTGGTGTCCCACTCTGTACTCTTCTCCTGGTCCTCGACAGTTCCCTCATGGGGTTCTGACGTTACAGTCACCAATGGTGGTGGAGGCGATCTAATTCCCTTCCTACAGCGACTGGGGGGGCCTGCTGTAATGCCTTCTGTAAGAGTCCCAAGGGTCCCAGTAGGGCCATTGTGTAGGAAACGGCATGGGTAGGGCCATCTATGGGTACCCATACCAGGGCAGGACATCCTGTCTATAACATGACCTCGACTACAGAGGTTGGTACTGTAATGTATTTGAGGGTTTTTTTTTTTTTGGGAGGGGGAGGGAGCGTCTCTGCTGCTGTCTGATTGCATACTTCCGGTTCTTAAAATTGTAACTTCAGCATTACAGTGATGCAAGAGTTTGTATTTAAAGCTTAAGGGAGAAGGGATTCTGAATTAGGATTGACATAAATCTGCCCTATGCACACAGTACAATACAAATAATGAGAACTGCCTTGAGCAAATTTCCATTTGGTAGATTCCCTAGTCCCTATTCGACTTTAGTTTACAATGTTCCAAAGACCTTCTTCAGTCCCATCTTTGATTTAAAGGAAGAGATTCTGCTGGAATATGTTTACTTCAAACTTATTTTTAATTTTGTGCCAATTCCTGACACAAAAACTAATTTATTTTATGGATGGATGCAGATCTCTCCCTAGAGAATTTTGTAATCTTAATTCACTGCTGTGCAGCAGCACCAGTGGTAGCAAAAGGGGAAGCTGTAGTACAGACAGGGCCCAGCATGCTTAATACCCTGTCATCTATCTCTAGCAGCGAGAGATTGGAATTCTGGTCATGGTTGTGCTGGCAGGAGTTATAATTAATTTTTGTTATATCCATGGGTGCTGGGATAGTGCTCTCAGTGGGTCAGCTGTAGAGTCTGTTATGTATGAATTGTATTAGAGTTTGTCAAGTTTGCCCAGAGCCTGCAGTGGGTGGTTTTATGTAGTTCATATATAGTTTAAATTATATGAGAAAATTATGCACATACTCCTGTACCAAGGTCGTAAGCAGCATGATCCAGCAGATAGGGCACTGGGCTGAAAGGTAAGAGGCCTAGGTTCTATTTGTGTCTGCCACTGATGTGCTGTAGGACCTTGGGTAAATCACTTCACTTCTCTGCTCCTCACCTTCTCCTCCCATGCTGTGTCTGTTGAGACTGTAAGCACTGCAAGGTAGGTACTTTCCCTTCCTATGTGTTTGTACAGTGCCTTATACAATAGGGCCTCTTATTGCTACTGAAATAAACTAGACAATGTGGCTGTAAAAACACCTGCACCCTGCCTACCCTATAGTTTCCAGCACTAATGCATTACCGCTATGAAGTTCACTAGTATAGAAAAGGTAGAAACTCTTCACTATTTTACTGAACATTTTTCCATTCCCTTTTCTATATAAACCAATGCATTTAATCAGGTTACAAATAAATACTTCAGACTTAGTACAGATTATCTCTGGTTGAGTTCTGCTGTACTAGATGTTTTAACACCAGTCCCATTACCAGCTACAGTGCTGTCTCAATTTGGAGCCATTGGAATTATGAAAGATTTTGAGGAATTAGCAAAAATGAGGGCGGTCTATTAATCGCAGTTAACTCACCTCATTTACTAAACAAAGTTAATCATAATTAATCAGTTTTAATCAGACTATTAAACAATGGAATACCAATTGAAACTTATTAAATATTTTGAATGTTTTTCTACATTTTTATATATTGTATAGTGTTGTAACTGAAACCAAAGTGTATAGTATTTTTGACGACAAATATTTGCACTGCAAAAACGATAAACAAAAGAAATAGTATTTTTCAATTCACCTCATACAAGTACTGTAGTGCAATCGGTTTGTCGTGAAAGTGCAATTTACAAATGGAGATTTTTTTTGTTACATAACTGCACTCAAAAACAAAACAATTTAAAACTTTAGAGCCTACAAGTCCACTCAGTCCTACTTCTTGTTCAGCCAACCGCTAAGAAACAAGTGTGTGTACATTTACAGGCGATAAGAAGAGGGCAGCATTATCTACAATGTCACCAGAAAGTTAGAACTGGCATTTGCATGGCACATTTGTAGCCAGAACTGCAAAGTATTTATGTACCAGATATGCTAAACATTTGTATGCCCCTTCATGCTTTTATTTCATGTTATAGCAGTCTTGGATGATGACTAGCACATGTTCCTTTTAAGAACACTTTCACTGCAGATTTCACAAAACGCAAAGAAAAGTACCAATGTGAGATTTTTAAAGACAGCTACAGTACTCAACCTCACGTTTAAGAATCTGAAGTGCATTCCAAAATCTGAGAGGGACGAGGTGTGGAGCATGCTTTCAGAACTCTTAAAAGAGCAACACTCCAATGCAGAAACTACAGAACCCAAACCACCAAAAAGAAAATCAACCTTCTGCTGGTGGCATCTGACTCAGATGATGAAAATGAACATGCGTCGGTCTGTACGGCTTTGGATTGTTATCAAGCAGAACCCGTCATCAGCATGGACGCATGTCCCCTGGCATGGTGATTGAAGCACAAAGGGACATATGAATCTTTAGTGCTACTGGCACGTAAATATTTTGCGAAGCCGGCTACAACAGTGCTACGAGAATGCCTGTTCTCACTTTCAGGTGACCTTGTAAACAAGAAGTAGGACTGAGTGGACTTGCAGACTCTAAAATTCCACATTGTTTAAGTTTTTAATGCAGTTCTTTTGTACATAATTCTATATTTGAAAGTTCAACTTTCATGATAAAGTGAGTACTGTACACTTTTTACTGTGTTGTAATTGAAATCAAAATATTTGAAAATGTAGAAAACATCCAAAACATTTAAATAAATGTTATGATTTTTTTTAAATCATGCGACTAGGTTATTTTTAATTACGAGACAGCAAAAAAATATATTATAAACTCAAGTTAGGTAATAGGTTTAAGGTTTATACTTTGATTTAAATCAAGTAGTCAGATGGCATGCAATTATTTTATTTGAGGACTGGTGAACATACCTCACCATAGCGTCTGATGATTTAAGACAGTCTCTGCCTCAAAAAAAAAGCTTAAAATTTAATCTTGCAGGCAGGTAATCCTCTCTGAGTCTACTGCTCTAAGTTTTTAAACTGTTTTAAAATAGCCAAGATATTTAATCATTATTTGGAACTTTAATGATACAAACTTCACTCAGGTAATTAAAAAAAAAATCATGAGGGAGTAATTTCTTTAAAAAAAAATAGGATGTTATCTTTTAAGTAAATGCTGGACTATAGCCACTCAACTGGAAAATATTTGCATTGAAAGCATGAAATAGTGACTGTATTTGCTGTTTTCTAAATGCAAGTACATGAAGCATTTCAGAACTGTCCCAAAACACTAGAACAGTGCTCTTAACACAAAAACAATCTCTTGCAAACTTGTAGTACTTTTAAAGCACAAAACCAGTCTCTTGCAACATACCATTATGTTAAGTGCACATCTGTCAAGACCTGACATGGCCAGTTTTAGATTTCTGTGATTTCAATTAACTATAAACACACTTATATGTAAGGCAGGACTTGTATTGTATACCCCTAACTAAATCTTGGGTACTTTGGGGCAGGAGGCGGCCTGGGGCACTGCGGGTGCTCTGGGAGGGGGCCTGCCCAGAGGCACCGCAGATGTCTGGGGGGATGGCGACACAGCCCAGGAGCCCCATGCTGCTGGGGGCTGCACATGGTCTGGGACTCCCACTGCTGCTGGGGAGAGGGGGTGTGGTGGCAGCCCGAGACTGCCGCTGCTGTTGCGGAGGGCAGGAGGGCATGGCCACCCAAGACTTCTGCTGCTCCGGGGTGGGACACGGTGGCCAGAGACTGCCCCAGGAGCAGCTGGTACAGGGGTTGCCCAAGCTGCTAGGGCGGTCCCTGAGCCAGCTGCACTGACCACTGCAGAAGTCACGGAGGTCCCAGAAAGTCACAGAAGCAGTGTCTTCTATGACAAACTCGCAGCCTTACTTGTATGTAATACACTGTGTAATGCATATTAGGAGGCTCTGAGGACACTATGAATCACAATCCATTCAAATCAGGCAATATCCTAAATCTGAATAAGTACAGTATATCACACAACAGAACATTTAGTACTGATGGAACCAAAAACATTTTCTATTGGTACTAAATGAGTATTAGGGAAGAAGGATTTTTTTAAAAGCCTATCTTAAACTATAAAGTGCTCCCAGGACTTATCTTACTGATTGTAAATTGATAGTCTGGCAGTAGATTTTATTTAACTTTGAATAGTTGGGAACTGCATTCACCTTTTCTGAACATTAATAATGGCTCGAAAACAGTGGTCCCCAAACTGTGGGGCACGCCACCCAGCCCCACTCTGCCCCTAGCTCCACTCCAGCCCCACCTCCAGCCTGGGCCTGGCCTCAGCCCCCACTTCCCACCGTGGCTGTGCTCCCGGCGCTAGCCCTGCTCCTGACCACTGTTCTTGGGGGTGGGGTGGGACAGGACAGATTCCATTACAGTTAAGGGCCGTGCGATGGGACCACTGCTCTGAAATAAATTAACATGAAAACTATTTCTGTTCCCTAATAATTTCTTTCCCAATACTATGCACAGACTGACTGTGCTTTATGTTCGCCCAATAATTTTCCAGAAGTATACCAGGATTTTAAACCCTCTGCTGCAAGTCTGTTTCAAAGACGGAGATTTCCTTCAACCATGTATTAGCATAGCACTGTGGAAATACAAGTTAGACAGTTATTTTACTTTTTGAAGTCCGCTGTTTGAGATGTTCAAATGGTGAGTGAGGGCTGGTAAATACGGCTGCATGTGTTAGCTGCACAGAATAAAAGATCTGAACTATACTATCTCCACTGGTTACCCACAGCTTCTCAATCCCAAATTCAATCAATACTTGGCTTTGTCTCCATGTAGTCACCAGAAGCAGTACACAGTACATTTCAAAACATCGAGACAACTGCTAGCATTTCCTGCTTTATTGTAATCAATTCTCAAACACAGTACTCCTTGCTCTGCTTTATGGCTCTATTACACCTCCCAGAACTTTACATCTGGCTTACATAACCTCTTTATCATATCAAATCCCAGCCCTGGACCTGGTCCTTGGAATACCACTTCCCAGAACGTTTTTGCTATTCTTATATTGTGGAGCCTAGCTCACTCATGACTCTGTTGCCAGTTTATGGCAGTCTGGGAATCATGTAGAATATTTTCCTGAAAATATGCAAGGCTTGAGTGCTCAAAATTTGCCTGCCCATCTTAAAAAATTTCTTCAGAAGGTTATTTTCCTTCTTAGAGTTTGTCTGCACTGAAGCTTAAGTGCTACAATCTCATTCATAGTTCCATTCTACTATCTAGTTATTCCTTTGTGCAATACTCAGACCACTCCTGGTTTTGATTGTATGCTTAGCATTTAATTCACTCAACCAAATTCCTTTGTCAGGCTGCATATTAATAGAGTTGGAGGCAGCCCGATAGAATAAAGACAATAGTTTTCTTAAGAGGCAGCGTCAGGGCTTCCTATAATCAAAGTCAAGACATTACCTGGTATGTGGGGAGACTTGTATCTTAGCTTTGCCATGATTTTAAGGGTTTGAGGGAATGGGATATATGATGCAGCTCTATTGCTTCTCAGAAAAACATCTTCCAGAACATAACTAACCAGGTAACCATACCATTTCAGCTTGTATAATGGAGTGTTACTGCATACAAACCTAAAATTTATGGAGCAGAGATGATCCAAACCCCCAATCTCATATCTCAACACTGCCACAGCTTGAGATGTTCAAAATACAGAGCTGATTTTTGCAGCTTAGGCCCATTACTAATGAAATATAACTGCTGTGTAAGCTCCTACTTGAACAGTATCAGCAATGGAATGGATTTCTTTCCAAAAAAGTAAAAAAATCATGCACCAAAATTATTACCTCCCTCAACTCCTTGCTTTATGAAAATGAACAGACTGAAGACTCCTTTCCAACAGAATAGGAGTCAAAACGTCATTGAAATCTTGTCAGAAGGAGATGATTTTTTAAAGACACTTCATCTCTCCCCAGCTCTTCTTGCAGTTAAATGTTCACCAGCATGAATACACACATTAAATACACCCCAACCCCTTATCCCTTCCCCACACCATGGGATGAGCTTGTAGCATATCTGGCAGGATAATAAATCCAAGCTCTGACAGATTGACAGGAGCAGCGTTCCAATGTTAAGGAACCGTGATAGAAAGATCATGCCAGCAGCTCCCTCCTATTGAGAGAAAGAGAGGCAATTTCAGTCCAAGCACCTCAAGAGACAGCTAATACACTATGGCACAGAAGGCTGGCTCTCAGGTAACTAGGTCCCAAACCACTGGAAGACAGCAAAGATCCTGGATAGATAAAAGACTTACCTTTTGTAACTGTTGTTCTTTGAGATGTGTTGCTCATTTCCATTCCATTGTAGGCAGGGGTGAAAGTAACTTAAAGGACTTACTGGTACGCTGGAGTCCTGAGCGGGGGCATGGCCTCAATTGGAAGAGCTGTGGCTGGGAGCCCCAGGGCCTTTAAAATCACCCCAGAGCTACCAAGATCAGGGGCGAATTAAAGGGCATGGGCCCATGGGCATGGGCATGTTGCTGTTCTCCTGGGCTCCTCTGGTAGTGAGTCTGCAATCTTGACCATGGACTGTCAAATGTTAAAGTCATAACAGCCAAGTAGGGCCTGATGGTTGGCCACTCTTAACTGGAGGTTTGCCATAGAATACATTTTTCTGACAAAGAGATCGAGCCTCTTCGCCTCCTTATTCTTAGGGGTCAATCCCTGCTGGCCCTGTCTATTGTGCAAATTGGTCGCTGATACCACCAATGAGCTTGGAGCAGGGGTGTATATAGGTATTCAAATCCGTTAGCAGGGACAAAATACTTCCTCTCCGCCTACTTGGAGATGGGGGGGAGGGAGTTTGCCACAAGGCATTGATCAGCTTTACACTCCCTCATGGACTGGCAATGCCACCTTGGAGGGGGCTTTCTGCTTAAAACATCAACCATGGAGTGTGAGGGTTCTGCTAACTCCTCAGCCACCAACTGCAGGTTAGATGCCACCCTCTTTAGAAGCTCCTGGTGAGCCTTTACATTGTCCTGGGGAACTGTGTGGGATGGTCCCGCTATTGCCTCATCAGGCGAAGAGGATGAGGAAGCGAGAAACGGCGCATCTGCCAACTTCATAGCCTCCACCAGGGGAGCCTCAGCTGAGGCTGGCTGACCCTAGGGGCCTTGCTCTGACTCTGCTTCCGAGACCGGGGGCAGGGGGGAGACTATTGCCGACTGTTTCTCAGATGCCCCTGAGAGTGATCGGTGCCCCTGTGACAGTTGGGGAAACCCCCGGGACTCCATAGCTGCCAGAGACGCAACCATTGGCCCTGGTACCATGCAACCACTGGTAGTCCCAATGGGAATGTCAATGCCTCTGGTGGATGGCCTTGGCCTGCAGGCAGATCTTCCTCCTCACTCTCTGAGCCGGAGGAGGAAGAGACTCGTCTGGGGGACCAGGCTGGTACCAAAGCTGCCTATCTACCCCATTCCCATCACCCCTTTTTCTCCAGGGGTCTCCACCTGTGACCTGTACACCTGTGACAGAAGACTGCTCTCAGTGCCGCACCTCCCGGGACCAACAGCAGTGTTCAGTGGATCGGCGGCGGTATCCTAGCAATCGACGCCATATGGTTTGAGAGTGGTGCCGCTCTGTGGACCAGGAGCGAATCGAAGTCTTAGCTCAGGAGAACATCAACATGCCCATGGGGATCCATAGGGGCAAACTGGAAACCGGCATCTTTACCCTCTAGAGTGGTACCCCAAATTTGGAGATAGACTCGAACGCTCCGGGGACTGGTGATGCGCCTCCACAGGTCTGCACCAGACAGCTGGCAATCGGCACTGGGATTCTGGGGAACGCTGCCTAGAATGTGGAGAACAACGCCAGACACTCTGATAGGTAAGCCAACCTGTATCTGGGATCTGGCGGCACTGCTCAGGCGAGTGGTGGTAGGACATCCCCTGCGTCGGGGAGTGGTGCCTCACCGATGGAGGCTGCTGGAAAGGTCCCAGGGCAGGATTACCCCTCGAATGGGGCACCTCGCTAGCCAGCATGGGGGACAACACAAGGGACAATATGTCCTTAGCAGCCTGAAAGGCCTCTGGTGTGGATTGCACCGCTAGGTGCCACGTGCCTCTGCCGCTTCCTGGGCAGATGTTGAAGGGGGCTCGACAGCTCAACGGGTGCTGGAGCCTGGCCTCTATCCGGAGGGGAGGAGCTGCCCCATGTGGGTCTTTGCTCTCCTCTGGCTCTCTCCTTCTCTTTACGGGACATAGGATAATGCCCTCTTCCGGCCTTTCTTTGGTTTTTAGCCGGTACCAGGGATGGGGATCGGTGCCAGTCAGAGGCCAGTGCCGGCAGCGTGCAGAGCACTGATGTCTCGGTGCTTGGAGCAGAGTCTGATCTAGCCAGCTCTGAGGCCAGCGTGAGGGTCAACTCCACAAGGAATGCTCTAAGTTGAATGCCCCGCTCCTTTATGGTTTGTGGCTTGAAACTTTTACAAATGTGAGACTTATTGATCACATGGGTCTCCCTCAAACACTTCAGACAGCTTTGATAGGGATCACTGACTGGCATACGTTTTTTGCAGCGTCACAAGGCTTGAAGCCCAGGGATTGGGGCATGCCCCATCCCTAGGCTAAGTCCCATAGGGGACTAAGTATTTCTAACTTATGCACTAAGGGAACTAATAAACTATACAAAACTTTCTAAGAACGACATACAGAGAATCACAACTAGACAGTTGAGAAGGAAAGGTTGCCAAGGCAAGGAGACATTCCAGCACCATCACTGGCAGTAAGAAGGAACTAAGGGAGGGAAGAGCCGGCGGAAAAACTTCCAGCACCGATGCACGTGGCAAGCACACACTCTATAATGCAATGGACACGAGCAAGCACTCAAAGAAGAATGGACGTGCTCCTGGCATGAAACTCTGCTTATTGCACTGGCTGTCACCTCCAGCATTAACTTCAGTTTCAAAGTTGTCACCCCAGAGAGTGTATTACAGCAATTAAATAGAGGTGACAAAAATATGCCTTTGTCACTCAGATTATTTGATCACAAATAAAAAGTTTGGGTGGCTTTTAGGCAGTTTTTTATTAACCTTAATCTTCAATGCACCTTTTGATTAAACTTTCCAAAAACATCACCTTCTGGCAGAGATTAAGCTTAGGAAAGTTCAAAGGATCTTTTCACAAAGTTTTAAGAAAGTAGAAAGGATGTTTGAGTGCGACTACATGTGCAACCTCCGTTAAACACGTAAGTGATAGTAAACACTATAAAACGTAAATTTAATAATTTGATTTGGAGATGCAAAACAGGGGAACTAAGGTGTGTCTCACTGCAAGACAGAAGCCTCCTGCACAGGTCACTTCAAGGGAGGAGAAGAGAAGCATAAGTTGACTCACAGTTCTACTCTGTTTACAACATAAAAGGAGGAACAATTCAGAGCCAAGACAACATTGTATTTTTAGAAGTAATCTTGATGGAACATAGCTCTTCCTATGTGCTTGTCCCTGAGGACTTTGCTATACTTAAAACAGCTGCTGGTAAGAGGCAGTACACAGTCTAGACAGGTACACTCAAAAAAGGCACCTCAGCAATATTAAATTTGTGACTTGGATTTTTTTTATTATGGACTCAATACACATTGACTTGGCTAACATTACAGAGTAAATCTTGCATTTAGGACAGATAAGTGCCATATTATCCATTATGGAATAGAAGTTCAATGTAAAACATTTAGCAACACTGATTTTTGTCAGACACTATGCTGTGGAAACCTATGGTTAGAGCTGGTCGGGAATTTGACAATGTTTTTTCACTGGGAAATGCCAATTCATCAAAACAGTTCATTGCTATTCTGGGTTTTGAGGTCTCAATCTTTCCTGTTCCACTTGGCATAAATAAATATTCATTAGAGCAGGTACTTGAACCTGATTCTCCCACTTGCCAAGTGGGAGCCATAATCACTGAGCTAGAGAGTCAGTGTCACTTTCTCTGGCCCAATGTTTATTCAAAGTGGAAAAGCTCCAACAGGAGAGAGTTCAACCACATTCTAAAATAGCCAACTGCATGGTGGGTTGGGAACTCATCTGGGATGTGGGAGACCCAGGTCCAAATCCTTGCTGTGCCTGATTTGGAGCAGAAACTTGAAGCCAGGTCTTCCCCTGCTCACATGAATGCACTAATAACCGGGTTGTTCTAGGGTGTGGCTGGCCTCTCATTTATCAAAAGATCTCAGCTTTGTCTCAATGCTAACTCATGAAAACAGTTAAGGGATGGGAAAATCGTTTCATGCCCACCTCTATCTGTGGTATTAGACTGTGCTGAAAATCTTATGAGAGAGAGATTTACAGGCTTCCTAAATAAATTATAATTACGAGTAAACAATAAAAACAGATTTTTTTTAAAAGTCAGTCCATTAGGGAAACTTCATAATACCATAAAATGTTTTAACTGCTTTACAAATTCAGTGTTTACGTCATCTATGAATTCATAACTTCTAGAGAGTAGTAGATCAGCCTACCCTGTGTGCTGTTACACTTCTGAGACACAGGACTTTACAAAAAATATCTTTGTTCCTTTTCAACATTTTATGCTCACTTTTTGCTCTAGATTTTATGAGCAAATTTTTATACCAGCACATTTTAAAATGCAAACAAAATTCCTCAACAAGTCTTTAATGCAATTTCATGAGCATTTCTTGATTGAGCTACTTGTCCTCTTGAGTTCAAAACCGAAGCCCCCACGTACGAGAAACTGACGTTTCCAATATTGCATATACCCCAAACAAGACTGAGCCAGTTCACTTTAAGTTTGAATTTATTGACATCAGGTTCCCTAAACAACCATCCCAACTAATTCAGAAGATCTGAGAGCAGGAGGAAACAATAAATGTACACAAAAATGCACAGCTTGCATGGCCAAAAACGTTACATTTTCAAATGAATCTGGAGACACTTTTTTTTTTTTTTTTTTTTTTTTAAATGAACAGCAAAGAATGGAATGTATGAATGTTGACAGTTTAAACATTTTATCCAGAAACACACTATCGCACGGATACCAAGTTTAACCCATACTTGAATTTGAAAATATACATAATCTTAATTAGATTACATTAAAATCTAATTTCAAAAAGTGTACAGTAAAAACAACCTAAGGGAATTCCGATGCAAGTTAACCATGAGTGAAAATTGTTTGTTTTAACTGCCAACATTAAATTCTGTCTGTTTTACTGATTACAAGTTCTAAATGTGTCAAATTCATATACAGCACCAAATGAATTACTAGGCCAAACCCACCTCTGTTTCCTTTTAAGAACTAGCCAAGAGGGTGACATTGAATTTTCAGCATCTGCAATTCTGTGTAGCAGTAGCAACATCTGAAAGACAGTTGATTGGCCGTAAACTATCGACTTTTGTTCTTTCTGGAATTTCCCTGTAGTGAAAAATAAACAATGCACGGAAGAACATAATTCATATGAAAATAACTTGTACGAACCACAAACAGGAACAAATCTGATGTCTATACAGAGAAAACATTACAAAAGAAAATGCAGCGTAGGAGAAAAAAAGTCATTAAATTTCCAAGTAAGAAAGAAGAAAAGAAAGCTTCTGTATTTAAAATCTTGTGTCTACTCTATAAATTCCCATTACACTTGTTATAACTGAGGGAAGAAAGGATTACAGCTTTCATAGTCATCAAAACCACAAATATTTTATTCTAATTAAAAACTAGAAGAAAGGCACTGGAATTCTGTCCACGTTCTCAGGATTACACCATCATTCAAATGCTGTGAAGGCAAGTGAGATTTTATCAGTAAATGGTACTTGTTTCTAATAAAATCCTTACAGGATAATTGCCCAAAGGAATAAATACTGGGAATTATTTTGCATCATTTTTTCTTAAGAAAACAGTGACTGTATCATATTTTAGCTTGTTTTAAACAGGATAATAACAGCACAGTCTGGAGAAGAGTTCTAAATTTATCATTTTCCATCAATAGGATGTCAGTAATTCAAAAATGCATGTCTATTTGCAGGAGTTCATCGTTTAATTGTTTTAAGCAGAACTGGTTAAATGTTGGCAGTGTTTGATACTTTGTTATTTTTTGCTGTTTTGACTTGGAAACAAAACCCTCCCCAAATTTGAAACTTTCACTTTGTCATGCTTCCATATTTAAAAGGGCCTCATTTTAAGTGAAATTGTGAAGTTACTGCTTGAGTACCTAAGGTTATGGGGGGAGAGGGAGGGTTTTCTTTACTTTTCACAAGTTTCAGACATTGTTATTTTGATAAGCAACTTACACCATTTATGCAGTGATTATTTTCCAGAGGGATTTTTTAACATTATAATATGGCACAAATAGTCTCCACCCCAGAGAGACAACCAAAAGGGCATCCTTGCGATTCGGTATTATGATTTCAGATCCTGATAAAGTAACATTGTTAAAGGGACACTATTGTTACAATCAGGGCCGGCTCCAGGGTTTTTGCCACCCCAAGCAGCGCCCCCAAAAAAAAAAAAAAAGCCACAATTGCGATCAGCTCTACCGCTGCCGCTTCAGTCTTCGGCGGCAATTCGGCGGCAGGTCCTTCGCTCTGAGAGGGACCCACCACCGAATTGCCACCGAAGAGCCGGACGTGCCGCCTCTCTCCGTTGGCCACCCCAAGCACCTGCTTGCTGGGCTGGTACCTAGATCCGGCCCTGGTTACAATTTATATTTATAACAGATTTACCTGTATTAATAGTGAGATCTTGGATAAATTAAAATAGCTTAAGTCCATTTTAGATCTGTTTTGTACTTTTTGCTCAGCAGACTAGTTAATTTTATTTTTGTTTTAGATTGAAACTAATTACATTTCACTTTCTGGTATTTAGACTACAGACCGGTCAGCCTCACCTCAGTCCCTGGAAAAATCATGGAGCAGGTCCCCAAGGAATCCATTTTGAAGCACTTGGCGGAGAGGAAGGTAATCAGAAACAGTCTACATGGATTCACCAAGGGCAAGTCATGCCTGACTAACCTGATTTTCTCCTATGATAACTGGCTCTGTGAATATGGGGAAAGCAGTGGACATGCTATACCTTGACTTTAGCAAAGCTTTTGATAAGTCTCCCACAGTATTCTTGCCAGCAAGTTAAAGTAGTATGGATTGGATGAATGGACTATAAGCTGGATCGAAAGTTGGCTAGCTCATCGGGCTCTATGGGCAGTGATCAATGGCTCGATGTCTACTTGCCAGCCAGTATCATGAGGAGTACCCCAGGGGTCGGTCCTAGGGCCAGTTTTGTTCAACATCGTCATTAATGACACTGGTCTACAATTTTTGAGAAGTTGTCTGCTTCAGAGATAAAATGTGCTATTTATTATGTATTTTGATGTGCTGAATTCAAATATGACAAAACAACTGATAGACATAAAATGTAACTTAAATATCTTAGAAACAGTAGTCAATGTATATTGTGTAGAGAGAGTTTTAATCATAAATTGTAAACCTAGGTCTTTCCATGTGTTTATGGTTGCTTTACATGATAATATTTCACCTGTCCTGTTTATGTAACACTTTAAAAATCAGCAAAAGGGTTATATAAATAAAATTTATTATGAAACAAAAGGTAAACTATTATGTACATAGTTTAGTCCTATTCAGTGTCTACTCAGCGCTTCTTGGCTTGTCTCTTGTTTTCATTAAATGGAGCATCTCTTGTCACTGTCCAGCAATAGTCTACAAGTATTGATGGGCTCCATTTGCCCTGATAGCGTTTCTCCATTGTTGCAATGTCCTGGTGAAATCGCTCGCCGTGCTCGTCGCTCACTGCTCTGCAGTTCGGTGGAAAAAAATCTAGATGAGAGTGCAAAAAAATGTATCTTTAGTGACATGTTGCAACCAAGGCTTTTGTATGCCTTGAGGAGGTTTTCCACCAACAACCTGTAGTTG
This sequence comes from Trachemys scripta elegans, assembly GCF_013100865.1. Classification (NCBI taxonomy): domain Eukaryota; kingdom Metazoa; phylum Chordata; order Testudines; family Emydidae; genus Trachemys; species Trachemys scripta. Next base: position 26,902,823 of record NC_048300.1, on the reverse strand, counting down.
TCTGCCTTGTTGTTTCCGAGAAAATTTATTGCCACTAAGTGGAAGGCTTTCCATGCCGTCTTTTCCTTGCCACGCAGTGCATGGTCAAATGCATCACCTTGAAGAAGTTCACGAATCTGAGGACCAACAAAGACACCTTCCTTTATCTTAGCTTGACTTAACCTTGGAAATTTTCCACGGAGGTACTTGAAAGCTGCTTGTGTTTTGTCAATGGCCTTGACAAAGTTCTTCATCAGACCCAGCTTGATGTGTAAGGGTGGTAACAAAATCTTCCTTGATTCAACAAGTGGTGGATGCTGAATACTTTTCCTCCCAGGCTCCAATGGCTGTCGGAGTGGCCAATCTTTCTTGATGTAGTGGGAATCTCTTGCACGACTATCCCATTCGCAGAGAAAACAGCAGTACTTTGTGTATCCAGTCTGCAGACCAAGCAAGAGAGCAGCAACCTTCAAATCGCCACAAAGCTGCCACTGATGTAAAGTTGTTTCATGTTGTCATAGGTTTCCTTCATATGGACTGCATGACCAACTGGAATTGATGGCAAAACATTGCCATTATGCAGTAAAACAGCTTTAAGACTCGTCTTCGATGAATCAATGAACAGTCTCCACTCATCTGGATTGTGAATGATGTTGAGGGCTGCCATCACACCATCGATGTTGTTGCAGGCTACAAGATCACCTTCCAGGAAGAAGAATGGGACAAGATCCTTTTGACGGTCACGGAACATAGAAACCCTAACATCACCACTGCTGTAGTCTGGAGCCCAACAGCTCTCCTTAATCTTGGGTAGTTCCAAATCCCTGACAAGGTCATTCAGTTCACCTTGTGTTATGAGATCTGGTTCAGAGGAGGAGAATGGGAGAAAATGTGAGAGTCCTGTGACATTGATGGTTCAGGACCAGAAGTTTCATCCTCTTCCTCGTCTGACTCAAGTGAGAATGATTCTGGTGCATCAGGAACCGGCAGTCCTTCTCCGTGGGGTACTGGGCATATAGCTGATGGAATGTTTGGATAATGCACAGTCCATTTTTTCTTCTTTGACATACACCTTTCCCAACTGGAGGCACCATGCAGAAGTAACAATTGCTGGTATGATCTGTTGGCTCTCTCCAAATCATTGGCACTGCAAAAAAGCATAGATTTCCTTTTCCTGTTCAACCACTGGGGAAGATTTGTTGCACAAGTGTTGTAGCATATGTGTGGGGCCCACCTCTTGTCCTGATCTCCAATTTTGCAGCCAAAATAAAGGGGATAGGCTTTCTTAACCATAGTGGTTATACTGCGCTTTTGTGATGCAAAAGTCACTTCACCACAAACATAGCAGAAGTTATCTGCATTGTTCACACAAGTACGAGGCATCTCTGCTCACTTTGGCTAAACAGAAATGTGTCCCTTTGCAAAATCAAACACTGACAAATAAGAGAGCATGACACTGTATGATTTCTAGAGCTGATATAGGACAATTTGTTCAGCAGAGTGATGTAAGCTTCGTTATGATTGCATCATCCATGACTTCTAGGAATAACATGATGCAATTCATATCATGTAAAATGCAATACCAGCTTCAGATTGCATCATTCATTGTTTTGCCTAAAAAGCAAGTACTGTCCAAACCCAGTCATAGATTTATTCATAGATCCAGTCAAAGATGTATTTTAGTCATTTCTAGTTTAAATTGAGATCCTTTCCCTTTATAACTCACTTATCCTCCGCCATTTCCAAGTCAAGGGTCGTATATATTGACCCAATAGCATATCTTGAAAACTAGAGCCAACCAACAATTTTAAGCATCATTTTCGTTCAGTGACCCAGAATTAGTAAAGTTTGACCACATTTATTTCAGAAGCATTTTGGCTGTAGAGCAGTGTGATCTGGATGATAGGATGAATTGCACCCTCAGCAAGTTCGCAGATGACATTAAGATGGAGGGGAAAGGTAGATATGGACAAATTGGAGAGAGTCCAGCGGAGGGCAACAAAAATTATTAGGGGGCTGAAGCACATGACTTACTAGGAGAGGCTGAGGGAACTGGGTTTACTTAGTCTGCAGAAGAGAAAAGTGAGGGGGTATTTGATAGCAGCCTTCAACTACTTGAAGGGGGGTTCCAAGGAGGATGGAGCTAGGCTGTTCTCAGTGGTGGCAGATGACAGAACAAGAAGCAATGGTCTCAAGTTGCACTGGGAGATGTCTAAGATGGATATTAGGGAAAACTATTTCACTAGGGGGGTGGTGAAGCATTGGAATGGGTTACCTAGGGAGGTGGTGGAATCTCCATCCTTAGAGGTTTTTAAGGCCCAGCTTGATAAAGCCCTGGCTGGGATGATTTAGTTGGGGTTGGTCCTGCTTTGAGCAGGGGATTGGACTAGATGACCTCCTGAGGTCTCTTCCAACCCTAATCTTCTATGATTCTATATGTGAAAACGAGAAATAAGAGCAGCTAGCTTTTCAACTGGATCATTGGGATGACAGAAAGAATAGCAGCTTTGAACACAATATATTGTAACTATGAAGGAGTGACCATAAAGAATATCCATGAATGAATGCTTACAGTATGACTCTATCTCCTCCACCTTCCTGATCATCCTTCCATGTGCATTTTTAACAGTATGTTTTATTTTAAGGTATCTGAAAAATGGTACTTATAAGAGTAAGAAGTCCCCCTTTAAAGCCTAATCTGGTGTGGGGAGGATGTAATAAGCTCTCTACAGTTAAGAGTGCAGGGAAAGACATAGTTTATGACCACCAGTCATTTTCAGATTCCAAGTTAGATCCTATAACTCTCATTCACTTGGATCAGTAGGGATAGGGCTTCAGATTTTCATGCCAAGTGGCTGAGAATTAAAACAAACTAGTAACTTCACACTCTACTTGCTAACCCAGGCTACAGACCATGCGCAAAGTAAATACAACACTTGGTAACCTACCTTACTCATTTTCAGTGTATCGATTTCTTCCCTTTGTTTAGATAAGGTTTCATTCATGCTGCACAGATGGTCACTCATCATACTTAGCTGATCTTCATAGCTTCTTTTGGTGGTTGTCAACTCATCCTAAGGAGTGAATGAACAGTAGCTTTCAGCTTTGCCTAATATTACAGTAGCACATTGTTCATGCAGACATTCAAGTTGTCCAACAAAGCTGCTAGGTTGACCAAACGTGTGCACTTAAGCAATTTCATTATGGAGAAAAGCAACTATGCAAAAATTTAACTGAAAAAAGTCTTGGTAGTTTTCTTATTTATCTTTAAAACTTCATCCCCCCCCTTTTCCCTCACTATCACCTCCCAAAACTTATTTTATTACACTATTTTATAAATCATCATAACTAAGGGTTTAACAACATGCAACAAAAATCACTGAGGCTAAAACCCAGTTTTCAGCCCAGATACAATTGTTTTTATTTATTAAGTTCTGTTTAACATTCAGGATTATGTGTTTAAAAATAAGTGTTCCAGCCAGTATGCTTTTTTTAAAAAAAAGGAAAGAAAACAATTTGTTATATAATTTTGGATGAATCGTTTGAGAGAGGTTTTTTGGGGAGATATATGGATCTTTACAGATATATAAAGAGGGTGCACTGTTTTAGAAGGAATTCAATTTTATAATTATGCCTATTTGCCACCAGAGAAATTGTCAAATTTCATCATACAAGCACTTCACAATTAAAAGAGTTCAGAAAAACACTACATAAATCCTGGTCTTAAACTCAAATAGGTGATCCAAAACCTCCATTAAGAACATGGGTAGACAGAACTGGGCCCAAAAAGACAGTACTATTAAATATCTGTACATACAAAGTCTTCAGTGTGGTATCTGAATACTTAAGAAAAGTAACAGCTAAAGATTAAGGGCTGCAGGATCAGATCCTTTCTCATGCTTAGTATGCTCACTGACTTCAAGGGAACTATTTGTATGGGAGTCTGGGCTGCACAATCATGTCACATCATTAATACCTTGAAATCATACAGGGATTCATTAAGTCACTGGAGAATTTGTGGATAATTTCGATCATGCTGGTCTTGTTTATGAAGGTTAGGCATAGTACTAGCAATTTAAAAAAATTTTGCATCAGAAGTCAAGTACTTTAAGAGCTACTAATAAAAGTCTACCATTGTAATCATTACTCCAAGGGATGGCAAAATGGCAGTCCACTAGCCATAAGTCAAAGAACACTAAATGGGCAGCTAGTTGACAATATCACCATATTGTTCTCCTTTTATGTGTGATGTGATCTTCAAGCAGTAGTGAATGCACTAAGTCAAACAGAATTTTATTTAAAAATCTTATCTTGTTGCAGTGAATGCCAAAGATCAATGTAAGGCCGTTTCAGATGTACATCATCAGTTTGACATCAATCTGAAATACACGAAAGATATTTTTATATTTCAGATGTGATAGCAAAGGCATATAAAGTGACATTATTCAAAAAGCTAAAGGAAGGTATTTTTTCATGGGCGTCACTATCATAAAACTTGTGCAAAGTCACCTTTGCAAGTTTGAGAAAATAAAATGTGCATTACCTATAGAACAAGGTGCATTAAAAAAAAAATTTAGGCCATAGCAATATGACTTTAGGAATGTCAATATTAGGACTAGGAACAAGGTGGCAAGAAGTATTTCCCAGGGTAACCACAAATGTCTGAGTAGAAGAATAGACTCTCTAACTCAGCAATTTCCAGTACTGTCATCATTAACTGAAAGCCTCATAAACAGCCACATTGTGCTTATTAGTATTTTAAATCAGTTGCTCTCAATCTTTCCAAACTACTGAACCCCTTTCAGGAGTCTCTGAGTTGTCTTGTGGATCCCCAAGTTACACCCCACTTAAAAACTACTTGCTTACAAAAAATCAGACAAAAATACAAAAAAGCGTCACAGAACACATTGAAAAATTGCTTACTTTCTCATTTTTTAATATGTAATTACAAAATAAATAAATTGGAATATAAATAGTGTACTTACAGCTCAGTGTATAGCATATAGAGCAGTATAAACAAGTCATTGTCTGTATGAAATGTTAGTTTGTACTGACTTTGCTAGTGATTTTTATGTAGCACGTTGTAAAACTAGGCAAATATCTAGATGAGATGATATAGTTCTTGGAAGACCTCTGCATACCCTCAGGGGTACGCATACTCCTGGTTGAGAACCACTGTTTTAAGTGATGGCTATTTACTGTGCCCTCAGTACAAATTCAATGGATGTAAAGAATTAAAATGTTTCATAGATAATTAATCTTTAATCCTTGTATTGAAAAGCAGGCCACGTGGTTACATTGTTCAATGCAAAGGCCTCACATTGCACTCCTGAATAGGTCCCGTCCATCTCTGAGTCATGAGTATGTGCTTTCTGTGTCTGGCAACCCTGACAAACTGTCACCCCCTTTCATGGTTCTGTATTACTACATGGACTCAATCTCAAAGCTGCTTTTTAGTAAGGTTGTGAGTTTACTGATGAAGAATCTAAAAAGGAAATTACGGGATTCATTTTACATTCCACTTCTCAATTAAGAAGCCTCCCACCTTACCCAATGATAAAGAGGACTATGATGATGTGAAGGAGAGATTACATGAGATGGTTCAAAACCAGAAGGAATACTATACTCTGGCAACTATAACTCATATGGAAAAATAGCTTCCTTCCTCTAAAACTTTTCCAAGCCAAAAATGTTAGTTTGTTTAAAAAGTGAAGAATCATCTGCTCATTAGAGTTAGCACTGGTTTGAACTAACTGAATATAGAGGGGGGTCAGAAAGTTAAGCCTCTCTAAGTTCCTGAGTACTTATGTATTTACAATTTTCTCTTTTCTCATTCTCTTAATTATCTTGGAGCATAAGCTTTTGTGGGTGAATACCCACTTCATTAAGCGCATGACGAAGTGGGTATTCACACATGAAAGCTTATGCTCCAATACATCTGTTAGTCTTAAAGGTGCCACAGGACTCTCTGTTGCTTTTTACAGATCCAGACTAACACGGCTACCCCTCTGATACTTAATTATCTTGGCTCAGTTCTCTGGATTTTAAGTGCAAATGGTGTGCTGTGCATTTTTGCAGAGCAGTTTTTCAAGGAACTAAAACTGACATGTCCACAGTTTGATAACTACAGTTAAAAATTACTTATTTTATTAAGTTGCCATGTGGTTTTTATAATAAAGCACCATCAGCCTTCCGGGGGGGGGGGGGGGGGGAGCAGAGGCTGAAATAGTCTTAAAAATCCCAGTGGCCAGGGAGGATGCCACAATGTACATTTATGATTCTGGGTTTTACTGGGAAAGTGAATATGTAAGTGCGTCTCAGTCTCTCTGCTTGCTAAGTTCTTGTATGAAGTGAAGTTGACTTTTCTATTTGAAAGTGCTCATTGAGCAAGAACCTTGTCAATTTCTCCTCTTCAGTCAGCCTATTAAAATGAAGTGTGGCAAGAGGAGAGAAGGGACATTAGATGCATATACATTATAATGTTTTGCACACAGCTAAGCAGCTGGGATTTAATCATAGCTTTGGAAGCAAAAAACAAACAGGGATAATAAAGGGTAAAAGGGACAATATTTTCACAAGATATATGTTTACATCAAAATGGTATCTCCGTTACTGTAAGTATTTTCTCAATTTTTTAAAATAAGACATATCCCATTCAATACTCAATCTTCGATAATTTTAAACATGTGCATTAGTGGGTTTGGTCTGAAATTCTACTCACATGCCATGACAGTTTTCAGACTTAGCATGGGACGTACACTGGGTTTTATGTTTTTCCACCCACAACTATCCCATGGAGTGTGTCCATCAAATTGCTTAGCTAACATGTCACTTGCCTGTAATCTACTGATGCTTTGACTAGCTAATTTCATCTCCTCCACTAGTGATTCCTTAGACTTCTCAGCTAATGATAATCTTTTGGCAAGCGCTCGACACTATCAACAAACAAACAAACAAAAAATCAGTTAGTGCTAGCAGAGTATTGTACATAGCAAATTATTTGAGGCAGAGGTTTTTTTGTTTTTTTTTTAAATCAATGTTTGGGCCTTTCAAAATGCAAAGTTTTTGGTTTACAGAAAGTGTGTTACAGAAATAAAGCTTTTATACAGAACTTCACAAGCTAAACAGTGATTTAACATTATAAAACACTAAACTTTCAGGATTTATTTTATAGAAGAGCACCTTACATTTTAGACACTATTGCTAGAAAATAATATCTGGGATCAGAAGGATCTATTAATTTTGTTTAAAGAAAACATAAAAAGAAAAAAAAATGAGATCTCAAGATGCCAGGCACATGCACATATTGCTTAAATGTCAGTGCGGAAGGATGGTTCTTTCACATTATCTCATTATCTGCCATACCAATAACAGTTGTGTACATTACAGCTGACAAAGCAAATCTAACCAAATATGGCGCATGTTCTGCATGTGTTTCTGGCAAAATTGCTCATCCTACTGAGGAGCATTTATCTGATTCTAAAATTCAACACAACAAATACTTGAAAACAGTTCTCAGCTTGCAAAGAAGTCAAGCAAGCCAAATTGTACAACATTCTCCAATTTCTAGGTGAGAGGTAAGTTCTAGTTCTTCATTATCAAATTGCTAAATTCTTTGAAATTACTGTAGTTTGTCACATTAAGCCAGGGCAGTGGAACAGCATGGAGGCTAGCACCCCTGCAATAGAAATATTGTGTTAACTCAGATATGCCAAGGAGGAGGGTGTGTCAAAGCAGGAACCAGAGGGACTAAAACTGTGAGGCCCAGGATTGGACTGGGGAGCAGCTGCTGCAGTGCAGGGATTGGGTTGGGGAGTGGGACACTGGGGGGCGGGATGAGGCCCAGGTAGGAAGCTCCTTTCCAGCCTGGAGCCAGCTTCTCTCCCCTCCTGCCCAAGTCTCAGTATCTCCCCCTGCCCCACCCTGCATTAAGCCAAGGACCTACATTCAATTCTATATAGTTTGGTAGCTAAAGCCAGCAATAAAATAGGTGTATAAGAATAACCTATATCTAGGCCACTTAAAACCAATGCAACTGGCTTTCTTATTACCAAATGCAACTGATTGACGAGGGAGGTTGAATATGCAATTATTCAAAATTAAGAAATTGATGCAACACACAGCAAGTACAGCCTTTTATGAATACTACCCCAAAACCAAGGAATAAACTGCAGGAACAAATTATCAGATAGATTGTCCATGGTGTTTTGGTAGGAGCCTGTTGTTCATAACATTGATCTATAGAAAGTTCAGAAAGGAGTTACTGTTTTCAGTACAGGAGATTGACTGGATGCTCACCTCAGCATGAAAATGTACTGACTTGCTGTCAGCCAGCTGTAGAAGAGACGTAAGTTCTACTATCCTTGCCATATAGTGATTTTTTATCAAGTCTTCACGGGACTTAGCCTCTGGAGCCTGAAGAGTGAGAGCTCATGTGATCAAACAATTAAAAAGACTATCTTTACGAGAACTAAAGCCATAACCTAGGTCTTTATACAGGAAAAAGTTTTTTTTTTTTTTAAGTGGCAAGTTGTCCAAATGGGATGGACTATTTATATAGCATGTAAAATTTGATTGAGCTGGGCACTTCTTAGAGCAGACACATTTATAAAATAAAAGCAATCTTATCAGATATTATGCAACACTACTAACTTGAGTCTTCTGAAAAACAATGATAAAACTCAAGGTTATATTTTATGTAGAGACTTGAGTAAGTAGTAGTAGAATATAAAAACAGTCACAATTTACATTAAAGGATTTCTGGTGAGGATACAAATCCTTGAGAACGACCTACTGTCCCCTTCTCACGACACAATTGTTACCTTGGATTCTCCAGCAAAGACGGAATTCTCAAAGATGGCCAGAACATTAGGAGCCACACTTCAAAACTGCATGTGCATTTTCAGAAGATTGATTAAAGAAATCTGACTTTACATTTTTGCAGAAATGCCACACACTTTTCTGTAGACGACAATGAATTACCAACTTGGGGCAACTTTCATAATACATTTGCACCCTCTTAAATTTAAGTTTTGAGGTTCACACAAGACAGACTTATTTTAAAGAATTCTTATACAGCTAAGTCACATGGCTTAACATGTCTTTTATAAAGAAGCACTCAGTGCACTTAAACCCCATCTCATCTTCCAACAGCTTTTAGAATAACCTTACCATTCATGTCAACAGAACTGCTCTCTGCAGGATCACAGAGAGAGGAAAACATTGCATCTTAGCCCAATGTTCATGCTGTGATAAGAAATGCTAACTTTACTTCTTTAGTATCACTAAAACATAACATTTGGTGTGACTGCCAGCCATGTTTTATTTATTCTAATCACCTGTTTAAATAAAGAATAGTATATTTTTAGGGCACTTAAAATGCATACTAGAATAGTAAGGAAGAGGTTATCCAGGCAAATTCCCCATAAGTTGGAACTGAAAGACAAAGGAGATAGGAAAGGCCTATAAATATGTGTTTTTTGATGCTTCAGCCCTCCTTTGATTATTAATCAATCTGAGGTTTGGAATCCAGCTCATGTCACTGAAGTACAAATATAGAGCTACACTTTCTAAAACTACAGAGAACTTGATAATTTAAGAGCATGCAGCTCTTAAATCTTGTTAAATTCCTTATCTGAACATGTCTGTTGAAAAAAATATGCGAACCAGTACTATAAGCTATTGTCAGAGTTAGATTAAATTGGAGAATGAAGTATGGATTACCACCAATAGGTAAGGCTGTGAGACTGTCACAAAGGGCACGGATTCCGTGACTTTCTGGGAACTCCATGACTTCTGCAGCTTGCTGCTGTGCCTGACCGCAGGGCCGCCTGAGCAGCTTGGGGCCCCCCCAGTAAGAGCAGTGGTCCCGGGCTGCCATTCCCCACCACCAGCGTGAATTTTTGTTTATTGTCCATGACTTTTTAGTAAAAATACCCATCACTAAATCTTAGCCTTACCAATAGGAAATGATGAGTTTCAGATATTCTTAGGGAAAAGTTATTGCGCAAGAATTCATTCTTATCACATTGTACTAAATTACTCCAGGGGTCTCCAAGTAACTGACAGAGTAACTTAGTCATGCACAAGTTTTAGCACTTTCTGAATTATACCTAGTATAAATCTTTATTACATATAATGATATGTATCAAATAGTCATAAAGTACCTCTTCGTTGTCAGTGGTCATGGTCAACATTCCAATCTAGAACAAGGGAGAAAAACTCAGAACTGTAAAACAAGACTCCACTCCAACAGGTCACTTTGACACCTACTTATAACGAAAAGCAATAAGGTGATTAAATTTTTTAAATTAAAAATCTCAGACAGTTACAAGTTATGAGGCTTTGCTCATACATGAGCTATTAGTGAGGGTGCAACACTAAACTAACTTTTTAATAAGTAAAATTTTCTAATTAAATTAGACCAGAGTACTAGAGGCACAATGTTTACTAATATTTCACAGTGAGATTTTACAAATAGTTACAGTATCCAGGATACTTAAGGATTTTTCCCTTTCAGTATAGATAAAGGCTAAACCAAATACTTATGGAAACCTTGTGCAAAGTTATGAAGCTAGCTGCTGACTAGCCAAGGAACTAATGATTTTTTTTAAATTTTCCTTTACACAGACCAAGGGATCATGCAAAGAATGATCCCACCTAACATTAGCCAATACTTACTAGTCAGACTGATTATAGTATCTCTCTCAATTTATTGCAAGAAATAGACAAATTAAGTTCCACTATACTAAGATACTTCCTTAGCACCTTCTTTTGGTGCCAATGAAGTCCATCTTGAATTTCTTAGAACTCCTATTAAAATCCTTTTCTCTGTGATCTCTCTCATTCAAACAAACTGCCAATGCAATTTGTTGTATGCGGTGTAGCTGTAACTGTGTCGGAACCAGGATATTAGAGAGACAAGGTGGGTGAAGTAACATCTTTTATTGGACCAACATCTCGTTTCATAATTACTTCACCTTGGAAGTAGTTTCTACACTATTTTTAAACAAACATTAAACCAGGTTTTCCTCTGCAGCGCCCAAAGTTCTAGGTTTCCTTTTTCACTTCAGTCTGCTTCTGTGTTGTATCCATGACTGAGTCTGTCCACCTTGGAAATTTGTTAAACATACTGTCACAGTTTGGACAAATGTATTTTGCTGTTAACAAGGCTGACACGCTGGATGAGACTGCTGTGGTAGGGTAGGTGGTAAAAATGAAATAAAGTACATTGATGAATATTTTCCAACCAACTATCCATTATCAATTATTTCAATTATCAGCTACTGTTTCCTAGTGATCAGAGTTAAACATTACAAATTATATTTCTAAACTGTTCCCCTTTGCTCACTGAGGGTATGTCTACACTACGAAATTAGGACGAATTTATAGAAGCCGGTTTTATAGAAATCGGTTTTATACAGTTGATTGTGTGTGTCCCCACATAAAATGCTCTAAGTGCATTAGGTCGGCGGACCGTGTCCACAGTACCAAGGCTAGCGTCGACTTCCGGAGCGTTGCACTGTGGGTAGCTATCCCACAGTTCCTGCAGTCTCCGCCACTCATTGGAATTCTGGGTTGAGATCCCAATGCCTGATGATGCAAAAACAGTGTCGCGGGCGGTTCTGGGTAAATGTCGTCAGGCCCCTCCACCTCCGTCGGAGCAACGGCAGACAATCGATTCGCGCCTTTTTACCTGGGTTACCTGTGCAGACAGCACACCACAGCAAGCATGGAGCCCGCTCAGCTCAGCTCACCGTCACCATATGTCATCTGGGTGTCGGCAGATGTGGTACTGCATTGCTAAACAGCAACAGCTAATTGCCTTTTGGCAGTAGACGGTGCAGTATGACTGGTAGTCGTCATCGGCTATCTGGGTACTGGCAGATGTGGGGCTGCATTGCTATACAGCAGCAGCTCCTTGTCTTTTGGCAGTAGATGGTGTATTACGATTGATATCCGTCATCGTCATATTCCTCAGTGAGTTCGATCAGAGGCACCTGGGCAGACATGTTTTGTCTCCTGGAGACTCAGTCCTGTCGGCAGTCCTACTGAACCGTCTTGACGATGATGGCTAGCAGTCGTAATACAGCATCTTCTGCCAAGCACCCAGAAGATGCCGATGGCTATCAGTCATGCTGCACCGTCTGCTGCCAGCTTAAGATGTAAAAAATAGATGGACCAGATTTGTTCTGTATTCATTTGCTTCCCTCTCCCTCCGTGAAATCAACTGCCTGCTAAACCCAGGGTTCTGAGTTCAATCTTTGGGGGGGGCCACTCTGTGTGACAGTTGGTTGTGTTTCTCCCTGATGCACAGCCACCTTTGTTGATTTTAATTCCCTGTAAGCCATGTCATCACTCGCCCCTCCCTCCCTCCGTCAGACAATAGTTTTGCGCCTTTTTTCAGCCCAGACGCCATATCATAGGGATCATGGAGCCCGCTCAGATCACCGCGGCAATTATGAGCACTATGAACACCACGCGCATTGTCCTGGAGAATATGCAGAGCCAGAACATGCCAAAGCAAAACCAGGCGAGGAGGCGACTGCAGTGCGGCGACGAGAGTGATGAGGAAATTGACATGGACATAGACCTCTCAGAAAGTACAGGCCCCAGCAATGTGCAAATCATGGTGTTACTGGGGCAGATTCATGCCGTGGAACGCCGATTCTGGGCCTGGGAAACAAGCACAGACTGGTGGGACCACATCGTGTTGCAGGTATGGGATGATTCCCAGTGGCTGCGAAACTTTCGCATGCGTAAGGGCACTTTCATGGAACTTTGTGACTTGCTTTCCCCTGCCCTGAAGCACCAGAATACCAGGATGAGAGCAGCCCTCACAGTTGAGAAGCGAGTGGCGATAGCCCTGTGGAAGCTTGCAACGCCAGACAGCTACCGGTCAGTCGGGAATCAATTTGGAGTGGGCAAATCTACTGTGGGGGCTGCTGTGATCCAAGTAGCCAACGCAATCAAAGACCTGCTGGTATCAAGGGTAGTGACTCTGGGAAACGTGCAGGTCATAGTGGATGGCTTTGCTGCAATGGGATTCCCAAACTGTGGTGGGGCGATAGATGGAATCCATATCCCTATCTTGGCACCGGAGCACCAAGCCACCGAGTACATAAACCACAAGGGGTACTTTTCAATGCTGCTGCAAGCCCTGGTGGATCACTAGGGACGTTTCACTAACATCAACGTGGAATGGCCGGGAAAGGTACATGATGCTCACGTCTTCAGGAACTCTGGTCTGTTTCAAAAGATGGAGGAAAGGACTTTCTTCCCAGACCAGAAAATAACCGTTGGGAATGTTGAAATGCCTATCGTTATCCTTGGGGACCCAGCCTAACCCTTAATGCCATGGCTCATGAAGCCGTACACAGGCAGCCTGGACAGGAGTCAGGACCTGTTCAACTATAGACTGAGCAAGTGCCCAATAGTGGTGGAATGTGCATTTGGACGTTTAAAAGTGCGCTGGCGCAGTTTACTGACTCAGATAGACCTCAGCGAAGCCAATATTCCAATTGTTATTGCTGCTTGCTGTGTGCTCCACAATATCTGTGAGAGTAAGGGGGAAACATTTATGGCAGGGTGGGAGGTTGAGGCAAATCGCCTGGCCGCTGATCACGCGCAGCCAGACACCAGGCCGGTTAGAAGAGTACAGCAGGGTGCAGTGCGCATCAAAGAAGCTTTGAAAACGAGTTTTGTGACTGGCCAGGCTACGGTGTGAAACTTCTGTTTGTTTCTCCTTGATGAACCCTCTCCCCCCGCCCGTTCACTCTACTTCCCTGTAAACTAACCACCCTCCCCTCCCCCCCTTCGAGCACTGCTTGCAGAGGTAATAAAGTCATTGTTACTTCACATTCATGCATTCTTTATTAATTCATCACACAACTCGGGGGATAACTGCCAAGGTAGCCCAGGAGGGGTGGGGGGAGGAGGGAAGGAAAAGGACACACTGCAGTTTAAAACTTTAAAAAACTTTAACACTTACTGAAGGCCAGCCTTCTGATGCTCAGGCAATCATCTGGGGTGGAGTGACTGGGTGGCCGGAGGCCCCCCCACCGCATTCTTGGGCGTCTGGGTGAGGAGACTATGTAACTTGGGGAGGAGGGCTGTTGGTTACACAGGGGCAGTAGCGGCGGTCTCTGCTCCTGCTACTTTTCCTGCAGCTCAACCATACGCTGGAGCATATCAGTTTGATGCTCCAGCAGCCGGAGCATATCAGTTTGATGCTCCAGCAGCCGGAGCATATCAGTTTGATGCTCCAGCAGCCGGAGCATATCAGTTTGATGCTCCAGCAGCCGGAGCATCGACTCTTTCCTTCTGACAGCAAGCTGACACCACCTATCCTCTTCAGCCCGCCACTTGCTCTCTTCAGCCCACCACCTCTCCTCTCGTTCATATTGTGCTTTTTTGCACTCTGACATTGACTGCCTCCACGCATTCTGCTGTGCTCTGTCAGTGTGGGAGGACATCTGGAGCTCTGAGAACATATCATCCTGAGTCCACCGTTTTCTCCTTCTAATCTTCACTAGCCTCTGTGAAGGAGAAACATTTGCAGCTGGTGGAGGAGAAGGGAGAGGTGGTTAAAAAAGGACACAATTTAGAGAACAATGGGTACCACTCTTTCACGTTAAATTTTGCTGTTCACGTTACACAGCACATGTGCTTTCGTTACAAGGTCGCATTTTTCCTCTTATATTGAGGGCCTGCCGGTTTGGTGTGAGAGATCACTCACGCAGTGCCAGGCAACAGATTTCGGCTTGCAGGCAGCCATGGTAAGCCACAGTCTTTTGGCTTTTTTAACCTTCCTAACATGTGGGAATGGTTTCAAACAGTAGCACCCTCATGTCCCATACCAAGCACCCGTTGGGTTGGCCATTTAAAATGGGTTTGCAATGTAAAAGGAGGGGCTGCGGTTTCCGGGCTAACATGCAGCACAAACCCAATTATGCTCCCCCCCACCCCTCACACCCAATTCTCTGGGATGATCACTTCCCCCCCCTCCCCCCTACCGCGTGGCTAACAGCAGGGAGCATTTCTGTTCAGCTGAGCAGGAACGGGCACCTCTGAATGTCCCCTTAATAAAATCACCCCATTTCAACCAGGTGACCGTGAATGATATCACTCTCCTGCGGATAACAAAGGGAGATAAGGAATGGATGTTGTCTGCATGCCAGCAAACACCGGGACCATACGCTGTCATGCTTTGTTATGCAATGATTCCAGACTACGTGCTACTGGCCTGGCGTGGTAAAGTGTCCCACCATGGCGGACAGGATAAGGCAGCCCTCCCCAGAAACCTTTTGCAAAGGCTTTGGGAGTACATGAAGGAGAGCTTTCTGGAGATGTCCCTGGAAGATTTCCACTCCATCCCCATACACGTTAACAGACTTTTCCAGTGGCTGTACTGGCCACGATTGCCAGGGCAAATTAATCAATAAACACGCTTGCTTTTAAACCATGTGTAATATTTACAAAGGTACACTCACCAGAGGTCCCTTGTGTGCCCTCAGGGTCTGGGAGCACGCCTTGGGTGAGTTCAGGGGTTACCGGTTCCAGGTCCAGGGTGATAAACATATCCTGGCTGTTGGGGAAACCGGTTTCTCCACTTCCTTGCTGTGAGCTATCTTCACTGTCTTCATCATCATCTTCCTCGTACCCCGAACCCGCTTCCCTGTTGCGTGATTCTCCATTGATGGAGTCAAAGCACACGGTTGGGGTAGTGGTGGCTGCATCCCCTAGCATGGCATGCAGCTCTGCGTAGAAGCGGCATGTTTGTGGCTCTGCCCCGGACCTTCCGTTTGCCTCTCTGGCTTTGTGGTAGGCTTGCCTTAGCTCCTTAATTTTCATGCGGCACTGCTGTGCGTCCCTGTTATGGCCTCTGTCCTTCATGGCCTTTGAGACTTTCCAATATTTTGCCATTTCGTTTACTGCTACGGAGTTCAGCTAGCACTGATTCATCTCCCCATATGGCGAGCAGATCCCGTACCTCCCGTTCTGTCCACGCTGGAGCTCTTTTGCGATCCTGGGACTCCATCAGGTTACCTGTGCTGATGAGCTCTGCGTGGTCACCTGTGCTCTCCACGCTGGGCAAACAGGAAATGAAATTCAAAAGTTCGCGGGGCTTTTCCTGTCTACCTGGTCAGTGCATCTGAGTTGAGAGTGCTGTCCAGAGCGGTCACAATGAAGCACTGTGGCATAGCTCCCGAAGGCCAATAACGTTGAATTCCATCCACACTACCCCAAATCCGACCCACAAATGCCGATTTTAGCGCTAATCCCCTCGTCGGAGGTGGAGTAAAGAAACCGGTTTAAAGGGTCCTTTAAGTCGAAAAAAAGGGCTTCGTCGTGTGGACATGCCCAGGCTTAATTCGATTTAACGCTGCTAAATTCGACCTAAACTCGTAGTGTAGACCAGGCCTGAGCTAAGTGTTCAAAAGCTGGCATGAGCACAAATCTTTATAAGCTTATTCTAGGGTGCAAATGCAATTTAGGAACATACTTTACACAGATGAGGCTGAAGGACATGGAAAATCAGTGAAATTTGGAGTCAGCTATGGAAAGGTAATGCAGAGCTTTTTCCCATTTGGGCACAACACAGAGCATGCATCTGCCTAACTTTTTTTAGAGTAACTTTTAAGCCTACTTGTTTGTCCTCTTCTATTTTGCAGAGCCCTAGCATCTTGGAGGTTGTGCTCTTTTGGCTTTCCCCATAGTTCTGTCCCAACAAAGATGCACCAGGCCTCCATGTCAGATTCCAGAGGATGTTCCTAATTGTTACTTTCTGCTTTTAAACATCTTCTTTAACCCAGGCTAGCCCAGCTATGTAGGAAAGGTTCTTTCTGGCAAAGATAAAGATGGGACTTCTAGTTTCTTTAAAGGTGTGTAATTGGCTCTAGAAGGCTAACAGAAATGTTCCCAGAAGCTACAGGCCAAACAAAACTGTGCCTGGAATATATACACATTTACTTATTTTGACATGTGATGTTGACAATGTGTGTTTTAAAGGTCATCAAGTTTTAACTTTGAACCTCAAACTCTGTTTTTAAATAATTATTTTCCATCCCATCATGGCACCCCTCAATTTCCCACTGTGAAAATTTAAATTGATTAAAAAGTTAAAAAAACAAAACAAAACTGATTTTATAAATTATATTAAAAAAAACCCCTGAATTCTGCCAAACCTACTTATCACACATGCTTTATGGGTCTTCATCTTCAAGTAATTTATCAGTAAAATGGTAGGGCATCCCCCGGAAGCAGCATGCAGCCACTTTGCCCAACAGCTGTGGAAAATGGTAAACGGCTACTGCATTCTGGGCTCCTGCAGCTAAAGAAGCGAGTCCAAGATTTATATATGGCTTCTTTGGATGAGGGAAGAAGGAGCTGTGAAATCAAGAGAAGAAGCTGAGACACTGAAAAGAAGGAGAGTGCACATTGCTTGTATCCAAAAGACAAAATGGAGAGGGTCGAAAGGAAGAGGGACCAGCTAATAAAAGTTAGAATAAATATTTAATGTTATACGTGGATATGCGCCACAGGTTGGTTTTACGATTGAGGAGAAGGAGGAATTCCAGATCAAGCTGGACCAAATAAGTGAAATACCACAAGCCGAGTACTTGATTATCGGAGCAGATCTCAACAGACATGGAGGAGAACATAGAGAAGGGTATGACAACTGTCACAGAGGACAAGGCTTTGGAACCACAAACGAAGCTGGTGAGGATACCTTAGATTTAGCCAGAATCCATGGCCTGATTGTCAAGAGAGGGGGAGACTTAATTACATACAAAAGCGGTGCCAACAAATATCAGATCAATCACTTCCTGACCAGAGGAAGAAATCTAAAATAAAAAAAAAAAAAAAAAAAAGATTAAGTGATCAAGCTTTACAAGCTGGTAAAGAAAACAGTGGATGCAGAAGTTAAAGGTCAGGCATCGAAAGCCTTATACACAGGACTACTAACAAAGGAAGTGGAAAAAGGATTAGCCAAGATTAAGCAAAGGTCTTAAACATAGGACTTGGGAGCCATGAAGCAAGTCAAAAATAAAATC
The DNA here is from genome assembly GCF_013100865.1 of Trachemys scripta elegans. NCBI lineage: Eukaryota > Metazoa > Chordata > Testudines > Emydidae > Trachemys > Trachemys scripta. The sequence goes on along the minus strand of NC_048300.1, from coordinate 26,884,788 downwards.
AGAGTACTGGTGGAAGATAGTGAAATCATTAGGAGGTGACAGCGGTTTTATGTGAAATTACTCAATGAAAAGAATACAAAAAACCTGTTGAGGGAAGTATGAGCAAGCCACAACCTCTCAAGACCTATTACCATGGTGGAGACTCAGATATCGCGACAATGAAATATGGGAAGGCAGTGGGACTGGATAGTGTATCCACTGAAGCACTTAAAGCATTTGGTTGTGAGGGAGTTGTGGTGATGAACTTTTTCAACTTAATTCTCCATACTGGAAAAATACCTGATCAGTAGAGGAAGAGCACATTGTTCCCTATCTTCAAGCCTAAGGGAGATATGCAAGAATGTAGTAATTACTGACCCACCAAGATAATGAGTCACATGATTAAATGGCTGGAAAGAATTATTGGGAGGGACTGGAGCATAAAGTGACAACCAATTTGGGTTTATGCCAGGAAGGTAAATGATGGATGCAGTGTTTGCAGCCCAAATATTGCAGGAGATATAGAGGAAGAAAAGCAAGGAATTGCACTTAATGCTTGTGGATTTAGAGCAGGGGTAGGCAACCTATGGCACGCGTGCCAAAGGCGGCACGTGAGCTGATTTTCAGTGGCACTCACACTACCTGGGTCCTGGCCACTGGTCCAGGGACCTCTGCATTTTAATTTAATTTTAAATGAAGCTTCTTAAACATTTTAAAAACCTTATTTACTTTACATACAACAACAGTTTAGTTATATATTATAGACTTATAGAAAGAGACCATCTAAAAATGTTAAAATGTATTACTGGCACGCAAAACCTTAAATTAGAGTGAATAAATGAAGACTTGGCACACCATCTCTGAAAGGTTGCCGACCCCTGATTTAGAGACTGCTTATGACAGAGTTCCTATATAACTGTTATGGCGTTGCCTGCAATTGCATATTCTGCCAGAGATACATGTTCAGACTATCATAGACATATACTAGGATAGCACAATAGTAGCAAGAAGCTGCTGTGGCTACAGCAAGTCATTCACTGGGACGGTAGGTCTAAATCAAGTATCAGCCTTAAACCCATTCCTATGGCCTGGTCCACACTAACCCCCCACTTCGAACTAAGGTACGTAAATTCAGCTACGTTAATAACGTAGCTGAATTCGAAGTACCCTAATTCGAACTTACCGCGGGTCCAGACGCGGCAGGCAGGCTCCCCCGTTGATGCCGCGTACTCCTCTCGCCAAGCTGGAGTACTGACGTCGATGGCGAGCACTTCCGGGATCGATCCGGGATCTATTTATCGCGTCTTGTCTAGATGCGATAAATCGATCCCAGAAGATCGATTGCTTACCGCCGGACCTGGAGGTAAGTGTAGACCTACCCTATGTGTGATTGTAATGGACACCTTAATGCAGGAGATTAGGGGAGAGGCTCCATGCAGTGTACTTTTCGCTGATTACATTATGTCACGGTCTGAAGATAAATATTAACTGAAAAGAGACCTAGAACTATTGAAGGTCACATTAAAAGAAAATGTCTTACAAATCAGCCGATACAAAATGGAACTCGTGCAATGCTTCCTTGAGAGGGACAACGAGAAGCCAGTAAAACCCGATGGTGTAGAGTTAAAGTCTGTGCAACAATTTAAATACCGCAGTTCAGTGTTGGGCCATGATGGGAATGTGGATGGAGATGTTGGAAACCACATGAAGAGTGCTCGGTATAAATGGACCAAGTTGACAGGAATTCTCTGCAGTAGGAATTGTGTAAGTAAATTAAAGACCAAAGTGTATAAGATTATGATTAGGCCAGCCCTGAAGTCAAGGTCAGAATGCTGGCCAATGAAGAAGAGAAAAACTACTTTACACTGCCAAAATGAGAATACTCAGATGGATGAAGAGTAAGACAAGAGCTGATACGGTACGCAATAAAATGGTACAAGCAGTGATTCAGATAGCCTCCATTGTGGAAAAGGTGAGGGAGTATTGACTGAGATAGCTGCATCATGTGAGATGTTTGCCAGAGAGTACAAGAGCTAGTAGTCATGGGACAAAGACCACAAGGAAGAGACTTAGAAAAAGGTGGCTTAAGACACTGAAGAACAACACGAGGAAGGTTTCAGAGTGGTAGCCATGTTAGTCTGTATCAGCAAAAAGAATGAGGAGTACCTGTGGCACCTTAGAGACCAACAAATTTATTTGGGCATAAGCTTTCGTGGGTTAAAATCCACTTCATCGGATGCATGTAGTGGAAAATACAGTAGGAAGATATACACACACACACACACACACACACACACAGAGAGAGAACATGAAAAAATGGGTGTTGCCATACCAACTATAACGAGACTAATCAATTAAGGTAGGCTATTATCAGGAGAAAAAAAACAGTAACAGTAGGGGGGAAAAAATTAGCAACCACACAACAAAACACTAACTAAGGAACCTATCCTTGCAACAAAACCCGTTGCCAACTCTGTCCACATACCTATTCAAGGGACAACATCATAAGACCTAATCACATCAGCCACACAATCAGAGACTCATTCACCTGCACATCTACCAATGTGATATATGCCATCATGTGCCAGCAATGCCCCTCGGTTTGGCCAATGTACATGGCAGGACAGTCTCTATACAAAAGAATAAATGGACACAAATCAGATGTCAAGAATTATAACATTCAAAACCAGTCGGAGAACACTTCAATCTCCCTGGACACTCAATTACAGACCTAAACGTCTCAATACTCCAACAAAAAACACTTCAAAAACAGATTCCAACGAGAAACTGTTGAATTGTAATTAATTTGCAAACTGGACACCATTAAATTAGGCTTGAATAAAGACTGGGAGTGGATGGGTCATTACACAAAGTAAAACTATTTCCCCATGTTTATTTTTCCCCCTACTGTTACTCACACCTTCTTGTCAACTTTTGGAAATGGGCCATCTTGATTATCACTACAAAAGTTTGTTTTCCTCCTTCTGATAATAGCCCACCTTAATTGATTACTCTCGTTATAGTTGGTATGGCAACACCCATTTTTTCCACATTGTGTGTGTGTGTGAGATATTATATATCTTCCTACTGTATTTTCCACTGCATACATCCGATGAAGTGGGTTTTAGCCCACGAAAGCTTATGCCCAAATAAATTTGTTAGTCTCAAAGGTGCTACAAGTACTCCTCATTCTTTTAACCTGAGGAAGCTTAGTTTCAACTTGGAAGACACACTTGACAAGAATGCTTGGAGACAAAGAACATGAGTCACCAACACCGAACAACAGGACACGACAAAGGCAAAGAAGGTTAATTCTGTTATAAGCTATAACGGTTATAAGTAATCACAGGTCCACATTATTTTTTATAACAAATATACACTATCAGTTCAAGGAAGCTATCCTAGTTACAATTTATTAGCAGATCATGAATTTGATACATTACAGGTAAGCAGCATTTGTATCTTCCAACGATGCTTAAGTAGTTTAAAAATATTGTCTATAAGAGAAATGTAAATATTTTAGGCCAACTCTAAGTAAGTTACTTCTTGCAGGATACCAGCTCTCTGTATACTTTTGATTCTGATTTTTAAAGTCAGTTCTTTACATCTCCTACCAATGTGACTTTTGTGGACCTATAAGTAATATTAATGAAGTTGCAGAACAAGACAGGTGTGTCTAAAAAAACGAAAAATACAAAAAACAATCACTAAGGCCTGCATTCTGCAGGAGACATCAGCTGTCAACTTGATTTAGACTCAAAACTGCTTTAAATTTAATGTGGATGATGTCAATTAAAACCTCAAATGATATTGTTCCATTGATCAAACAATATTACCGAAAAGTTGCTGTTTCCAAGTGTAAAAGATCTTTCCTCCAGCACACTGAGAAATAAAAGGATCTGAGGAAAAAATCACTTACCAGACTCATTCTTTTAACAGGCTCCCTTGAAGTCTTTTTTATGGCTTCTTCTTTCTCTCGTTCGGCTGCATTCAGCAGAACAGAATTTTCTGGCATAGACTCAATCAACTGTCCACTAAGTGAGCTCTTTAGCTTCTGGTTTTCTTTCTCTAACTTAATTTTGGCTAGCTGGGCCTCAAGCATCCAATGTTCCTTTTCCTGCTCCAGTTTTGCAATCTTCTCCAAACTTTGCTGGACCTTAAGAAGGAAAAGTTAACTGTGTTTGAATTGTAGAAAGAATGTGAAGTGTTGGGAATTAAATTAAGAATTACCTGAAGACATATGGTCTAAGTAAGTGAATGAGATTAGATGGTACAACAGGTTAATGCCTAAAGGCCCAAAGTTCTAGGTTTAATATGCTTAGGTCACAAGTAGAATGTGTTTAATGGTTTCAATTGGTCCCTACTGCATATCTGCACATCACAACAGTCAGCACAATTGGCAATCTTCCATTAAGGGGGATACAGGGCTAGAATATCAGAGTAGTTGTAGGTCAGGATTAGAAGAACTGTATGTGGAAATTTGAACTGCAGTATGCCTGGCTCCAGCCAGCCACTTCACAGCTTTAAGATTTGCGAGCTGATAACAAACATGTTGCAAAAATAAAGGAATAAACACAATACAAATTAAATTTATGGGCTGCAATTCCTCAAGAGCCATAGAAAAATATTTAATCTTGGAAAATTCCACATACATTTCATTTAAACTCCTCTTCCTTAGTACACTCTAAACAAGATATTTTTCATTTATTAAAAGCTCATTAACAACCCACTGATTTCTTTGCACTGATCAGGTAGTTAATATCCAGAACAAGTGTTCTCAAACTTCACTGCACTGCGACCCGCTTCGGACAACAAAAATTACTACAAGACCCCAGGAGGGGGACCGAAGCCGGAGCCCCGCCGAACCAGGCGGGTGGGGTGGGGTGGGGGGGAAGCTGAACCCCATGGGGTTCAGTCTTGGGGAAGGGGGACTGTAACCTGAGCCCTGCCCCCCAGGGCTGAAACCAAAGCCTGAGCCCTGCCACCTAGGGCTGAAGCCCTTGGGCTTCAGCCCCTGGCAGTGGGGCTCAGTCTTAGGCTTCAGCACCGGCCCCAGCAAGTGTAACACCAGCCGTGGCGACCCCATTAAAATTGGGTTGCGACCCACTTTGGGGTCCCAACCCACAGTTTGAGAACCGCTGATCTAGAGCGGTTAGCCTCTGCTTTAGCTTGGCCCCAGTCTATCCAAACTAGCTACTACCTAATCCCTAAAGTTTGACATATACTCAGCATATGGATTCTCAAGAGAACAAATTAAACTTTATTTAGCTTCCTCTTGCCCCAAAGCTTCCAGAGAGCAACTCCAAAGCTTACAGATCCTCTATGACACTTCGTAATTCATTTTTTTCTGCCAGTGACCATTTAAGATTAATAGAATGCATATTTTAAATTCCAAGTAATCAAATAGATACATTTTAAATTAAAAATCCCTTCAGATAAATATACTTTTACATAATCTTACCTCCTGAGTGCAGGAATACAATAAGAATGGTAATGCCAGATCAAACATACCATATATCTGAGAATAAGATCTAAACACACATTTGTGAACTGAAGGAGGACACAGTTGACTGGAAAGTAAAGTTATGAGACATAGTACAAAGTCCAAGAGATCATTTCTTTAAAAAAACAGAGCAAGAAATGACCAAATCGAACAGGAAATGCTAAATAATGGATACTAGACTAAACTGCATATATTTTCCATTTCTTGCCAAATTAAGTATTCTGTAAAAAATAATCTGATCTCATGTTTTCAGTGGAAACTTAGCATAATGCTGCTGTTGAGGTGACCTATTCTAAAGTATTGTGTTATGGGAAAGCAAAACTCCACTGTTTCTGGATACTATTGTTTGGCCATAATACAGAAAGCTACTGTTCACTGTAAACTGAACAAATGGGAAATCTACAATCTAATCTGAAGTCTCAAATTGAGGAGGGCCATTTGTTTTATAAAGTAACAACCCCTCTGATAATTTCTTGTGCAACATATCTTTATGAGGAATAAGATACTCATCCTGAATCAAAGTATTGTACAGCCCTTTATTTGCTTTGTCAAACGGGTTTCAGTTTTTGGTGGTGCAATGATAACATTCTAATTAAAAATGTAACTTCAGATGGGTGATAATTAGGTTGTTATATCAGTTCTTCCTTCTCAAAAGTGCACGCAAACATCAGTTTTGTGACTGGACAGAAATTTCCATCTTTGTAGTTTGTGCTAGGCTCAAACCAAATCAAATTCCCTTCTCCATCCTACATCTATAATTCCAGAATTCTTTTTACTAAAAGATTATGACTCTCTTCCTATTACAGAAATGTGAACTAGACATTCAAATGAAGAAGGCTCAAGACCAGTTCTCCCTAATAAGAACAGGCTAACAGACATTATAGATCAGCTTGCAACTAATTATAGAAATTGTAAAGCAAGTATAATGTCAGAGTTTACAGATATAAATACATCTGTAATTTCAATTTTGTAACAGACTAACTCAAATTAATACATGACTTTTAGACATAGCAAACTGTTTTTATTAGAAAAAAGTGTTAACACATATTTGTCAAAATATATACAAGAATACCTGTTGTGCAAGACCTTCTCTACTTTCTGTGGAACTCAGAAGAACTCTGCGATTGGCCAAAGCCTCTTCATAAGGCACTGAATCTGAATAGGGCTATAACCAAAGAAACAGCAAAGGCTTTCACAGTAAATCAAATTATATATTTTCCATGTTCTTTTCTTGATCTCCTCCTCCCCACTGTCCTTGCTAAAGCAATGTGAAGAGTTCTGCTTTGCATGTTTAAAATTTCTTTCATTTTGTTTCCCTATCTAGCAATACAAGCCAGTTGGGTCTCCAAGCAAGGCAAAATGATTAGTACAGTATACATGCCACTTAGGACATGTTTGAAGTCTGCTTAACTGGGACATCCCCCAAGGAATCAATGTAAGCTTTTTGGGGAGATTTAGTGGTGCTTGAATCTTTCGGTTTAGCAGGGTTCATTATTTGCAAAGTACTTTTTATATACAAATTTTGTGTTTCCACTTTATGCTGTTTTTGTCAATTTGCCTCGCTAACCGTTGCCAGTCCCTTCAAAAAAATACAGTAAATTTAACATTCCACATGTATGTTCCTGGCTATTCATATGGAAAGAACAAACTACATATACAGGTGGGCTACCTTTCTAGCAGCCTTGCAGCTGATCCTACTGGCGAAACTGGGCAAACAGTAAGATCAGAGCTTGCTCTCAACCCAGGGTGCTCTGCCACCCCCACCTCTCAGACAACAGCCTTACAGTAGAACCTCAGAGTTACGAACACCTTGGGAATGGAGGTTGTTCGTAACTCTGAAATGTTCGTAACTCTGAACAGAACACTATGGTGGTTCTTTCAAAAGTTTACAACCGAATATTGACTTAATACAGCTTTGACACTCTACTATGCAGAAGAAAAATGCTTTCCCTTTATTTTATTTTTTTTAGCAGTTTACGTTTAACACGTACACTGTATACAGTATACTGTATTTGCTTTTTTATTATTTTTGGTCTCTGATGCTGCTCGATTGTGTACTTCCGGTTCCAAATGAGGTGTGTGGTTGGTCAGTCCGTAACACTGGAGTTTACAACTCTGAGGTTCTACTGTACTATTAAAATGGTTCTGATAACCAATAATTCTTGTTTCATGGGGGAGGAAAGTCCATTCAATATGGCATCCTGATTAAGAGGATTCTATTGTCTAAGGTAACTGAATTAGATACAATCCTTTGCCTTCTCTACTTGAATGTAAATGTTAGCTGAACACACACCTTCTTTAAAGATTTCATGTAGGCAACTGCTTTCTTCTTGTACTGGAGCATACATTCAGCTGATAGAGGGCTGATGAACTCTGTCCCTCCCTTAGGCCCACAGCTCAATGAAGCCGTGAAGTGGTCTAAGTTGTTGCTAAAGAATGAGGCAATCTAGACAGGTCAAGAAAGATTTTTACTTTAAATAGAAAAAAGTGTCAGAAATAACAAAAGAGAAAGAATAGTCATGGAACTGAAGTTCATAGCAAAATTGCAAGTACAAATTTATTAGGGGCTTTACAAAACTCACATATTGCACAGGCATGAACTAAACAAAGATCATTCGCAATCATGCCTGCTCCCCTATTAAGCATGTATCTTTCGTAGTACTGCGATGTATCACAACAGTAGCAAACTAATTTGCAAATAGCTTTTTAAAAATGGATCTGGAAATCTTAGAATATAACAGATCTTTACTAGGGCTGTCAAGCAATTAAAAAAATTAATCGTGATTAATCGCACCATTAAATAGAATACGATTTATTTAAATATTTTTGGATGTTTTCTACATTTTCAAACATATTGATTTCAAATTACAACACAGAATACAAAGTGTACAGCACTCACTTTATATTTATTTTGATTACAAGTATTTGCACCTTAAAAAACAAAAAGAAATAGTATTTTTCAATTCACCTAATACAAGTACTGTAATGCAATCTCTACCATGAAAGTTGAACTTACAAATGTAGAATTATGTACAAAAAACTGCATTCAAAAATAAAACAAATGTAAAATTTTAGAGCCTGCAAGTTCACTCAGTCCTACTTATTGTTCAGCCAACTGCTCAGACAAACAAGTTTGTTTACATTTGCCGGAGATAATGTTGCCCGCTTCTTGTTTACAATGTCATCTGAAAGTGAGAACAGGCGTTCTTATGGCACTGTTGTAGCCGGCGTCGCAAGATATTTATGTGTCTCTTCATCTTCAACCACCAGTCCACAGGACATGCTGATGATGGATTCTACTTGATAACAATCCAAAGTTGTCATAACTATAAACAGCCCTCCTGTGTACAGTACTATAAAAAGCCCTCCTATGTACAGTACTATAAAAAGCCCTCCTGGCCAGAGACTCCAAAATCCTTTTACCTGTAAAAGGGTTAAGAAGCTCAGGTAACCTGGCTGGCATCTGACCCAAAGGACCAATAAGGGGACAAGATACTTTCAAATCTTGGTTGGGGGGGGAAGGCTTTTGTTTGTGCTCTTTGTTTTGGGGGTTGTTCGCTCTTGGGACTGAGAGGGACCAGACATCAATCCAGGCTCTCCAAATCTTTCTGAACAAGTCTCTCATATTTCCAACTTGTAAACAAACAGCCAGGCAAGGCGTGTTAGTTTTTCATCTTTGTTTTTTTAACTTGTAAATGTACCTTTTTGCTAGAGTGTTTATCTCTGTTTGCTGTAACTTTGAACCTAAGGCTAGAGGGGGTTCCTCTGGGCTCTTTAAGTTTGATTACCCTGTAAAGTTAGTTTCCATCCTGATTTTACAGAGATGATTTTTACCTTTTTCTTTAATTAAAAGCCTTCTTTTTAAGAACCTGAATGATTTTTCCTTGTTTTTAGATCCAAGGGGGTTGGATCTTGATCCACCAGGAGTTGGTGGGAGGTAGGAGGGAGGATGGTTAATTTCTCCTTGTTTTAAGATCCAAGGGGTTTAGATCTGTATTCACCAGGGAATTGGTGAAGAGTCCCTCAAGGCTACCTAGGGAAGGGAATTAGCACATTTGGGAGTGATGGCAGCAGACCAGATCTAAGCTGGTAGTTAAGCTTAGAAGTTTTCATGCAGGCCCCCACATTTGTACCCTAAAGTTCAGAGTTGGGAAGCAGCCTTGACAAAAGTAATGTGGACCGACGTGTTCATTTTCATTATTTGAGTCAGATGCCACCAGCAGAAGGTTGATTTGCTTTTTTGGTGGTTCAGGTTCTGTAGTTTCTGCATCGGAATTTTTCTCTTTTAAGACTTCTGAAAGCATGCTCCACACCTCCTCCCGCTCAGATTTTGGAAGGCATTTCAGATTCTTAAACTTTAAGTCAAGTGCTGTAGCTATCTTTCGAAATCTCACATTGGTACCTTCTTTGCGTTTCGTCAAATTTGTAGTGAAAGTGTTCTTAAAATGAACAACACATATTGGATCATCATCCAAGACTGCTATAACATAAAATATATGGCAGAATGCGGGTAAAACAGAGCAGGGGACATACAATTCTGCCCCAAGGAGTTCAGCCACCAATTCAATTAATGCTTTTTTTTTTTTTTTTTTTTTTTTTAAAAAGCATTGAAGCATGTCCTCTGGAATGGTGGCCAGAACATGAAGGGGCATACAAATGTTTAGCATATCTGGCACGTAAATACCTTGCAATGCCAGATACAAAAGTGCTAAGCAAATGCCTGTTCTCACTTTCTGGTGACATTGTAAATAAGAAGAGGGCAGCATTATCTCTTGTAAATGTAAACAAAGTTGCTTGTCTTGGTGATTGGCTGAACAAGAAGTAGGACTGAGTGGAAGTAGGCTCTGAAGTTTTACAATCTTTTATTTTTGAGTGCAGTTATGTAACTGCAACAAAAATCTACACTTGTAAGTTGCACTTTCACAACAAAGATTGCACTACAGTACTTGTATGAGGTGAATTGAAAAATACCATCTCTTTTGTCGTTTTGCAGTGAAAATATTTGTAATCAAAAACATAGACTTTGATTTCAATTACAGTACAGAATAAAATATCTATGAAAATGCAGAAAAACATCCAAAATATTTAATAAATTTCTATAGTGAATTGTTTTAATAGTGCGATTAAAACTGCGATTAATTTTTTTAACTGCGATTAATCGACAGCCTTAATCTTTACATACTTTGTGATATCCTGAGATCTTTATACATGAGTTAAATCTTTCAGAAAAGTGAGAGATTTTAAACTCTAAATCTAGGCTGACACCATTAGATTTTGGCTAGGAAACAAATTACCTTGCCTGCTCCATTTGTTAAAGCCACTACCGAGGACAAGATGCAGTCATTTGTTGTTATAAGTTTCTGTGTGGCTGTTGGAAGCTCGTGTTCTAAGGCAGCTTTCTGACTGTAGTGCTTGGAAATTTCTAAATGAAAACAATTACATTGTGTTAATTGTCTACATACTACATTATATTCTTTCCTATACCCCACCCTTAATTGCTGTCAATTAAGAGCTAGTGGATGCTGGGCACTTCTGAAAATATGACCCTAAATGAATTGCTCAAGGTTGCAGCAGCTCACGAGCACTAGAAAGAGGGATTGTTGTGACAAGTCTGTGCTATGAAAAAAAATACATGCTAGAAAAGACTCTTCCGACTTAGACACCTGGCTACTATGAACATATTATGAACTATGATATGGAAAGTAGAAGAAACCCAAAACTTCTCAGCAGCTTTTCACCATCCTAATGGTGCAACAATTTCTCCTCCTCTTTCTGGAGATTTTTGTTCAGCAAGGAATCTTCGTTAGTCTCTTTCAACAACATATCCTCTGGTTCCCAGTAAACCTATTGTGTCTGTTATTGCTTTAATGATAATTTGTCCATTTTGTAAGGGTGTATTGAAAACAAAAATAAAATTAAGATTGAACCAATGATCTCCAGTACAACCACCTTTTAAAAACATGAACCGTAGTATGTAGTAATAAACTGCAGTAATATTGCTAACAGACTGAACAATGGAAATATCTCATTGACAATTACAGAATGTTAATATTTATGCAGCTGACTAGAGTTACAGTATAAAAATAAGTCAACTAAATTTACCCTTCTTTCCTTTAGGGCCAAAAACCTCAATAGTCTTGGTTCTAGAAAGAGTTCCAACAACATTTAGCATTTTGTAAAGGCATTTTAAAATAATTTGAATTAATCCTCCTGCCAAAATTAGTAACCAACTAGCACTAATAAAAAAAGTCAAATACAATACAGTTTGTTTGCACAATATAGCGATGTCTTCTATACATCATTAAATTATACCTTCTGTGAAAAAGTCAGCAGAGCTGAGCAGCTCTCAAGTTTCTCATTTAGTATACATATTCTAGTTCAGAGAAAATCCTCAGCCCTATCCCCTCCATGGAGAAAACTGTTAGGAAAATTCCAGTATCAGATGGTGGAGACACTCCATCAGCTGTGATGTTTATGATAGTGGTCATGCACATACATTTCATAGGCGGGTAGATGGGGGCAGGGGGAGCTGTAGACGTGGCGTATCTTGACTTTAGTAAAGCTTTTCATACGGTCACGCATGACTCTCTCATAAACAAACTAGGGAAATGCAACCTAGATGGAGCTACTATAAGGTGGATGCAAAACTGGGTGGAAAACTGTTCACAGAGAGTAGTTATCAGTGGTTCAGTGTCATGCTGGATGGGCATAATGAGTGGGGTCCCACAGGGATCAGTTGTGGGTCCGGTTCTGTTCAATATCTTCATCAATGATTTAGATAATGGCATAGAGAGTACACTTATAAAGTTTGTGGACGATACCAAGCTGGGAGGGGTTGCAAGTGCTTTGGAGGATAGGATTAAAATTCAAAATGATCTGGACAAACTGGAGAAATGGTCTGAAGTAAATAGGATGCAATTAAATAAGGACAAATGCAAAGTACTCAATTTAGGAAGGAACAATCAATTGCACACATACAAAATGGGAAATGATTGCCTAGGAAGGAGTACTGCGGAAAGGGATCTGGGGGTCATAGCGGACCACTAACTAAATATGAGTCAACAGTGTAACACTGTTGCAAAAAAAAAGCGATCATCATTCTGGGAAGCAGGGCCGGCTCCAGGGTTTTGGCCGCCCCAAGCAGCCAAAACAAAACAAAACAAAAAAGCCGCGATCGTGATCTGCGGCGGCAATTCGGCAGGAGGTCCTTCACTCCCAGGCGGAGTGAGGGACCGTCCACCGAATTGCCACCGAATACCCGGACCTGCTGCCCCTCTCCGGAGCTGCCGCCCCAAGCACCTGCTTGAGAAGCTGGTGCCTGGAGCCGGCCCTGCTGGGAGGTAGTAGAAGAGCAACAAAAGTGATTAAAGGTCTAGAAAACATGACCTATGAGGGAAGACTGAAAAAAATGGGTTTCTTTAGTCTGGAACAGAGAAGACTAAGAAAGGACAGGTTCAAGTACATAAAACGTTGTTACAAGGAGGAGGGAGAAGAATTGTTCTTAACCTCTGAGGATAGGACAAGAAGCAATGGGCTTAAATTACAGCAGGGGAGGTTTAAGTTGGACATTAGGAAAACTTCCTGTCAGGGCGGTTAAGCACTGGAATACATTGCCTAGGGAGGTTGTGGAATCTCCATCATTGGAGATTTTTAAGAGCAGGTTAGACAAACACCTGTCAGGGATGGTCTAGATAAGTCCTGGCATGAATGCAGGGGACTAGATGACCTCTCAGGGTCCTTTCCAGTCCTATGATTATAGAATGTACATTTCATTGTCCTTCCACTCTACATGTCAGTTTCATTAGAGTGAGCAGAGCACTGAAACCAGAAGAATCCTGCTCTCTGAAGCACCCAGAGCAGTATTATTGTCTATTTTAATACCCAGCCTACTCACAAGAATGAATGCGACAGCCAGAACAGTGGAGGCACCACAATACACATACACAAACCTGCAAACTAAAATTATGTTCGGTGGTCTAATTTTACGTCTTTCAACCTTTAACATAAACCTTTACAAGCTAAATTACTGGATGTAGATATACTTAGCCTAACTTTCAAAACCAGGCATTCAATAATTAAGACATAGCCCATTTTAAATTGCTTACCCCTCGTTTATTCTCACCTTTCATAACATTATGAAATCCATGAAGACCTGCAGCAATGTGTATGAATACTGAACTGTAATTTGTCCGAAGCAGCCCTTCTGGTTTTATACCTAAAAACCATGCAAGAAAGTTGACAAGTCTATATTCAATGATCAATATAAAAAATATATCAAACCCTGAAAGTTATCTGGTTTCCGAATGGTGGAAATATTTGCAGGTTATATCTTTAGCACTGAGGAAGCAAGACTTGTTAACTGAACTTGACCCATAATTATTAATGAAATCTTTTTTTTAAAAAAAAAATTGAATTTTGCTAACATAAGCAAGTCAGTCTTCTAAACTTTAGATTTTGCTCAGACATTGCAATTACACCAGAGTATTTTGGTTTGGAAAATCAATTCACTATGTAGTATGAAATCTACACAGTTGTTGCAATATCTTTTACTATCCAAGATAATGGTTATTTTTACCAGGAGCCCTTTTTTCCCCCTCTATAAAGGGTCAATTAGGGTCAATCCACTGATCAGTTACATCTCATTTGCTGCTTCTTTTACTTTGCCACTATATATTTCAATGTTTATTTTACAGCATTAAACTGATGTTTACGTGATTTTTTTTGTGTTTCACTTACATACTACTATAGTTAGAAAGATACCTTACACATTTGTTTGGGTTGTATTTTGTTTGTGTGAGGGGCGGGGGGAAGCTGGCGGTTTTGGTGGTGATGAGGAAGTGCTAGAAGGTTCTGACCTAATAATTGAAGATTGAATGCTCTCCTGTAGGCTTTTTAAGCCAGTATAAGATATAAAGGAACAAGTGATTATACTACAAAAGCTAATGGCCCATTTCATCTTTTTTCTACAAAACAGCATTTAACGTGTAACCCCTATAGCTTAGCGAGTGCATTATTATGTCCCGTGAAGACCTATTTTTTTGTTTCATATTTGCATATGGTTGGTTCAAAACCAGGAAGCATTAGCATCCTTCATATTCGAACAGATTGGAGCCATAATGGACACTTACTTGGTAAGACAATAAGACTAATGTATACGTGTAACTTCTCAAAGACTGCAGTAATCTTCTTCATATCATTGTGGAGCTCCAGATTCCTGGCTCTTAAAGCAGCTGTGCAAAGAGAAGATTCACACTCTTCTTCCAAACTAGGAATATATGAATTTATTTTTTAAAGTGAATATCTTGCCAAACAAATGCTAAATTTTCATAATCAACAGGATAAACGTCTCTGCTGCTGTTTAAATTCTGAGTCAGAGAAGTAACAAGAAAGAAAGGGGCTGAGAATTTTATTTCTTTATAAGAACATAAGAAGGGCCATAGTGGGTCAGACCAATGGTCCATCCAGCCTAGTACCCAGTCTTCCAACAGTGGTCAATGCCATGTGCTTCTGTTCATTTCCTCTGAATAGGGCACTTAAGTGATCCATCCCCTCTCATCCAGTCCCAGCTTCTGGCAGTCAGAGGTTTAGGGACACCCAGAGCCTGGGATTGCATCCCTGACCACCTTGGCTAACAAAGGCCTTGGCTACACTTGCAGCTGTACAGAGCTCTGAGGTAAACCTGTCTTCGTACAGCTGAGTGGGGAAAAGCGCTGCAGTCTGTCCACACTGACAGCTGCCAGCGCAGTGGTGTGGCCACACTTGCCACATTTGCAGCTGTGTTGGGAGCGGTGCATTATGGGCAGCTATCCCAGCATTCATGTGGCTGCAACGTACTTTTCAAAACGGGGAGGTGGGGTGGATTGTGACAGGGAGTGTGGCGGGAGCGAGAGTGCTTTTTGGAGCACGTCAGCTCTCTATTTTGCAAGTTCCGAACTCCCAGCCCCCTGCTCATTCATTTACTCACTCAAAGCAAGCTGCAAACTGTTTGCTTTTCTCTGTGGTACGAGCTTTGAAACCGGCACTTCCGCATTCCTGCAGCCGGTCACAACAATGGAGAGGATTGGCCACTTGACAAGGTGATTAGTACAGCACTGCAAGCCTTTACACTCACACCCGTGAGTCGTAGCCACTCCGCTGCAGCTGTTATTCCTCTCGGAGATGTGAAGTACCTGCAGCGGTGTACCCAGAGAGATACAGCGCTGTAAGTGCCCTGCCAGTGTGGATGGGGAGTGAGTTACAGCGCTAGGGGAGGCTTTACAGAGCTGTAACTTGCAAGTGTAGCCAAGGCCAAACATTGATGGATCTATCCTCCACAAACTTATCCAATTCTTTTTTTGAATCCAGTTATACTTTTGGCCTTCACAACATTCTCTGGCAACGAGTTCCACAGTTGACTGTGTTGTGTGAAGAAGTACTTCCTTGTGTTTTAACCCTGCTGCCTATTAATTTCATTGGGTGACCCCCCCTAGTTCTTGTGTTACATAAAGAGGCAAACAACACTTGCCTGTTCACTTTCTCCACACCATTCATGATTTTATAAAAGCTTCCATCATATTCCCTTCTTAGTTGTTTCTTTTCTAAACTAACCATTCCAAATCTTTTTAAACCTCTCTTCATATGGAATCTGTTCCATACCGTAATCATTTTTGTTCCCCTTCTCTAAATCTTCTCCAATTCTAATATATCTTTTTGTGATGGGTTGACCAGAACTGTATGCAGTATTCAAGGCGAGGGCAAACAGGGATTTATATAGTGTCATTATATTTTCTTATTATTGATAGCGTTCCTAATGGTTCCTAACATTGTTAGTTTTTTTTTTGGGGGGGGGGGGGGGGGGGCAAGGGGGGTTGATTGCTGCTGCATATTGAGCAGATGTCTCCATGATGACTCCAAGATCTCTTTCTTGATGGGGTCTAAATTAGTTGTTACCACTTATTTTGTATGCATCATTGGGATTAATGTTTTCCAACGTGCATTACTTTGCATTTATCAACACTGAATTTCATCTGCCAGTTTGTCAAATCCCTTTGTAACTCTTCACAGTTAGCTTTGGACTTAACTATCATCTTCAAATTTTGCCACCTCTCTGTTTACCCCTTTATCCAGGTATCTTTATGAATATGTTGAATATCACAGGTCCCAGTACAGATCCTTGGGGAGGCCCGCTATTTACCTCTCTCCATTGCGAAAACTGACCATTTATTTCTACCCCTTGTTTCTTATGTTTTAACAGTCATTGATCATTGAGAGGACCTTTCCTCTTATCTCATGACTGCGTACTTTGCTCAAGAACCTTTGGTATGGGACCTTATCAAAGCTTTCTGAAAGTCCAAGTACACCATATCAGCTGGATCATTCCTGTCCACATTCTTGTTGACACCCTCAAAGAATCCTGATAGATTGATGAGGCATGATTTCACTTTACAAGGGCAGTGTTGATCTTCCGCAGCATATGGATCAACTAGGAGTACTTTAGATAATTTTAGATTATTCATAACCTACGAATAATGGAAAAAAGATGTTTTTCCACTTCCAGTACCCACCATACTGGTGCTTCATTTTCTTTCCTGTTAATGACTTATTTATTATTTGTAGTATCTTAGCATCTAGTAAGCTCAGGCATGGAACAGGGCCCCATTGAGCTAGGCAATGTACAAACAAAATAGAGACAGGGGAGGGGATGGGGGTAGGACAAGACCTTTCTCTCCTTCCACACCTCCTAGCCCATACCCCAATTTTGAGTATTATTTTGAAGGCACAATCCACCTCCCTTCCAACCCACCCAACGGGGCAGGAAATAAGATCTGCACAGGAATAAGGAGAGAAAGAAGACAACCTGCAAAGGGGACAGGCATGTGGCTTTGTTTTACAGGTGCAAATTCGAAGATGCCATAAGTATTCCATGACAAATATCCAAGCCTGGGGCAGACCCAGGAACTCAATGATTTCATTAAACAACCTCACTTAAAGTGATTCCACAGTTGTCAAATCTCCTGGATTTATCACAAGATTCACAATATTTGTTATTTTTCTCAAACTCATAGCGACTGCAACCATGAGAACTTCAGCTTTCTTTTTTCAAATGTAAGTCTCTAGGCCTCGTGGTTGCAGGCAAAACCTGGCAAGTGTGTCCCAAATGCTGCTTACTGCCTCAAAAGCCAGAAAGCCAGAAAACCCTAAAATATTTTTTTTTAAATCTCGTGTTTTTTAAGCCAATCGATTGGTGTTTTGGGGGTGGGCTGATGACTTTTGAGGAGTTGGGGTTGGTAATACAAGCTAGAACTCAACAGATTTCAAGAGGAAAATACCTTTTTAACTGATAAGGAAGAATCTTCCTGAGAAAACATGTGTAGGAAGTTAAATGTTCAGAAAAGACCTTCAATTTCACAGTTGTTTCCTAAGGAAAAGATAACCAGATTTAAGAGCTATTTGCACAGTAAAGATTTATTTTTCATCAGGAAAAAATAAGATCAAAAATATTACCAGCACAGTCACTGTATCTTCTGTAATACTCTCAAACAAGTGAAGCATTCCTTCCTCCAGAGGACGAACATAGGATGCATTCTCATGAAGATACTGTGAGAACTGAATACAAAGAGGTTTAAGTGGCACTTGCTAGTAAAGATTACAGATTGCTCAAAGCTGACAGATGAATATTTCACATTAATATAGCACTTTTCATTGTGAAGGATCCCAAAGTGCTTCACAAAAGGTATACACCCCTACTGATGGGCAGCCATACCCTGCACTATTTTGGGAAGGAAAAGACACTGAAAGCAAATTCTGGTCAGGGATACTGGAGCAAATACCTCAGAAAAGGAAGATGGAATTTTTTTATGGCTATGCACAGTAGTCAGAACCTCTATCTCCCTAAAGCTCACTTACAGAAAACTAATGAGCTGCCTTAAAAGTAAAGCTTCATTAAGAACCCTTTAAAAAAAAGTGTTATGACAACTTTCTCTTCCAAAGAGGTCTACTTTAGAACAATAGTGCTTTTAAGATGTGCATTCTTATTAGGTTATGAACCCATGAAGATGCATAAGAAGAACACTGGCTTTCAACTGTACTGACACCACAGAATTTTTAAGCAATTTATTCTACAAATCCTGACTGAAGCCATAATAATTCAAAGTAAACTTTTTTTTATTTTATTTCCCCCATAAAAGGATTTGGCTTCATTTACCCACAGGTATTATTTATATTGCAGTAGCATCTAGAAGCCCCTACCAGATATACTGTAAGGACCCTACAAAAATAAAAAAAGTGTGATGCAATGTAGTCTAATGTTAACAAGAGGAAAGTGGTGCTTAGAGCTCTTGACATTCAGACATGCACAAAGAAGGATTAAACAAAGGGCAACTGGTAAATCTAAGGATGTTGAAGTACCACAAGCAGAATGTTCTCAAGTTGTATTGACAGGACTCGGAGCTATCTTGTCTGATGCTGAATACACAAAGAAAAAAGTAATACTTGAACCTAGAACTATCCACATCTTCTCTGAAAGTTTAGGAATAGCTTGAAAGAGTCAGACAAAACCTGGAGTTGGGGGAAAATACATCAGTAAGTGTGTGCTAACCCACAATTCCATAGCACAGAGAGGGGACATTTTTGGACAACTCAGTGGAGAAACTGAGATCACACTTGTCAAGCAGATAGATAATAAAAGAAAGCTTCAGGAGAAGCTTTGACATGAGATACTCAACTGTTGGAGAGCCACAGAGGAAGCACTGGAAACAAGAATGTATTGCAACAATTAGACCACGAAAGGGTGAGAATAAGACCAGGTCACAGAAAAGGCTCAGAGGACAGAAGAAGAAAAAAAAATACCTAAACTACTGAATCGGAGACTATTAGAAGATGAAGGATCAAATAGCAGCAGTGATTTGAGTCTCAGGAAGTTTGAGTCGGAAGACTGAGGTCCCGGTTACGTTGGTACGCCTGAATATGAGATTTGGACATTGGACTATAACCGATTAACTGAATTCTAAAGGAACTCTTTGCAACTATGAAGCTCACCATCTCGGCTATGAATCTGAACCTCAATAGATTGAGCTCATGTCTATGTATATTGATCTTTTAACCATACTCTCTCTCTCGTTTTTTAATAAATTTTAGTTTAGTTAATAAGAATTGGCTGTAGTGTGTATTTGGATAAGATCTGAAACATTCATTAACCTCGGAGGTAATGTGTCCGATCCTTTGGGATTGGTAGAACCTGTTATTTTATATGATGAAATAAGATTTACAGAAATTTTCACCATATTTGATGTGGGTACCTGGATGGGAGCCTGAGGCTGGATCACTTTAAGGGAACTGTGTTGTTTGGACTTCTGAGTAACAAGTAAAGTAATAAAGAAGCTGTTTGTGCTGGTTTGGTGAATCTAAGTCAGGGGTCGGCAACCTACGGCACACGTGCCAAACATGACACGCAAGCCGATTCTGAGTGGCACGCTGCTGCCCACTGAGAGGAGGAGGAGGAGGAGGAGGGGCCGGAATGCACCATACTGTGGGAAGAAGGGGGAGGGGGAAGCTTGGCTGCCGCAGGATCAAGCTTCTGCCTCCTGCCCCCGCAGGGGAGAGTGGTGGGGAGAGGGTCCCGGCCCCCCGCCTCACTCAGCCCCACCCCCCGCCCACTGTTCTCCCCTGCGGGGGCAGGAGCCAGAAGCTTGGTCCTGCAGCAGCCACGCTCCCCTCCCCCCTCCCTGTTTCTTCCCACAATGTGGTGCATTCCGGCCCCTCCTCCTCCCAGAGGAGCAGAGCCGAGCACAGCATGCTCGCTGCTCCGCGAGAGAGAGGTAGGGACGGGCCTGGGGGAAGGGGGTGGAACAGGTCATATCCCTCCCAGCCCCCTGCCATGAGCCGCTCAGTGCAGGGGGCTAGGAGCACCCCCACGAGCCGAGCACCCCAGCCTTCTGCCCTGCACCTCCCCACCCCAACACACACCCATCCCTCTGCCCTGCACCCCCCCACATCCCCCACCCCCCCCAGCCCTCTGCCCTGACCTTGAGTCGCCAACACCCAGCTTTCTGCCCTGCACCTCCACACACAACCCAGCCCTCTGCCCTGAACCCCCCCCACACCCAGTCTTGTGCCCTGCACGTCCACACACCCCAGCCCTCTGCCCTGACCTCGAGTCCCCCCCAACATCCAACCATCTGCCCTGAACCCCCACACACACCCAGCCTTGTGCCCTGACCTCGAGTCCCCCCCCACACCCCAGCCCTCTGCCCTGAACCTCCCACCCCCCACCCAGCGGGCTGAGCAGGCTGGCGGCGTAAGATCAGCATTTTAATTTAATTTTAAATGAAGCTTCTTAAACATTTTGAAAACCTTGTTTACTTTACATACAATAGTTTAGTTATATAATATACAATTAGAGAGAGACCCCTTCTAAAAAAACGTTAAAATGTATTACCGGCACGCGAAACCTTAAATTAAAGTGAATAAATGAAGACTCAGCACACCACTTCTGAAAGGTTGCCTACCCCTGATCTAAGTATTGGAATATCCACCAGCTTTTTGGGGATTGTCTGCCTCATTCTTTGCAGTTCACCCTACATCTGTTAGTCTTAAAGCTGCCACAGGACTCTCTGTTGCTTTTTACAGATCCAGACTAACATGGCTACCCCTCTGATACTTGACACCCTAATTGAGTGACCACAGCTGGCTCCCCACTAGGACCCCAGTCACAGCATTGCAGTAGTACCCAGAGGTGCCAATTGTGAACAGTTTGAGATAGTTTACATTGCCATTGCCCACACCATGTCTGTTCTGTGGATAAAATATAATATCAGGCTTCATAACTGTCCAGCTGGATACTTACACAACTACTAAATTCACTTAAATTGAATTATGCAGACCTGCTCTGCACAGCAATTTTAGACAAGGGGCTATTGTGAATTGCTATTTTGTGTTTCAATGATTTTCAAATCAAATGTGTTCAATTCACAAGTAAAAATGAGATTTTCCAATAGCCAGCTCTGCAAATTCACCATGGACTCAGAGTCAAGCTGGGTCGGATCTGCCATCATACCACCACCACGGAAAGTTCTGCGGGGCACTAAGCCCCCAAAGATACCAGTATAGCGGCCTGGTCTTCAATGTGTTTGCATAGGTGTAAGTGACTGGAATGTCAACAAAAATTCTTGGGATGTAGAAGACCAAGTACGAACAGCTTATACACTCAGCTGTGTTGCCTTTGCAGTGCTATAAGGATTTGTAAAAAGGAAGAATTTGTTATTTAAGTCAGTTGATATGGCACTGAACATACAAAGGGACCAGATCAATGTAAGATTGTGCTGTTACTGCACAGTCACTTTTCAGAGTACAACTGCACTTTGGAAGTTAAATTAACACTGCACTATACATAGAGGAATGCAAGTAAATTGGATGTTAAAAGTGTCTGACTTTTTAATCTATTTTCTGTTCTGCTCCTGAAATCTACCACAGAACCAAATTACTAAAAAGCTAATTCTTGTAGCTCGAAGTGCAGAGCTATTTAATTAATAGTACTAGCAACAGTATTAGCGACCTTGAGAATGGAGAAGATAACTTTTAGCTTAGTACCCAAGCTAAATAATTTGGAATATATTAGAAGTCCAAACTATTAGATAAGAAGGCTAAAGAATGGAAAAGTCTTCCACAGTTACAGTTGCCAAAAGTAAACTGGGTTGTCCAACCATTTAAGTGCTATTCTGGGCACTGAAAGTCTAGGTCCAACATCTCAGAGCAATGACAGCTCTGGGTTACAGCAAAGTGTGGGTAGACAAAGTTATATTCTGAGCTTTGTCCCATAGAAAGAAACAGACAATCACATGGAATATGATCAACAACTCTGAACAATATATTATGCTGTAGGAAAAGATTTCATTGCAGGTAGTATTAATGTTTTCTATACAACCCCTTCCACAGCCACTTCCATCTAAGGGCTAGTCTGCCGTGGCAGCGCTTTAACGTGGCTTGTGTGGTCGTGGTGCAGTGCTGCTCTCCCAGCGCTCTTTAAAAAAAAAAAAAAAAAAAAAAAAAAAAAAAAAAAAAACCCCCCAAAAAACAAAAAAAAAAAACCCACCTCCATGAGGGGCACTGTCTACACTGGCACTTTACAGCGCTGAAATTTGCTGCACTCAGTGGGGTGTTTTTTCACACTCCTGTGCGAGAAAGTTGCAGCGCTGTAAATTGCCAGTGTAAACAAGCCCTAAGAATAGCTCAAAGCACTGTACGGACACAAAGCTTTATAATCCCTCTAGAACAAAAGCATGGTTAAACAGACAGGTAGCCCAAGATCAGACAGTAAGACAATGAATAACTTGGGAACAGAGTTCAAAAGTTAATTGTATGCGAACCATAACACTTCCACCTCTAATATTCCCTTTTAGTTTCCTATTACAGAGATGTAAATGTATACAGTTAGCTAGGCCTTTCTCTGTTCCTCACATTCTTCTCATCCTCATGTTCCTCCATCTCAAAATATTCTTATAGCAGCTATTAAAAAGAAAGGACAGCTCTCAGGTAATGTAATACTTAGATATTTGAAGGTAATCTGCTGACTCATTTCATAAATGCAATTTAGTTTGGCTTCTATGCTTCTAGAAGAGCCTTGTTTTGACCACTGTACTGCTCATGTAGTGAAGGCACAGGGAGGGGGGGAAAATAGGATTCTCTACAACCATCCCCTCTCCTGCACCCAAAGGATTCCTGTCACAGCAGTGACCCTCAAGAAGAAAGACTGCTCCTTCAGAAATTATTAATGTTGCTCCAATAAGGGAAGGATAAGGTGTTTCCCATGAGAGTGATCAGAGGAGATCAGGAACAGGCCAAAGTATAAGGTAATCAAGTTTCTGTACAATATTAACTGAAAAAAATAAGTTTACCTTCTGATTTAATGGTGATATAGTATCAGTGGCAGAGTCAATGGGAAAAATCTGGACTCTCTGTTCCATGTAAGTGTGAAAGTTCAGAAGTGCTGTCACAAGATCCTGAACGAAAGCCAAAGCCTGACCAGCAATGTCCCGCAACTTCAGCTTTAACAAACAGTTACAGTTGGTATATTTCAGTTACAACAAATACACTTTATTTAAATGGAGACCTTAAAACAACACTGCTTATAATTAGATGGGACAAGAACAGTTTTTATTATCTATAACTCCTATCAAGTTTGACTCCCTATTGTGATTTAGATCTTTCTGCCTGAAGGACAGGACAGGACTGTGTTCAGAGATCAGCGTATATGGTTTTAATGTTTACCATGTTTTAAAATGTGGGTCTTAATATGTTGTGCGGTGGGACAACAAAGGCATCTGGAATTGCAGAATGCCACTCTATGAAAGATACAGAATGCTTTTATATCATGCAGCATTGCACCAGCATTTTGCTGTACCAATTTTCTAAACTACTTTCATTTTATAATTTAAGTATTTCAATACTTAGAAACTCAATAACAAGGAGCCAAATTTACAAAGGTATTTAGGTGCCTAGCTGTATTTAAAAAAGCTTCAATGGGAGTTCAACACCTAAAGATGTAGATAGGCACTGAGTGGGATTGAATAAGTCACCTATGCACGTGAGGCACTTGACTCCCATTGAAACTTGCTTAGGTGCTTTACTAAAAGCCACTAGGCACCTATCTAAATCTTTAGATGCCAAAATACCTTTGTGAATCTGTTTGTTCCAAAGTAACTTTTTAAACCAAACCATCATGCCTATTACTACAAAATTGCATACAATATCCCAAGAATAGCTTAAGAAAGTCTTTAACTTAAGACAGTATATTCCTTTTCATGTAACCTAGTTTTCTGGTGGTGCTTTACTGTAGACGTATCCTGTAACCCTACCTTCACAACTTATTACCATCGCCCCATGTTTTTTTTTCCTTATTCTGTCCTGTCTAGACAAAATCTATGTTATAAAATTTCACTGTCTGTTGAGTCTCCCCAGATATAGTACCTCACACATTTCTTTTTATTGTCTATTTCCCTAACCTACCCCAAACACAACACTCTCCTCCTCCTGTTTTGGTGTCCCCTGTGTATTTCAATCGGTGCAATTACAGTAGAACCTCATTAATGCAATAAAATTACAGGTGCAAAAATCTGCCCTGAAAACAGATTTTCAAGACTGTAGATTAGTGACCAACCAGTATGGATCTGCTTCTGTATCAGAGGCAGGGTAAGAGATTGACTGACACCATATTCCCACAGCCCAAGAAGGGAGGTCACTTCAAGCATTGGTTCAGCCAGACCCTACCACTCAGCAATTGCCTGGAGCTAGACTATCTCCATCACAAAACAGGCCAGTGGCAGCCATCCCAGCTTGGCTACGGCCACTGAGACAGTGAGCCCATTCTCTTCAGAGAGGCTCCTGAAGAGCAGAGGGCAGTCATAGCAATCTTTCTGAAGGAATCCCTGCATGCTGTAATCAGGAACCTTCATACTACATCCAGTGGTTCCTCTTCCCTTCCATGACCCTAGCAGAGCCATGGAAGCAGCATCAGCCCACATCATCAGCAAAAGCACCAGCAAAACACAATAGTAGTATAACCACCAGTCAACTGCAAGTGGACTTGCTCTGATCCGGAACTTTATGATACAATAAGGTGGGGCCTCTGGGAAACATAGCACTCCTCCACTGAGCCTGCCCAGAGCACAGCAGTGGAACTTGAATGATCTGTGCTTTTGTAAAATAAAGAGGATTCGAGGAGGGAATTGCACTGAAGTGTAATTATAAAAGCAGTGCAGCCGAAATAGCCTGCTGGCTTATTGCTCAGTGTCAAGCTCAATAGGATATTTACATTTTTGTCTTAAACATTCATATTTCATTTATGTAAAAAAACAATAGACTTTTACAGGTTAAGCCATGTAAGGTTATTACTTACCTGACATCTTCTATTGTGTAATGGTACATTAAGAGCATTATATTGACTAGATCCTACAAGCCAAAAATTGACAGTTACACATACAAATAATGGAGTCCTGTTTTTACATTAAATTCTTGTGACAGTCTAACAATGAAATCTGATAAATTTAATGTTTAGTCTGCATTACCACAACGTCACTGAGTTTAAAATAAATTTTACAGATTTGGCAAAGAAAAATTGTAGCTGATACTAAACAGTATATACCTGAACAAAAAAATCATTTGATTTTCAAAATAATCACAATGAATATCCCCACATTAGCATCATTACTGTGAGCAAGTTGTGGCTGAAATGGCACTTCCATTCTAAATCTGGATTTTTATGGTTTTTAATAGGGCTGTCTATTAATCGCAGTTAACTCATACGATTAACTCAAAAAAATTAAACAATAGAATCCCAACTGAAATGTATTAAATATTTTGGATGCTTTTACATTTTTATATATATATATATATATATATATATATATATATATATATATATATATATATTGTATTCTGTGTTGAAATTCAAATCAAAGTATATACTCGATCATAAGCCAGTTCGTTTATAAGCCGACCCCTCCCCCCAAGATGGATAAGTAAAAATGGAAATTTTTTGACTTGTTCATAAGCCGACCCTATAATTCAGGGATCAGCAAACTTTGGCTCCCAGGCCATCAGGATAAGCCACTGGTGGGCTGAGATGGTTTGTTTACCTCGAGCCTCCGCAGGCACAGAGGTAAACCCAAGTAAACAAAGTGTCCCAGCGCACCAGCTGCTTACCCTGACGGGCCAGAAGAGCAACTGGTGGGAAAATGTTGGGGGGGGGAGAAGCTGGGGGTCAGGGGAGTAACCTGTGACCACCCCCCACCCCTAGCCCAGGACCCCCACACTCTCCCCATCTCATCCCTTCCCACCTTATCTGGGGAGGATGTCTCTGGCCTGGCCGCAGCCTGCTCCAGCAGGCCAGACCGGGCAGCTCGGCCGCAGCATGTTCCAGCGGGTTGGCCCGGGTGGCATGGCCGCACTGTGCTCCAGGGGGCCGGTGTGACACAAAAAGCTCCCTCTCCCAATTCCCTACTTTGGGTGCATTGAGCATGCTCACCCAAACTGAGCATGCCCAGTAACCTTCACTTTTGTGTGTCAGAAAATGCAGCTAGTTGCAAAAGTGGAGGGTTGCTGTTTGTGCCGCTACACTGTGAAAGAAACAAAAAGAAATTGTATTTTTCAATTCACCTCATACAATTACTGTGGTGCAATCTCTGTGTTGTGAAAGTGCAACTTACAAATGTAGACTTTTTTGTTACACAACTGCACTCAAAACCAAAAGAATGTAAAACTTCAGAGCCTACAAGTCCACCCAGTCCTATTTCTTGTTCAGCCAATCGCTAAGACAAACAAGTTTGTTTACATTTACAGGAGATAATGCTGCCCTCTTCTTATCTACGTCACCAGAAAGTGAGGCATTTGCATGGCACTTTTGTAGCCGGCATTGCAAGGAATTTATGTGCCAAATATGCTAAACATTCATATGCTCCTTCATGCTTCGGCTACCATTCCAGAGGACATGCTTCCATGCTGATGACACTCATTAAAAGAATAATGCGTTAATTAAATTTGTGATTGAACTCCTTGGGGCAGAATTGTACATCCCCTGCTCTGTTTTACCCACATTCTGCCATGTATTTCATGTTATAGCAGTCTCGGATGATGACCCAGCACATTTTAAAACACTTTCACTACAGATTTGACAAAATGCAAAGAAGGTACCAATGTGAGATTTCGAAAGATAGCTACAGTACTCGACCCAAGGTTTAAGAATCTGAAGTGCCTATAGAACCTGAACCACCAAAAGAGAAAATCAACCTTCTGCTGGTGGCAACTGACTCAGATAATGAAAATGAACATGTATCAGTCCGCACTGCTTTGGACTGTTATCAATCAGAACCCATCATCAGCATGGACGTATGTCCGCTGGAATGGTGGTTGAAGCATGAAGGGACATATGAATCTTTAGCGCATCTGGCACATAAATATCTTGTGACGCCAACTACAACAGTGCTATGAGAATGCCTGTTCTCATTTTCAGGTGACATTGTAAACAAGAAGTGAGCAGCATTATCTCCTGAAAATATAAACAAACTTGTTTGTCTGAGTGACTGACTGAACAAGAAGTAAGACTGAGTGGACTTGCAGGTTCTAAAGTTTTACATGGTTTTATTTTTGAATGCAGTTATTTTCTGTATATAATTCTACATTTGTAAGTTCAACTTTCATGATAAAGAGACTGCACTACAATACTTGTATTGGGTGAATTGAAAAATACTATTTTTGTTTTTTTACAGTGCAAATACTTGTAATCAAAAATAAATATAAAGTGAGTACTGTATACTTTGTATTGTGTTGTAATTGAAATCAATATATATGAAAATGTAGAATATCCAAAAATATTTCAATAATGGTATTCTATTATTAACAGTGCGATTAATCGCACAATTACCATATATACTCGTTCATAAGCCGAATATTTTTGGTAAAAAAGTGACACATCGAAGGGCGGGAATCGGCTTATAAACGGGTCTACACCAAAATTTGATGATTTTAAACTCTATGGAAGAATTGAATTGAATATCTAATACATTGCCATTTTGTTTACCTGGAGAGTCTGAAGGCATGGAGCCCCTCGGCTCCCTGTGGCCGCGGTTCGCTGTTCCCAGCCAATGGGAGCTGCAGGAAGTGGTGCGCCACTTCCCGCAGGTCCCATTGGCTGGGAGCAGCAAACCACGGACACTGGGAGCCGAGGGGCTCCATGCCTGTGAATGCTCCAGGTAAACAAAACGTCCAGGTCCACTAGCAGCTTACTCTAACTGGCCAGGAGCCAAAGTTTGCCAATCCCTGAAATATAGGATCAGCTTATGAAAGGGTCATACAGTTTTTGCTATTTTTACCTAACCATCTCGGCGGGTCAGCTTATAAACGAACGGGCTAATGAACGAGTATATACGGTAATCATGATTAATTTTTTTAATCACTTGATAGCCCTAGTTTTTAACAGTCTAAAAACCCAAATTTAAAGGCCAAAACTTACAAGAGACAGTAAAAAACATTTATCCAGTGACTGGTGGAGTCAGAGTAAGTGGGGTAGAAAGAATACTTTTCTACCATTAAGGAGTTTTCAGACTTTCAAAAAACATTTTCTCATAACTCAAGATGACCTTTTATTAAAACGTCAGATTTAGCACATAAGGCAATGTATTCCTTAAGATTACATATTTCACCATTTTTTTTGTTAGTTTGTAATTTGTTCTTGTGCTTCAAGAGAAAAAATAAAAGGGCATAAACCAGTTAAAGTTATTTTGAGATTTTCAATTTTTCATTATAGTACACGCTATTCTAGACATAAAACTATCACTAAATTAAAAGTGCTCATCAATTTGGCATGGGTCCACTTCTTCAGGAATTTAGAGCTAGAAAACATGTTAAGTTTTACAGAGACTTATTTGGCCAATTGTTAGCATTTGAAATCCACATTCATATTTTTGTTTAATTGAAGAGATCCATATTTTAAGTCAATTTGCACAGGAAGAGGAAACAAAGTATTTCAAAGCAACTTATGCACTGTCCTTTTTATATTATTTATATTTGACAAACTTGTTTATTTTTTGCTGGTGATAAACGTGAGGAACTGTCATGAACAGTATTGTAGGTCACAGCTGTTTGTTCTGAAGAGCAAGAATTGTATCCAAGATTACTGAATCCTAATCTCACAAGAAAAGAGAAATTATGAGGGAAAACTCTAAGCTCCCCTTGTAGGCAGCCCAACCAGCAAAGATCTCTCAGACCTCAGAAAGAAGAACATGTAGGTGTTGAAGAGAAACATGGCAAACATATCTTGTGTCCAAGTTTTAAAGAGAGCAACAACTGATTTCAGCTTAGGCAACACTGACGTGGGAGAGCAAGACCAGAACTGTTTTCGAAGAGCAGTGAGATGGTGAATAAGCAACAGACTGGGCAGGAAAGTGAATTTCTCCTCTGAAAAAAATCTAAGGTTTTTGGGAAAAAATGGGTCCCCCAAATCAGGATAAAAGGCCAAAACCCTTGAAAATGTTTGCAGGAAATGAATTTCATTACAGAAACACCAAAATGTCCCCATGGAGTGAATGTTTTGGTGTTTCCAAAACAAAATATGTTCCCTGGGAACTCTGGCTTCATGGCAACACACCAGACAAGCTGCTGGGGATCCTGGAAGCAAGGGCTCCCATCTCCTAACCTGTGGCAGCCCACAAACACAGCTGTTGAGGAGCCAGGTCATCAGTTCCTCAGCAAATTTCCCACAAGGCTGCCAAGGAGCTAGAGAGCCTGGCATCTTGTATAGCCTGACTTCAAGGTTTGGGAAGCTAACTTTGCTAAGCCCATTACTTGTTCCACTGTGGATGATGGCTCAAAGGACAGGTAAAAGCCCTACAATGCAATTCTGTTACTACTGCTGCTGCTTCTTTTCCTCACTCTCTTCAGGCTCTTCTGGCACTAAGTCCTGCTCTATGGGGAACAGAGGGTATCCTGTTGCCTGCCCAAGTAGCCCTCTGTGACCCAGACCATACGTTGCCTAGAATGGGATGAGAATCCTTCAAAACATTCTAGGACAATTCTGCCCTTCTCTGCTTGCCTGGGCTCGGTCCCTTCTGCTGGGGAGCCTGGCAAAGCATGCCAACTCTCCCTTAACATGAAGCTACAGGAGAGATACAGAAGCTGAGCACTTTCCGACCCTCACCCTGTCCTTTTTCTTTTTGGCCACTTTGCAGCAGATGGGGTGGGGGAAGGGAAGAGAAGGGGCAGGCCGACTCAGGTCAAATTCCATGTCAAAATCCCAAAGTATTTTTTCAGCAAAGAGCGAGTTAGGCTGAATATCTGGACATGGAGGTATAAAAAGTACAGTTGTGAAGCCATATTAAAAAGTAAAAACAGAGGGCTGCTTCCTGCTATATGCTCTACCGGGAGGCAGAGAATGTGGATAGCGTCAAGAGAGAAATGTAGTCCTAAACCTGCCCAGTCCAGGTTCAATCGTCTTACCTGTCTCCACACTCCTAGGAAAAAGGAAGAAACCCACTGCTGGATATGCTAAAGAATCTGAGAAATTAGGACCTTCCTTGGGATATGGAGAGTTCAGTTTAGATTTGCCTTTGTTGCTGGCCTTTAACCAAGCATCAAGCTTTTCTGTGGGATCCTCAAGCAAGGCCATTATACATTTGAGAAACTGCCACTTGACATTGAGATTTTTTTCCAGGTAGTACTCTCCTCCCATCTAAGCAATAACCTATGTTAACAACTGTACTCTCCTTGCCTGACAGAACCCTCTTGGATATAACCGCCTAAAGAGCCATCCATGGGAGGGCCTTGGTAAATTAACAGAATTACCCTCTCTTTTTATAATATTCTGTCCAATTTAAGTTGATCAGATGGTAGGTTATAGGAGAGTTTAAGACACCCTCTATAGAGCTTTAAGTTGTATTTACCACACAATTAATGGCTTTAAAGACCAGTAAGTTAGAATAGAAGTGCCAACTAAACATTACATATATCGAGCATCATTAATGCACCATTACAAGTCGCTGTAATGGGAGACAGTTCAGCTTCCTGGGTTTTTTGGGCCTAATACCTGTTTAATTCACAAGGTTGTCACTTTTCCCACAGGAATGCCCAATTTAAGACTGAATTTGGGGGGGGTGGGGGGGAGAAATCAATGAAATACCTACTTGTGTCATTGAAAGGTACTTTTTCATTGATTATGCATAAAGAGTCATCCAATCGCCGACCCAAATCTGCATGAAGGTTCTTTAACTGCTGCTGACTGGGTAGAAAAACAGGATAACCTTACAAACCTTGTTTAAGTAAATCAATAACATTTCAAGTTATACCTTAAGCTGTGGTCCCGGGTTCAAATACTATCCACATTTTTCCAGAGTTTTTAAAAGAGCGAAAGAGATCGCAATATGAGTAAGGAGACACAGGATAGGCACAGCAAGACTGACGTTTATGTGATCAGGATTTTCAAGTTCTTCATTTCTCCCTCCCAATACAATGAGAAGTGCACAGAAAGCCAGACAGCTGAATAACCATGTTGCATTCCAAGAGTCAATTTACTGTTAAAGTAACCTTTACGTTATTTCTAAACTGTATTACACACTATATGAAAACTTAATTCAGTTCCAAAGTATGTCACATTTAGGATCCTTTTACTTCTCCAAGTCAGAAAATAACCTGCATTGTTTCACCCCACAGTGAGTGAGTGGGGAATAATTCAGGTAGCTACAAGTATATTTATTTGTTGCATACTTGTTACAGAAGTGCCACAAGCATTTCAGAGTCCTATATTTAGTGCCGATAACCTAGTAGCCTATGCTGCAAAGCAAAGAGCTCTGTAAAAATAATTATTCATATTTCTATTCACCTGTATTTTGTTCAACTGAAATCTAATAGTTATGAATTTTATAAAGACACAAGTCTATGAGACAAACATTGCTCATTGCTCATACTGTAGAATAAAAGATTCTACTCAGACATTGTACACACACACCATCAATAACTTACTTCTGTAAACTTATTTACAGGTGTTACTTGTAACTACACAAGTTATAACATTTCAGACAAATATCTCTTCTACAATGACAACATCCCTCTAAAACAACAATTCCACAATTTTTCACAAACTTTATAGTTTCACAACTACCTAGCATTCTTGCTGAAGAAAGAACACTGAACTAAAGAGCTCTGCATAACAGGATTTTAACAACATGTGCAAGAGCTGCTGTCTTGTCAGATATCAAGGAGGATGGATAGAGAGATCTCTAGGAGAACACAGTAGCTGATCAACATGTAGAGATGAGATCAATTTATTTCATTTCCTTTTCCTAGATAAAATCAAAGTGGCCTTGATACCCATGTACCACTGTTACTTGTTGACGTGAAACTAACAAAGCACTAAGTAACTCTTTTACCAGAATGAGTGTATATGACGGTATCCAATTGCTGTAGGAATGTAGAGGAATTACTTCTCTGGTTGGTTTACTTTAAGAAAAATGAAAAAATTTATTTTTAACATAAGAACTTACCATTCTTCTGCTCGAAATCTACATTCCTTAGCTTCTCTTTCTAGTGTCTGAGACTTGATCTTTATGCAAAAAACAGAACCCCACAATGTAAGTACTAATACATGCAAAAATGTTTTCTTTACAAAACTTTTTAGGCATTTTAGTAAAGTACAATTGTAAAAACTTACTTCTAATTTGGTTTTATCATTCTGCAGTTTTTCTATGGTATCAATGTATTTCCGGGTTAAACTATCCACCACTGCTTGATGCTGGGCAGCATCTGTTTCCAAAACCTCAAGTCTATTTTTCAGCTCAGATTCCAAACGTTTGTGCTGCTCATCTGCTTCAAAGAACTACAAATGAGAAAAGGAATTTACTTATCTGAAATATTCCTTTTAATCCAATACTGTACGTTATGTCAATTCATATGGACACCATAGACTCTTACTAGTGAAGGCAGATTTTTACAAGCTAGAGGTTCTTATGCTGCTTTACTCAGTGTAGTTACTTATGTGGCCGTCAACAACATATCATCAGACTGCCTCATGAGGAGTATAAATCTTGGAACACTAAAGGAGCATTGTCCACAATATTGTAGTGTATCAGAGGGGTAGCCGCGTTAGTCTGAATCTGTAAAAAGCAACAGAGGGTCCTGTGGCACCTTTAAGACTAACAGAAGTATTGGGAGCATAAGCTTTTGTGGGTAAGAACCTCACTTCTTCAGATGCAAGTAATGGAAATTTCCAGAGGCAGGTATAAATCAGTATGGAGATAACTAGGTTAGTTCAATCAGGGAGGGTGAGGTGCTCTGCTAGCAGTTGAGGTGTGAACACCAAGGGAGGAGAAACTGCTTCTGTAGTTGGATAGCCATTCACAGTCTTTGTTTAAACCTGATCTGATGGTGTCAAATTTTCAAATGAACTGGAGCTCAGCAGTTTCTCTTTGGAGTCTGGTCCTGAAGTTTTTTTGCTGTAAGATGGCTACCTTTACATCTGCTATTGTGTGGCCAGGGAGGTTGAAGTGTTCTCCTACAGGTTTTTGTATATTGCCATTCCTGATATCTGACTTGTGTCCATTTATCCTCTTGCGTCGTGACTGTCCAGTTTGGCCAATGTAGATATTAAAGAAGTGGAGGCTGCTGTGGGGAAGTGGCCCAGGGAATTGTACATGTCCTACTTCAAAAAGAGTCAGCTACCATAGCTGCTATTATTAAGGTCCCTGGGCTGGAGCCCGGAGTAGAGGGCGAGGCCGGGATCCCCTCTCCCCGCCCAGATTAATCACTAAGACTGGGAGACAACAGAGACTGTGCGAGCGAAGGTTGCTTCTCCTCACCTCCCTTACTGGCTTATGATGAAAATGGCTCAGTAGGCTGTGACCCTTGCCTCTAGAGAGTGAAGGGCTACATGGGGGGTCACAATGAGCCTCTGAGGCTAGCGAAATCCACCAGGAAGCGCAGAACCCACTGAGACAAGGACAGAGCTTTGTCACAATATATATAAAAAAATATAGTGTCTTATCTGGTGAAAAAAATTTCCCTGGAACCTACTCCCTCCTCCCCCCCATTTATATTAATTCTTACGGGGAAATTGGATTAATTTAAATTCACATTTTTCAGGAACATAACTACAACATTAAGCGAGGAGTTATTGTATGTCTGTGACAATACAGAGAAACAAAAATTCCCCCAGGAGTAGAAAGTTAAAGAAACCCCTATTGACAACCCAGTTCCTGTTTGTATGCAGCCTCCTTCCTGCCACACGGGGTGACGGGGCTGCAGGAAGGGTCCCCCAGTGGCCGGGGAGTCCCTGCCCGCGAGGGAAGCCCGAGCTGCTGGCTGGGCCCGGCCTCCCTGTGGTCCTGCGGGCTCAGCTGGGGCGCACAATCCACCCAGCCTCCGGGGGCAGCAGCGGCCCCTTTGCCGCCTTCTGCGGCTGCGCCCCCCCCTTCCCCTGCCCACGCTCGCTACAATGTAGCTGGGCGGTTGGGCTGCGCTGCGGACCCTACGGGTCGTGCTGGGGCCGCGTGGACCCTGGTTTATGCTGCCTCCCTATTTCCCTGGACATGTTTGACTTCTTGGCAATTCCCCCTGAACGGGGATTTGAGTACCAAAAAGCCGGACTTGTCCGGGGGAAATCCGGATGTATGGTAACCCTAGTCAGAGTATGTGACGAACTGCAGCTGCTAGGAACCCTCTACTCTTCCCTCTCCTCCCTCCCCCAGCAGTGTCTTCTATGTGCAAGCTTGGCCCTGCCAGGTCCAGCGGCCCCTAGTGGCGGCCAACAGCACTGCAGCCCATTTCGGAGGGGTGGGTGGGAGGTGGAATCTGTGCAAAAAACATTAATTTCTGTAAAATTCTGCATTGCACAGTGGCACAGAATTACCCCAGGAGTAAAATAATCTGACACAGAAATTAGGTTATTCTGACATTTTGCAATTCAAAGTGAATTTAAACACATGCAAAGCAGTGCCAGTTAGTATGGTCTGATGCTTCAAAGGATCATTAAAAACATCAATTTAATCCACTATTCTCACAAGCCACTTCTGAGATCCGAGCTTCCACAGAGTGGTTTTTGGATGCTTTACTATTCATTTTCTTCATTGCAGTTCACATATAACCAGCTTTCTAACTTCAGAAGAGAAATTCTTTGAGAATTACTCACTTGTATATGTAATCGTTCATTCTCCTCTATCTTCTTTTGAAGATCTTCATCAAAGACACTCTTCTGCTCTTGACTCAACTGAGATGAAGATTCTCCACTTTTCTGATAAAAATTAAAAAGTATTTCCATGTATTGCATGCAGTTTTACAGGGCACCCATTCCCAATATGTAAGCATACTTTACACAGCTTAAAATTGGGTCTAGTCACATTTCCACAGTAACAGAAGCACAGGCTATGATTAACATCTCTAAAATACAGTTATTCCAAATATTTCTTACAAGTGATATATGTAGGTTGTATTAAAACACAAGTTCAAAGACAGCACCAGATCTCTAAACTTGGACAATGACAACTGCATGCACAAATTGCATTAAATATATTATTTGTACAGGTTAGAAGACACGAAACAAGTTAGTCATTACTCAAAAAATTCAGTCAATATTTGTAAACCTGTATAGGCCTAATCTGGTGAAATGGCATACTTTGTCCGAGTAATAGTTTCTTAACACTAAATGATTGCTTCTTGGAACACCTAGAGTAGACAAGGCGAGGCTACTCTTGACACAGAAGTTAATCCAAATAGTGACAGTAGCTCAGCTATTGAGTAAGAGTGACTACAACACAATTACATGCTATATCCTGGGGCAGGCAGGTTACCAAAAAGTGACAGTGACACTGAACTTTAGAAAGGAAGATTTCAATAAAATGTAGTTAGTCAAAATGGCTTTAAAAGTAAGGGAAGTAAAAACCTTAAGAAGTGGTATGGATGATATTTAACTAAACAATAATGGAGTGTCATAATACATTCCTGTTGTTGAACAAAAAAGGGAACTTGGAACGCAACGTAAACAGTAAGGTCTGAGAGGCTATTAGAACCAAACTGCAATCCTTCAAAATTTGGAAGTCTGAACTGACAGAAGCCATAAATCACACCTGGCAATAAGTAAAAGGGAAATTAGAAGGGCCAAAATGTATTTTGAGGAGCAAATAACAAAAGATGTAAAAACAGATTATTTAAGTAAATCAGAAGCATGAAACTTGTGAAAGAATTGGTGTGTCTGTTGAATCACCGGAGCTAAATGGAGCAATTATGGACGATAAGGACACTAATGAGAAGCTAAGTGATTTCTCTGTATCACATTTCACCACTGAGAAAACACCTACCCCAGACCTGCTCTTTTCTGATAATGAAGATCAGCTACTCTCAGAAATTCAGGTTTCAGAAGAGGTGGTACTGCAGCAAAATAATAATTTGAAAGGTGATAAGCCAACAGGCAGATTGTATACATCCAAAAGATAAAAAGGTACTTAAGGATGAAATGGCTACGTTCCTATTAAAAAATAGCCACTGTTCCAGAGGACTGGAGGATAGGAAAGGTTGCACCTATATTTTTAAAAGGCTCTTGGAGAGATCTGAGGAACTAGAGGCCAGTAAAGCCTTACATCTGTACTTGGCCAACTGGTTGAAATGATAATTATAAGCAGAACAGAATATCTGGAAGATTATGGTATGATAGGTCTAAGCAATATGGTTTTAGCAAAGGAAAATCATGTCTCACTAAACTTTTAGACTTCATTGACGGTGTCTATAAAGTAATAGATGAAGGAAAACTAGCTGATATAGTTTATTTAGACTTTAAAAGGCCTTTGATGAAACTGACAGCATAAATTAAAGCCTAAATTTATTATTATCTATTAAGATTATGTAAATTAAAAAAAAATACTAAGCAATGTTTGCTGGGAAGTTTTACAGGAAGTCAAACACTAAACTGGTGGGGTAAGCACCTGGAAACAGAGTTTGTTGATGTGCTAAACCAACTTTTGAAAGCAATAGCCTCTTCTGCAAGTGCAGAGAAAATATCTTCATTTGAGTTTATTTAACTAGTTCAGCCAGCATTAAGAAATCAGTTGAAAAGCAGAAAAGCTTGTTTTCCTCTTTCAATCTATGAATAAAACTACTTGTGAGAAGGTGAGCTCTATGATCTGTAAAATCTTGAAGGACATGTTGACCAGAAACAATCACTTCAATTCATTAGCTACTGATATTTCCTTTGTTTAAAAAGCATGTTTTAAAAAAATTCTTATGTTTTCAGCACTTAAATTTTATTCAATACAAAAATTAAAATGCTGGTTTTGTGCATTTGTAATTGAATCTGAATTTTCATCCAAACAGGCTTTGACACAAGTCCCGACTCAAACAAGAATCATCTAGTAAATAAGAAATGCATCATTCACCATTTTAAAAAATGCAACTGTTAACACTCTGAATTAATGTAAATTAAGCTATATAAATTGCTTAAATACATTTGCATAATATAGTGTATCCTGGTTAGTAAAAAGAAGCACCAAGTTTAGTGAAAAGGCTATATTCAGGTGCAAATCAACATGTTTTAATGGTTACCAACTAATGAGAATTTTGTTTAGAAAATAAACTAAAAAAGGACAAATACAAAACAGATGATTTCAGTCAATCCATCCTGGCAGAAGAGGCTACCAAAGAACCTAAATAGTCATGGGGCTAGAGTCAAATTACTGTTTTCAATCAAAAACTGGCTAGTAGATAGAAAGATACAAATAGGAATAAAAGGTCAGTTATGCAAAAGGTTCAGAGTGGGGTGACTCAAGGTTCTGTACTAGGTCCCATGTTGTTTAATATACTTATTAAAGATGTGGAAAGGAAATAAGTAAGTGAAATTTAATGTTGATAAATGTACACTAATGCACACTAGAGGAGAACAAATTAAATATTCATACACCTTACAGAATTCTAAGTAAACTGTATCAACTCAAGATATCAACTTGAATATTCTTGATACCCATACAGAATTATCAATTAATGATAAAAATTTTGGAAAGGATATTTACCTCATGCTTCAGGGATTAAGTAAATCTATTAAAAAATCAGTCAGAGATTTAACCTGCAGAGGGGGCCGATTCCCACGCCATGTATCTATTTCAGGGTTCTTTTACACTTTCTTCTGAAGCATCTGGTACTGGCCACTGTCAAAGACAGGATAGTGGACCAGATGGACTCGAGTTTGATCCAGTATAAATTCCTATATTCCTACTCATCAAATCATGGGAAACCATGGTCCACACAGTTTACAGATTTGCATAGAATCACAGGGTTAGAAGGGACCACAAAGTGTGTGGTACAAATTGATAGACAAAAGTCTAAGTTTATATTGTTAAACATTAGGTTTGTATTGTATACGCACTAAATGCAGAGCATTCTCTATTGCTTGTTTTAGAACGTATGTTCATTTATTTTAAATTAAATTTCTTTATTATTAGATACTATCAAGTGGTGAAGCAATGCTCTACCAATTTGTTACTGCTAGGAAGTTTGGCACAAAAATATACATGGGGATAGAAAGGTAGAAAAGAAGTGAAGGACTTTGTTTTATGTCTCTTACTGGGATGCTGATAAAAACAAGACCATTGATGGAAAGCCAGGACATTTTTCTTTAAGTAAATTGTTTTAATTTGAAGCTTACCTTGTTCTTCTTGCCCTTGGCTTCACTTAAGGCAAGTTCATCCTGAAGCAGTTCCACCCTCTTTGCAAGCTGTTGATTTCGAAATGTCAAACTGTCCATTTCTTGTTGCAGTTTTCTCAATGATTGGTCCCTCATCTTCAGTTGTTCCTGAATTAGCATAAAAGTTTCATCAATCCACTATGATTTCAGCACAAGCGTTATAAAAAAGTGACTAATATTTAAAAAAAAAAATCACAAAGGAATAATAGTAATTATACAAAATCTAAAACAATTCAACACACATTGCTTTGTTCGTTTGTAGACAACCTAAAGACACATATGGATTGTTTTTAGCAAAAGAACTTAGCTTCCTTAAGTCTACACAAAGCATGCTGTGAGTGCATACTTCTTCCTTTTACACAGTCAGATGGACACTTCCTGGTGACTGTTTGTAAATGCCCACCACACCACATCAGGAACAGAATAGTTGCAGATGGGAAATTCTTACTGAATCAATCCTTGGTTACAATTAGCTACATCCACTTAACCACAAAGCAGATCCGGAAAACTTCACCATCTGATCACAGTTTGACAAGACTGAGTGCAATTAAATAGAAGACTTTTTAACTTGTACCTTCAGAGAAGCAGAATTTGCTTGCTCATCCATGACACCTTTTTTCAGCACCTGATTCTGAGCTCGAAGCTGAAAACGAGGTGCAAATTATTAATCCAGCCAGGAATCAACAAACATACAAAGTGATCATTAACAATCTGAAAGAGTACACATCTTTGTTTAGGAAAATAGAAAATATGTGCATTTTAAATCAGGCCGTATTAGTTCTGTTACAGATATACTGTTGTAATAATATTGAAAAAAGTATAAGACCAGCATAACCCAATTCCATTGTTTTACATTTTGGAAAACAAGTCATTTTACCTTCTATGAACTTCACTCTCAAACAAATTGTTCTTAAACAAGAAATATACTGTGATGTTGCACTCTATATGATTTTATGAAAGTATGCTGATGAGTATGAATATAACGTAACTGGAATATGCTTCATGCAAAAGGTCTCTTGTAAGGTATCATTACAAAGCTTATAATCTACTGAGTGTGGTCATCCTATTCGTATAAATTATGACTTTTGTATCTGAAACTAGAAATATAAAATATAACTCTGAGAGCCTATTGTAATTTATGCAAAATGTGGGCCATTAACGGTGGTTTGGAATCTTGATGGCTCCCATTAACCAGGACAATTGTCTGTGGATAGCTCTGTTTTACTTGTGAGTCTTCCTGTATACTTGTCTGCGGCCAAGTGGGTAATGACGTCTTACAGTGACATGTGATCATGTCATCTGAACTGGAATCCATCTTTAACCTGGTGCTTTTCCATTGGGGGGGAGGGATGACCCAAAGGGACAAAGGATTCCCGCCTTATGCAAAAGATATAAAAGTGGGTGGAACAGAGAAAAAGGGACAGCCATCATGAGAAATCCCCTAGCTACCACCTCAGTTGGAACAAGGGCTGTACCAGGGGAAAGGATTGTGCCCAGACTAGGAAGGTGTCCAGTCTGTGAAAGAAACTTATTGAAACATCTTGGAGGGTGAGATTTTATCTGTATTCAGTTTTATTACTGTATTAGTCTTAGATTTGCGTGTTTTATTTTAATTTTACTTGGTAATTCACTTTGTTCTGTCTGTTACTACTTGGAACCACTTAAATCCTACTTTCTGTATTTAATAAAATCACTTTTTACTTATTAACCCAGAGTATGTATTAATACCTGGGGGGGGGGCAAACAACTGTGCATCTCTCTCCATCAGTGTTATAGAGGGCTAACAATTTATGATATTTATTTGGGGTTTAGACCCCATTGGGACTTGGGCATCTTAGTGTTAAAGACAGGAACACTTCTGTAAGTTGCTTTCAGTTAAGTCTGCACTTTGGGGCACGTGGTTCAGACCCTGGGTCTGTGTTGGAGCAGACAGGCATGTCTGGCTCAACAAGACAGGGTGCTGGACTCCCAGGCTGGCAGGGAAAGCAGGGGCAGTAGTAGTCTTGGCACATCAGATGGCAGTTCCCAAGGGGGTTTCTGTGATCCAGCTCATCATGTACATCTTAGTAACAAGACAATTTTAAAGTGTGGTTATGGTCTGAAAAGCACCTACACAAAAAGGGCACCTATTTACTAAAGAAACCTACCCCCTGTGTATATTTCTCCTTTTCAGACAAAAAGTTTTATTTTGCCTTTTTTTTTTTTAAAAATAACCTTTTTATTTTTGACAAAGAGTCCTGTGGCGCCTTATAAACTAACAGACGTATTGGAGCATAAGCTTTTGTGGGTGAATACTCACTTTGTCAGATGCATGTAGTGGAAATTTCCAGAGGTAGGTATAAATATGCAGGCAAGAATCAGTCTAGAGATAATGAGGTTAGTTCAATCAGGGAGGATGAGGCATGAACACCAATGGAGGAGAAACTGCTTTTGTAGTTGGCTAGCCATTCACAGTCTTTGTTTAATCCTGAGCTGATGGTGTCAAATTTGCAAATGAACTGAAGCTCAGCAGTTTCTCTTTGAAGTCTGATCCTGAAGTTCCTTTGCTCCAGGATGGCTACCTTTAAATCTGCTTAAAATTGTGTGTCCAGGGAGATTGAAGTGTTCTCCTACAGGTTTTTGTATATTGCCATTCCTAATATCTGACTTGTGTCCACTTATCTTTTACATAGGGAAATTTCCACTACATGCATCTGACGAAGTGAGTATTCACCCACGAAAGCTTATGCTCCAATTCGTCGTTAGTCTAGAAGGTGCCACAGGACTCTTTGTTGCTTTTTACAGATCCAGACTAACACGGCTACCCCTCTGATACCTTTTATTTTTGTTCACACTACAGAACACAACTAACAGAGTCAACAGGATTCTATGCCACCTCATGTTTCCACAGAATTGTTAACTACATTCTGATTACAAAACTTATGCTTCATTACCAGTGTCACAAACCAGAGAGAACATAGCCTGACTTAACATCTCAGGATGAGTTTGCAGACTGCCAAAAAAACGCCCATCTTTTTACTATGATTTTGGCTAGTTTGAGCTGGAAATCATTGAGACAAAGATGGAGCTCCTCAATGACATTTTTCTATTCACTTTTCAGAGTATCACCTCTCAAGCATTAATAATAAAGGCATTGATCGTTCCATCTTCCCATTCCTTGATAATGGCTCTGATTCAGGTTTCTTCACCAGTAGTTTGTATTAATTTGACATGGCTGAGTCCAGCAGCAGCAGTCATGAATTAAAATGGTTTGCACTGCACTTGGGAATGCCACTGGCCGAAGCACAAAGGGAGTGAATTCACGTAAAGCAATGCTGATGTCTAAAATTTTGTCTGAGAGCCGAACATTTCAAAAGATCAAGAGACAACAATTAATACTGTGAGCCTATTATGCTCCCTTTGAATTGCTTAGGGGGCCAAAAGGGAGGGGAAGCCTCCTGCAAGTTGCTTACTGGGAACTTCCAAGGATAGGGAGTTTCAGCAGGGGTAGGGCCAATATAACAGGTTCCTATGCCTCCCACCTCACAGCTACTGGCACAGGGAGCATGTCTACTATCCTTAATTGGCGTATGATCCACTAGGGTCTGTTGCCAGCTGATAGAAGTTGTGCTTTAGTTAAATATAAGTTATAGGGCTCAATACAGGGGTAACCAGGTGAAATTTAAGGGCCTATGATGTACTGGAGACCAGATTAGAGGATCTAGTGAAGCGTTCTGGCCTTACACATTCTGAAGTTATTAGCGCAAAATTGCCCCAGGAGTAATATACAGAAGTGTCAAAATAGACAGACACCAAACTAAGAAGCAAGAATCATATTTCATAGACACCAGAAATCAAGCTCATTTCATCGATTAGCTTTACGCTAATGAGCTTGTGCTTTGTTTAGAAAATACCCAAGTGACAAGAGCTTGTATTTCTCTTCCTAAAGCTTCAAATCAGGATAAGCAACAGACCATTGGTTTCCCAAGCATAAAGTTATTTGAGTAGAATTAATCCAGAAAGCCAAAGCCTATGTCCCCTCACAGTGCTTGGCAAATATTCGGTTTGAGTTGAACCAATTCTAAAAGCTACAAAAAAAAATTAGCGAATTGAAGAAATCCATTTCTGCTTAAATGTTCTACCCAAAATGTTATCTCCAGCATTTTTAATAGGTCACTAGAGTCACAAAATAGCTGTAGACGGTAGTCTCTTTATAATCTTTAGCCCAGTGATTAGGGC
Source organism: Trachemys scripta elegans (assembly GCF_013100865.1). Classification (NCBI taxonomy): domain Eukaryota; kingdom Metazoa; phylum Chordata; order Testudines; family Emydidae; genus Trachemys; species Trachemys scripta. Next base: position 26,841,910 of record NC_048300.1, on the reverse strand, counting down.
ACTCACCTGGGATGTGGGAACTGTGCATTCAATTCCCTCCTCTGCCTGATGTGGAGAATGGATTTGAATTTGAGTCTCGGACATTTTCAAGCAATACCCTAGCCACTGGTCTATGGGATATTCTGGAGCTTGTCTTCATTACAGGCTAAATTGGTGCTGCTTCGATCAATGCAGCAGAATCAATTTAGCGAGTCTGGTTAAGACATGCTAAGTCGATAGGAGAGCGCTCTCCCATCAACTTCTGTAATCCACCTCAATGCGAGGCAGAAGCAATGTCAATGGGAGAGCAGTGTTGACACTGCTGTAAGTCGATGTAGATTACGTCAACTTCAGTTACGTAGTTTACTTAACTGAAGCAGCGTAATTTACATCGTCATAGTGAAGACAAGCCCTCAATCACTCCTCTTAATGGTGTTCCACTTTTTATAAATAAGGCCTTGTCTACACTGCAGAGTTTTGTCAACAAAAGTCTGCTTTCATTGACAAAACAGTGGAGGTGTACAAACTACAAAGCTCCTTCCACAGACAAAACACTCTCCTGCTTTGCCCACTAAATAAAACCACCTTGACAAGAGGCGTGGAGCTTTTTGCGGCAAAAGTTGTATTGACAAAGTGTCAGCGTAGACACTGTGCTTAGTTAGGTCACTGTAAATGGCCTCTAGGAGGTGTCCCACAATGCTCATCTTGACCGCTCTGGTCAGTGGTTTGAACTCCACTACCTTGCATCCAGGTACATAGGCATCCACCCTGCCCCCTTAAAAAGCCTGGGAATTTTTGAAATTCCACTTCCTATTTGCTTGGTGTGGACAGCTCATATCACATCTTCCCAGCTGATCACAGTAGCTCCACACAGCAAACACTCTCCTGCTTGGAACACACCTGAGTTGTTGGATCTGCTGGCACTGTGGGGAGAGGAGGTTGTGCAGTTTCAGCTCCGCTCCAGCCATAGGAACTTCAGTATCTATGGTCAGATTTCTCATGGCATGTTGGGTAAGGGCTATGAACAGGACACACACCAGTGCCGTGCAAAGATAAAGGAACTGAAGCAGGTGTACCAGAAGGCAAGCGAGTCAGACCGTCGCTCTGGTGCTACGTCAAAGACCTGCCACTTCTATAAGTAGCTGAATGCCATCCTCCATGGCGACCCCACTTTCACTGCCAAGAGCCCCGTAGATATTTTGGTGGGGCTGGAGACAGTGGTCTCAACACAGAGGACAAAGTGGTGGACGAGGAGATTGAGTTGGAGGACGACGTGGAGCATGCGGCAGGGTCGTAGGGTGGCATGGCGAGTGAAGACATCTTTTCCATTCTGGAGGGTTCTAGCCAAATCCGGCAGTCCGTCTCTGGCACGCATGATGCAGGAGAGGAGAGCTCTGGTAAATGTTCTTTTTTAGTTCATGCTGCTTGATTATATGAGGTAGAGCTATCTTTTTTGTATATTCTTGCAGACGGAATAGACATGTACAAAACTAGCTGTGTTTGGGTATGATTCACATTCTCATGTACAGCTGCACAGTGGGGGCCCTGTGGAACAGTGTGTTAATGCACACCGAGATTTCACAGGAATCCTCCAGAGAGATCTCTGGGAAACTTTTCTGAAGGTACTCGCCAATCCTATGCTGAAGATTTGTTGGCGAGAGATGCTTTGTTCCTTCCCTCAGTGTAGGAAAGTTTCCTGCGCCAATCTGCAATCACTTGTGCAGGGACCAAAGCAGCACACAGGTGAGAAGCATAGGTAACTGGTCTGAAGCCACACGTATGCAGAAGATGCACCCTTGCATCTCTCAGAAGTGAGATATCGGCTTCAATGACCCCAACCTGTGGAAAATGGTGGCAGAATTTACAGTATTCTCCCTAGTCGCCTGCACTGATCCCCTTAAAAAAAAAAAAAAAAAAAAAACACTTAGACCCTTTGCCTCATCTTGAGTGCCCTTCCCCCTCCCTCAGGCCAAACTCACCATGTTTAGGATGTTCACTGAGCTGTGTGCTTGCCAAGGGACAGTGAGAAACTTATTCATATTTAAAAAGAGGTGCATCTTACTATAATGATTCAATGCTGTGCATGCATAACAATCATGCTTCTGTTTATTGTTTATTGTGCTTCCGAAGAAGTGGCCTTGAGGGGAACGCCCTACACATTGGCGGAGCACTTCCATCATATAAGGAAGCAAACAAGGAGGAGAAAGGAGGAGGTGTTCCAATCCCCAGAGACCAAAAAATAAGAACACAGAGCAGGGAGAGAGACTTTAAAAGAAAATTATAAAATAGACAGAACAGAATGGAAAGCCAGAATTGAATTTTAATGGGCAAGGAGCAGATGATAAAAGTGATAGAGGAGCAAACTGAGATGTTGAAGTTCCTAATCACGCAGCAGGCATAATACATTTGTGTTCGGCCCCCTGTGCAGAACTGCTTTCCATGTCCTCCCCAAACTCCTCCCACACGTTCCTTGAAACTTCTCAGCCCATCTCGGTATCCTGTTCACTCCACACCTTTGGACAGTTTCCAAAATGATGCACACAGCTATTAGAGCCTACACTGCCCTTTATTATTATCACCCTTCCCATCAAGCCTTTTGTGAGTGGTGTTAATTGGTATTTAATAAAAACACTCTGAAAGAAAACCCCAATCTTTGTCTCCTACACACAGTGGTTGCTGGTGGAATTAATACACAGTGAGAATATGATCATTTACTGACTACAAATCACGGCCAGGAATCATCAAAATTTTCATGCAAGGCAACAAGTTAACAAAGCATGGCAGAGTGCTGTACAGAACGAAACACTGCTAGTGCTCATTTGTCAAAATTGTGTCTCAAAGCCTCCCTGATTCAAATAGCTCCCCATTGTGCCTCTCTAATAGCCCTGGTATCTGGCTGCTCAAAATCAGCCTCCATGCTCCACTCCTGGGGAAACTTATCACCCTTAGCCTCTCAAATATTATGGCACGCACAACAGGCGACTATGACCATGGGAATATTTTCCTCATTTAGGTCTAACCTGCCATAAAGGCAAAACTAGCATGCTTTTAATCTGCCAAAGGCACATTCTATAGTCATCCTGCACCTGCTCAGCCTATTGTTGAAGCACTCTTTGCTTCTGTCCAGGTTTCCCGTATAAGGCTTCATGAGCCATGGGAGTAAGGGGTACACTAGGTCTCCCAGGATCACTATGGGCTTTTCAACACCCCCCCACCCTCATTAGAATCTTCTGCTCTGGAAAGAGAGTTACTGCTTGCAGCATTCTGTACAGGCCAGTGTTCCTGAAGATGTGTGCATCATGCATCTTTCCGGACCACCCTGCGTTGATATCAGTGAAACGCCCACTGTGATCCATAAGTGCCTGCACTACCAAAGAGAAGCAACCCTTTTTATTGATGTACTCTGTCGAAAGCTGGTCCAGGGCCAAAATTGAGAATTATGTGCCATCTATTGCCCTGCTGCAGTTAGGGACAGCAACTCACCAGTAGCAGTCTGGTGTTGCCAGCTTCCACACACCGATTGCCACATGCTTCTCTACCGAGAGGGCATCTCTCATTTTGGTGTCCTTGGGCTGCAGTGCTGGGGTGAGCACAGTTCCAGGAAAGTGGCTTTCTGCATCCAAAAGTTCTGCAGCCTCTACTCATCATCCCAGACCTGCATAACAATGGGATCCCACCACTCAGTGCTTGCTTCCCAAGCCCAAAAGAGACAGTACACAGTGTGCAGTTGCTCCATGAATGCCAAAAGTAATCTGGTGGCGTTTCTTCCCATGGCACACAGCAGGTCACGCACCTCTAATTCCTGTTGAGAGTGGGTGCTCATGATATACTTCATAACCAGCTGCGTTGCATTCATAACAGTGAAAACAACAGTAGAGAGCAGCACAGGATCCATCCTTTCTGACAGAGTGGTCAGGTACAGAGTAAACTGGGGCTGTTGAAAAATACCATGCAACACAGTTGGAAGCCCGTGGAATGATGGGACACAAAAAACTGCATCATGGGACGTTGAACCCACACCCATGATGCACTGCAATCCATTTTGCCTTCTCACAACTCCTAGGTGCAGAAGGTGGCGAGTAGCACAGTAGGATAGCTACCCACAGTGCACTGTTCTCACTGTTAATGCTAGAGCACCAACTGTGAACGCGCTCCGCCGACAGAAGAAGAGTTGTGTGAACATGCACAAACCATGTGATTATACCGGTTTTTGATCAGTGTAGCTTGCGTCAACAAAACTCTGTATATAGACAAGGTCCAAATAGTCTTTGGACCAGAGACTTGAACTTGGGTCTCCCACATCCTAAGTGAGTGGCCTAACTACTACACTAAAATGACTATGAATTGCCACTATGAATGACAATGAATAGTCACTAGGCCTGGTAAGGTTATAAAGGAGGGCACCTCCTTCTCCTACTGTCATTTTGTGAATGGCATTTAAGTCTCAAAGAAAAAAAAAAAAAAAAGGCCAAAACTATTCAGCAAATGTGTCAAATTTCCAAATAGTTTCTGTTGACCCAATACTGCATGTTTTTGCAAATAAACTATTAATCCAAAAAACAAAAAAACTTTCACCCTACTCTAGTCATAACCACTCCAGTGTAGCGGGAATGTTCTGTTCCCCTCCTTTTTTGACATTCAACTCAGCTTCTTTCACAAAACAAACTAGAACCTAAAAAATTGAGGATCAAAGTAGCAAAATTCTCTACAATATCTCCCTGAGCATTTTTTAAATTTCTAAGATACAATAGGACAGCAGTAGAAGGTGATAAAACTAAAATCCCTCTGCAAGGGGTACAATTCTGAAGCTAAATTCAGCTTGCAGCACTTCTGGAATAGAGCTTCATAAGGAAATAGGCCGGAGCTGCCAAGGAGAGGCGCCCCTCCCCCGAGCTGCTGCCGTGAGAGAGGGATGGGGGGAGTCCTCTCTCCCCACCCCAGCCCCAGAACAGCCTACACCTCAAATCCCTCATCCCTGGCCCCACCCCATAGCCTGCACCCCAACCCTCTGACCCCCCTGCACCCCGAATCCCTCATTCGCAGCCCCACCCCAGAACCTTCACCCCTAGCCAGAGCCCTCACCTCCTGCACCCAACCCTCTGCCCTAGCCCCCTCCCATACCCCAAACTCCTCATCCCCACCCCTGCCACACATCACCTCAATATTAGTGCACATAACAAAACTCATTCTGCATGAGGACATAAAAAATTAGAGGGAACATTGTCTCTGACTGGTTTAGACTCTTTGCAGCTCATGGTTGCTGACAGCAGCCACTAAAGCTGTGTAATTTCAGGAGGACAGTAGCAACAGAATCAGGGACAAACCGACAAACCTGGTCAGAATATGTTGCCAAATGCTTCTATTGCTAAGAAGCACAATATCTGAGCACTGCCTCTTCCTATATAGATGTTACCAGAACCTGCATGTGATCTGCAGCATTCACTTTCCACCGATTGTCCTTTCTTAAACTAAATGGACACTCAGTGTTGTTAACCCAATATGGGATTTTTCATCTAACTGGAGAATCTGCATGCACTTAGAAAAAGAGTACCATACCCCTCCCCCCCCAGGAGGTCTAAAAGAGCTTACTAGAGTTCCCTCAGGTTAGCAGCAGTGAGAAGGTGAAAAGAGGTAACAGGGAGTAGCCACTTGGGCAGCTGTAAGGCAGAAGAAAACACTAAGGGCACCCTATATCCACCTTGGAGTAGGGGTGGGATCAAGTAAAGTTACCTCCAAAGTACTGCGAAAAGGTGGGGCAGAACAAACACTAGTGGTGAATGCCCACCACTGCCAGCCTGAGCAGAAAGAAAGCAAACCCTCAGTCCATCCAACCAGGGGTAAGTATGGGGGGTAGGAATTGAAGACAAGCACACCCCCATCAAATAAATACCTATGACAGATGAATTGGTGGGGAACGGAGAAGCAGGGAGTGCTACAACCAGTTTCATTGCCATTGATAACCAGCAGCCTGGGCTTTGCTCTACCATTCCCTTCTGCTGCAGGCAAGTCTCCCTAGCTTCTCTCTCCAGAAAGCAGGTCAGCCCTTTGAGAAATTGAGAGAAAACAGAGACAGTGTCTTCCCAGCCCTCTCAAGCTTTTCCTCTCCTTCAAGGAAGGCAAACTCATAGATGCTAAACGAGAAACATCCATATCACAGCAATAAATTTTTCAATCCCTGACTGCAGTGTTACTTTCCCTCATGCTCCAAGGCATCAGGAAGGGCCAGGAAGATGAGTGCGCCAGTGATGGAGCACAAGCCGCAGTATCAATATTAGAAAATGTGACAATCTAATATGGAGCTCTCGCATAGCACTTTCAGATCAGCACTTTACAACAGCAATGGTGTAGTGTGAGAAATGGCTATCTTTAGGAATTTGCTACTTAGGGTGCACTGAGTATGCTCAGTAACATCTGCTGAAGCCACTGGCCCTTCACCCTACTCTTACTTGGCATAGGATTCTGCAGACTGCTTTTTAAAGGAGTTAAAAAAGGGGCAAAGGGGGCAAATCGGAGGAGAGGGGTAGCCAGGATCTGAGCAGGGGGTGGAAATTGACTGGTTGGGGGGGGGGGGGTCAAGCAGCTGCAGGCAGGGTTAGGAGAGGGGCTGAAGGGCAAAATCAGGGATGAGGGGAGAGGAGCCAGGGTTAAGCACAGGGGTGAGGCGCTACCAGAGGGCAAAACCATGGCACAGGCGGTAACAGTTACCCTGGTGGACTGAGACATCAGTGTTTGCAAAAAAAAAAAAATAGGGCGAGGGGGGAAGGGGCGCAGAGGGACTTTTTTATTTCCCCACCCACAGACAGGACCTCTTAGAACCCAGCCCTGGGAAGCCCATGCTTACAGGCACAGGCATCCCAATGGCTTTTCTTAAAGGCACAGGCAATGCCTAGTCACTGCAGCTGCTCCCTGCCTAATGTAACCTACTGAAGTGCTGCAGGAGACTCAATTCAGTGAAACATTTTACATATACCCCCTCAGAAACAAAGAATCCCTTATCAGCGTATCTGATTGCATAAAGTATCATAGCAGTTCACAAATTTGTCTTATCTGCTGCTGGGATTCCCTGAATTACTCTTAGCACTTCATCATTTAGCTTTGTTACTGTGCAGATGCATGTCATTGGGCTATTCAATTTATATTTTAACAATAAATACTTATTGAAAATATGTGTAAGTACTTGCTAGTAGTTTTAGCAATGACATCTGTGTTTCTATTATTGTACTTGCTATGTTTTTTACTGTGATTTCAAATTTTGAATTTTTAAGTCTAACTTTTTCTTCTTATTTTTAGAGATGTTTATTCTGTTGGATCATCTGACTTCCAGTCTGACTGAATTTCTGGCCTGGTCTCAAAACTTTGTTTTCATTTAATCCACCAATGAGGATTTCCTTTCGTAACTGTTATTTTGCCTTTCAATCCAGCCGTTAGCATTTTTCCACATGCCATTGCTTGTGTGTAGAACTTGATTCTCAAATATTCAATAAAGGCAGTATACTATCTCATGTAACATCTTTCTCAAAGGCAAAAATCTATTGTAATTTTTGCTATACATTAGAACTGCCGTAGAGGATCAGACCAATAGTCTGTCTAGTTCAGTATCCTCTCTTCTGACAGCAGCCAGTGCCAGGTGCTTCAGAGGGAATGAACAGAACAGGTACTCACTGAGTGAACTATCCCATTGTCCACTCCCAGCACCTGGCAGTCAGATGTTTAGTGACACCCAGAGCATGGGGATGCATCCCTGATTATCTCAGCTAAGGAACTGATCTAATTCTTTGTTGAACCCATTTATAATTTTGGCCTTCAAAACATAATGAATACACATCTACAACCCCAAGATAGCTTGACAACCACAAGAATTCTAAAAACATGAATTACATACTCTGACATCAAAATTTTTTAATAAATACATGATATTTTGTTCTTATGTGCCTCTTTGTTCCTGAGCTTTTAGAGTGCAATAAGGCCAGTTCCACAAAAGCTGGAGCCTAAACACCTGAATGAATCTTGGTCTACCCTCATACTTAGGAAATTCCTGTTATCTGTCCCAAACATTTCATATATCTAAGGCCATATCTACACTACAAGGGTATCAAGTATCAGAGGGGTAGCCGTGTTAGTCTGGATCTGTAAAAAGCAACAGAGAGTCCTGTGGCAACTTTAAGAATAACAAACTAAGATATCCTTGAGCTATAATGTATCTCATGATGGAATAGGGATTGTAAATTCTAATTCTATAGTATGAGACAATATATTCATGCAATGTTTAAGAAAAGTTTTGTAAATGAGTTCTAATAGTTCATGGATTAGGGACCCAATTTTATGGGATTCTAGGGGCTTCTGTATAGATTATTTAGGTTAATCTTTCTATCTACCCAATGGGACTCAGTGCTCAGTCTAGAAGATACCATCAGAGATGCTTAGTTTTGCAGTTCTCAAACTGTGGATTTGTGTCTCCAGAGATAATATGCTTGTTAACAGCAACAATGTTTTAAAATAACTAATAAATAGAGGTGAGAAATAACAGACCTCAACCCTATTGACTCTGTGTACACAAATTTGCAGAGGGACAATCCCTTACCTCTCTCTAAAAGGGCAAAGATTCAAAAAGTTCAATAAATAGAAGATTGTTGGGGGCGGAATAGATCTGGACAAGGAGAAGAAGTCTGGAGATAAACGTGAAAAGGTAGGGACAGGGAGTAGAAACAGAAGTGAAACTGTTTGAGCAGCATACTCTGAGTGTAGCCTTCATTGATTTGAGATCTACCATACCATTCTCTCACTAGAAGAGAAAACCTGTAATGGCCGCAGGCCATAAAAGAGACCCAGTTTGGGAATAAGAACCATTCAAGAAATATATGTTTGCTGATGTTGTTTTAAAGAAAGGCACACCAGTGAACTGGTGGAAGTGACTCAAGCACTTGGATTCAGAGACTGTTGAAGTGATAATATCACTTAACAGCAATAACTTCTTCTGCTGGTGTAGAAAAAATATTTTCAACTTTGGACTAATTCATTCCAAATTGATAAATCGTTTGGGACCTGAAAAAGCAGGAAAGCTTGTTTTTCTTTTCCAGATTATGAACAAACAGAAAAATGAAGGTAAAGACAACTGAGTTAGCTGCAAAAGCCAATATGTTTCTCATGTTGACCTGATTGACAGTCACTTTAATTTTTGTTTTGGTTTTTTTTTTTTTTTTAAATATTTCATTTAACTCTTAAAAACAATTTTAACAAAAACAAACCTAATTTTAAAAAACTTGAATGTTTAACTAAATTCAAAAATTCATATGCTTGTTTTGTTAAAATATTATGTTTGCTGTTGAAGAAAAAAAATCCAGAACATTATTGTTTTAGTTAAATAAAATAATTTAAATATCTGTCTGGCGATGTTCTCCTCCTAATACAGCATGGCAAGAAAATCCTCCAAATGTTAATGATTAACCTGTTGAATCGGAGATATTTATGAAGTCACTGGGAGGTGAACTATCTACTTCATTTACCAAAGGTAAATGAAATGACCAAACAATCATTCATTTCCTGATATAGCTGTAAAACTAATCTGAAAAGTTATCAACATAACTCACTTTAAAAATGTATAGTGTGTACCGTCTAAAAATGAAACCTACATCTATCTCTGAGTTGCGAAGAATATGTACTAAGGTTAATACAACCAACAAGAATTCACTTTTATGTAGTAAAATCCATGATTAAATCGAGTCTTCCTTTAAATCATGATTTAAATCAAATCCACCATGCTGCTTAAAAAAAAAATTTTTTTTTTAAATCACCTTGCAGTAATAAGAGTGATTGAGCTGTTGAGAAGTGACAATGCTATCAAGACAAAACAAGTTAAGTTTTAACAGTGAGGGAAAACGCTCAAGAAAATGTCTCAAAAATTAAATCAGAGAGCAATAAGGTGATGTGAGCACCACAGTTCTGGGTGTAATTTTTGTGGTGGTACCTTGTTGCTTGATATATGTAACAGTGACAAAAGTGGAAGTCTGTATAAAGCACAATGGTAGATTTTCTGCCTATGAGTTTGTTTTCAAAAGGAATTCATAAGTATTTAAAATACTATTTATAATGCTTTGCACTACTCAATGTTGTGTGCGCATTCAATGGCTCTTTACTAGTAGACCGTATGACTTTCTATGCAGTGTAAAGGGACTAATAAAGATGTATTTTTAAATGCTTAGACTTTCATTAAGGGTTTTTCATGTTATAGCCCTAAAATTCAACTTGTAAAATGTTTTTTAAACAGTCCTGTAAAGATAGAAATGTGGGCTTGGTTCTCTCTACTCCCAAAATTTGTTTGGTATCGAGTGTTATCTAATAGGTACTGTGAGGATGTTGCCTAAGCATTTGTCATACAGCTAAAGTGTCATTTATTATTTCTTGAGCGCTGGGGCACCAGGAGCACTGGGGAATGAGGGCTTCCCTCACTAGTACAGAATAGGTGTAGCAGAATACAATGTAGGGGACAATTTCCTGGTGCTAGGGGACAATTTCCTAGTGCAAGTGCTGGAGGAACCAACTAGGGGCAGAGCTCTTCTAGACCTGCTGCTCACAAACTGTGAAGAATTAGTAGGGGAAGCAAAAGTGGATGGGAACCTGGGAGGCACTGACCATGAGATGGTCGAGTTCAGGATCCTGACACAAGGAAGAAAGGAGAGCAGCAGAATATGGACCCTGGACTTCAGAAAAGCAGACTTTGACTCCCTCAGGAAACTGATGGAAAGGATCCCCTGGGAGAATAACATGAGGGGGAAAGGAGTCCAGGAGAGCTGGCTGTATTGTAAAGAATCCTTATTGAGGTTGCAGGAAAAAAACATCCCGATGTGTAGAAAGAACAGTAAATATGGCAGGCGAGCAGCCTGGCTTAACAGTGAAATCCTTGCTGATCTTAGACGCAAAAAGAAGCTTACAAGAAGTGGAAGATTGGACAAATGACCAAGGTGGAGTATAAAAATATTGCTAAGGCATGCAAGAGTGAAATCAGGAAGGCCAAATCACACTTGGAGTTGCAGCTACCAAGAGATGTTAAGAGTAACAAGAAGGGTTTCTTCAGGTATGTTAGCAACAAGAAGAAAATCAAGGAAAGTGTGGGCCCCTTACTGAATGAGGGAGGCAACCTAGTGACCGAGGATGTGGAAAAAGCTAATGTACTCAAAGCTTTTTTTGCCTCTGTCTTCACGAACAAGGTCAGCTCCCAGACTGCTACACTGGCCAGCACAATATGGGGAGAAGGTGACCAGCCCTCTGTGGAGAAAGAAGTGGTTCGGGACTATTTAGAAAAACTGGATGTGCACAAGTCCATGAGGCCAGATGCGCTGCATCCGAGGATGCTAAAGGAGTTGGTGGATGTGATTGCAGAACCATTGGCCATTATCTTTGAAAACTCATGGTGATCGGAGGAGGTCCCGGATGACTGGAAAAAGGCTAATGTAGTCCCATCTTTAAAAAAGGGAAGGAGGAGGATCTGGGGAACTACAGGCCAGTCAGCCTCACCTCAGTCCCTGGAAAAATCATGGAGCAGGTCCTCAAGGAATCAATTCTGAAGCACTTAAAGGAGAGGAAAGTGATCAGGAACCATCAGCATGGATTCACCAAGGGCAAGTCATGCCTGACTAACCTAATTGCCTTCTATGAGGAGATAACTGGGTCTGTGGATGAGGGGAAAGCAGTGGATGTGTTATTCCTTGACTTTAGCAAGCTTTTGATACAGTCTCCCACAGTATTCTTGCCAGCAAGTTAAAGAAGTATGGGCTGGATGAACAGATTATAAATTGGATAGAAAGCTGGTTAGATTGTCGGGTTCAACGGGTAGTGATCAACAGCTCCATGTCTAGTTGGCAGCCAGTTTCAAGCGGAGTGCCCCAAGGGTCGGTCCTGGGGCCGGTTTTGTTCAGTATCTTCATTAATGATCTGGAAGATGGTGTGAACTGCACTCTCAGCAAGTTTGCAGATAACACTAAACTGGGAGGAGTGGTAGATACGCTGGAGGGTAAGGATAGGATACAGAGGGACCTAGACAAATTAGAGGATTGGGTCAAAAGAAACCTGATGAGGTTCAACAAGGACAAGTGCAGAGTCCTGTACTTAGGACGGAAGAATCCCAAGCACTGTTACAGACTAGGGACCAAATGGCTAGGAAGCAGTTCTGCAGAAAAGGACCTAGGGGTTACAGTGGACGAGAAGCTGGATATGAGTCGACAGTGTGCCCTTGTTGCCAAGAAGTCTAATGGCATTTTGGGCTGTATAAGTAGAGACATTGCCAGCAGAACGAGGGACGTGATCATTCCCCTCTATTCGATATTGGTGAGGTCTCATCTGGAGTATTGTGTCCTGTTTTGGGACCCACAAGAAGTATGTGGAAAAATTGGAAAGAGTCCAGCGGAGGGCAACAAAAATGATTAGGAGGCTGGAGCACATGACTTCTGAGGAGAGGCTGAGGGAACTGGGATTGTTTAGTCTGCAGAAGAGAAGAATAAGGGGGGATTTGATAGCTGCTTTCAACTACCTGAAAGGGGGTTCCAAAGAGGATGGATCTAGACTGTTCTCAATGGTACCTAATGACAGAACAAGGAGTAATGGTCTCAAGTTGCAGTGGGGGAGGTTTAGGTTGGATATTAGGAAAAACTTTTTCACTAGGAGGGTGGTGAAGCACTGGAATGGGTTACCTAGGGAGGTGATGGAGTCTCCTTCCTTGGAGGTTTTTAAGTTCAGGCTTGACAAAGCCCTGGCTGGGATGATTTAGTTGGGAATTGGTCCTGCTTTGAGCAGGGGGTTGGACTAGATGACCTCCTGAGGTCCCTTCCAACCCTGATATTCTATGTTTCTATGAATACACTCCTGTGACATTCCCCTCTGGTGTTATCTAGACCAGTGATCTGCTAGACCTCTCCAACCCTTGGCTCTGGGAGCCAGCCTTACCGTGCTCTGCTGAGAGAACCCCCACTCCTGAGCTGTTCACGCACAGCCTCTGGCATGTAAGCTGCTCCCAGCTACTTGCAAGCAAATGACTGTAGCCAATATCTCCGGTCCCAGACACAACCCTGGGAACCTCCGTCTTGCAGTGCCCAGTTATGCCTGCTGGACGCTGTAAGCTTATATAAGTTTGTCAATTTAACAAAGACATTGATATGTACCAGGCTTGTTCTCCCAAGGGGCATCTCTGACACACACAAACCAAATGCACTGCTTCACGTAGAATAAACAAACAGATTTATTAACTATAAAGATAGATTTATGTGATTATAAGTCAAAGCATAACAAGTCAGATTTGGTCAAATGAAATAAAAGCGAAACGCATTCTAAGCTGATCTTAAAACTTTCAATGTCCTTAAAAACATAGAGGCTTTTTAGTCAGGCTCTCCCCTTTGATCAGCATTTCAGTCCCTTGGTGGTGGTGGTGTCTGTAGATGTAGGTGGGAGAGAAAGAGAGAGAGAGCATGGCAAAATGTCTCTCCCTTTTATCTTGTCCTTTCTTTCCTCTTGGCTTTGCCCCCCTGCCCTCAGAGTCAGGTGAGCATTACCTCATCATAGTCCTGAACTGCCCAAAGGAAAGGGGTGACTCCTTCGAGGGCCTAACAGATTCTTTTGTTGCTGCCTAAGCCAGTGTCCATTGCTCCTGTGAGGCTGTGCTGGGCTTGTCCCATCCATGCCCTGACAAGGTGTGAACTGCCTCCCTGTTCTTGGAGAGTTTTTGCATGGGCTTGCTTTAAGCCATGAGGATACATTTTCAGCCTCACAACTATATACATGAAATTATAACTTATAATATTACTATAACAATCACTGTAACAACCATGCTCAGTGCATCATGAGCCTTCCGAAGACATCCAACATGATAAACTTTGCACTGGATACCATACAATCATTTTATAAAGATGAAAATGGGGGTGTAGGGTGTCCACCTGAGGTACAGAGCATCACAACTCCACACAGTTCATGGCTCCTCTGAGGTGCTCAGTATAGCTGGCAGTGCCTTCTGCCCCCCCACCCATTTGCCATCAGGATATTTAGGCAGCAACAACAGTATGGCTTCGACATACATGGGAGTGTGTGGGGAAGGGAAAGGACTTCTTGTCCCTCTTCTCATCTCCACCACCAGTAATGCCTCTGTGTGATGGCAGCCATATTTTGACCCTATAATAAATAGATAGGAACTGCTTCTGCCAGGAAAAATTTCAGGTGAGTATAGATGGCCCTCAGTAAGGGAAACAGGAAATCCAAAATACTTCTCTCTCCTTTCTACCCAGTCCCCAGAGACTAAATATACCAGAATGGAGACAAACCCATCTGGCTCATCTTTACACTACAAACTCTATTATCTCATTTGAACAAGCCCTTTCATCTCCAACGAGATATTACCCTAGGAGCTTCCTGGAATCTACACTCCATTTGATCAGAAACCTCTCTCAGTCAAGGCAACAAGACAAGTGCATTGCTGCCTGTACCTGCCTGCTGAGTTGATTAAGTGTAATGGTCAGCGATCACACCAGCATAGACGTATAATTGACACAAGGAAATTAAGAGTTTAAATTCTCCACCACATGTCCCACATCCCACTAAAATGAATAGAACCCACAGGTCACTTGGGCACAAGTATCAATGTCCAAATGCTACATTATCAGCACAGTAAATGAAGCTGCAAAATAAATGATGTTTAAATGACCTCACTATTTTTTACAATCCTCTATTAAGCGGTAATTGATATGTACACCAGGCAGGGTCATTTGGAAGCCAAAGATTTTATACTTCCATCCCACTCTACTGTCAAGGTTTAGCAAATTAGGATAAGTCAGCAAATAAGAATCACCTTAGGTATCAGTAACTGCTAATGGTAACAATTAGCAGCTACTAGTAGAAAATTACATCAGATAGCAGGGTGTTTTTTTGTTTGTTTGTTTTTACACAATCCCTTACATACGAATAACTGCGACAGGTAGCAAATTCCTACAGGTAACAGTTTCTCGCAGTACGGTCCCAGGATCGGGATCGGTGCTAGTAACTGGAAAGTATCGCGATAGAGGAAGAGTATCGGCATCATGGCGTCTCAGGCCCGGTACCTTCGAATACTCCTGAGCCAGTTTCTGGTACTTCCCCTGCAGCTCCGCGCTAGCCGCCGCCATCGCCCCACGGCTCCTCGGTAGCTACCGCTGTCCACGTCGGAGAACCCACTGCCCAGGGCCGCCGCCGCGGCTCAATCCAACCACGCCCCGTCCCTACCGACACACTTCCGGACGTGAGAACGCGCTAACGTCAACGCAGAATCTCATGCTAGGCTATGGGGTGGGTTGATTTCACTCTTCGGCACCATCATCTTGACGCAAAATCCAAGATGGCCGATCGAAGACGGGTCACAAGCTACCCTCTCCACCCGCACCTTGGGCGCAACAGACGTGAAAAGCCGGAGTACGGTCACGTGACACGGAAAAGCGCGAGCGAGCTGTTGTTACCATGGCAACAGCCTCACAAGCGCTCCAGGAGCGGCCCTGCGTAACGCGCAACGGGGCTACGGAGCCCGGCCAAGGCCAATAAAGTACGGAGTTGCGGGACCCCAGAGCTCTAGGGGCGCGCATTCCCTCCCAACGTTGAGCTGAAGCGAGCCTGCGAGCATGACTTGAGAGGGTTGGGGGGAATTCTCACTGGTATCTAGACGACCCGTTCCCATTGATAAAACCGGAGAGGGGCGGGTGCTGGGTGTAGTCGAGCCCCGCCGCCCCCAACCCTTAATGAACGGGCCTGTAGGCAGCGCCTCAGGTGCGTGTGCACAGTCCCCGTGACCTGGGCAGCAGCATTGTCTCAGCCACCGCAGGGAGGGGGGCAGTTGTACCAGGGCACCAAGTTCAGAAGACCCCAGGTTTGTCACATGGTGAAATTGGAGGCGTGGGACCTGCTAGCTAGACACTACTTTAAAACGTCCAAAATCAGGGTGGGTAGGCGAGGCTCATTCTCTTACCTGGCATACCGCCACGGTTGGAGCCAAGGGCTCTTGGCTGTCCCCAGGTGGTCAGGGAGCATTAAAAGCTGGCTATGCTTCTGGCCTGCAGAGAGCCAGCCTTGCCTTATCTCATCTATACGTGGGGAGAAAGAAGAAAACCTTTTTGACAGGCAGGGTCTTTGAAAAATCAAGCATTTGTTTAAACGATCCTCAGGGATTAGATATGAAAATAAGTCTCAGGTGAGAAGAATCAGTGGGGAGGGTGCATCACAGCCATAACAAATTCGGTTATGATATGGGTGCAGAAATAAGGGAATTTAACCCATGGATATTGTCACCATGTGTGAAATAAATATATATTTATAGGGAACACATCACACCATCATTTGGAAAATATTTTATATGAACAAATTAGATGGGTATTTTTAACACCAAATATGTATGTTTAATTACAAAGAGCTGTGTCTGACGGGTTCGGTCACAGAGCCCCCCTTGGGACTGTCTGTGCTGTGGTGTGCTGAAACTACCTTGAAGCCCATTTTCCCTGTCAGCTTGGGACTCCAGAACCCTGTCTTGCTGACTCCTTCTTAGTCTAGGCCCAATCCTTTCCCTGGTACAGTTCTTGTTAGTTCCAGCTCAGCGAGTAACTAGGGGATTTCTCATGACTGCTGCCCTCTTTGTTCCATTCCACCCCCTTTTATAGCTTTTGCACAAGGCAGGACTTCTTTGTTTCTCTCCGGGTTCCCACCCTTCCTTCTAAATCAGGGGTTCTCAAAGTGGTGGGTGGGACCCCTCAGGGGGTCGTGAGGTTATTACATGGGGGGTCCACCCCAAACCCCGCTTTGCCTCCAGCATTTAAAATGGTGTTAAATATATTAAAAAGTGTTTTTAATTTATAAGGGGGGGGTCACACTCAGAGGCTTGCTATGTGAAAGGGGTCAGCAGTAAAAAAGTTTGAGAGCCAGTGTTCTAAATGGAAAAGAACCAGGTTTAAGATGTCAAGTATCAGGGGGTAGCCGTGTTAGTCTGTATCTACAAAAACAACAAAGAGTCTGGTGGCACCTTAAAGACTAACAGATTTATTTGGGCATAAGCTTTCGTGAGTAAAAACCTCACTTCTTCGGATGCATCCGAAGAAGTGAGGTTTTTACTCATGAAAGCTTATGCCCAAATAAATCTGTTAGTCTTTAAGGTGCCACCAGACTCTTTGTTGTTTTTGTAGATACAGACTAACACGGCTACCCCCTGATACTTGACAACATGCAAGGCACTAAATTTAGCCGTATGGAGTGGAAATCCATCAACCTCAACAAAAAACTTGCACAGATACAGGTTTAAGATGGATTCCAGTATCAGGTGACATAGTCACATATCACTGTAAGACCTTATTCTTCATTACCCACAGGCTGGCCCCCACGTCCATAAGAAGGCTTGCAGGTAAATAAACCATCTACAGCTAATTGTCCTAGTAAATGGGTGCCAGCAAGATTCTAAACCCCCAGTAATTGCCCACACTTTGCATAATTACAATAGGACCACAGAGTTAACTTTTTATTTCTAGTTTTAGATACACCTCTACCCCATTATAATGCGGTCCGATATAACGCGAATTTGGATATAACGCAGTAAAGCAGTGCTCCGGGGGATGGGGCTGCTTTACCGCGTTATATCCGAATTTGTGTTACCGCAAGCGGTTCATCTGCGCCTGCCCGTTACTTGCTGCGGCCCTTCCCGCCCCGCCCCCCTCCGCCCCAGCTCACCTCCGCTCTGCCTCCTCCCATGCGTGCACCACAGCTGTGCTTCTCCTCCCTCCCAGACTTGCTGCGCCAATCAGCAGTTTGAGATAGGGGAGAAGCAGAGCTGCGGCGCACTCGTGGAAGGCGGCGGAGTGGAGGTGAACAGGGGCGGGGAGGGCCGCAGCAAGTAACTGGTGGGCGTAGAGGAACCACTCCCCACTCCAGGTCATCTCCACCTCCTCCCCTGAGTGCGCCACCGCCGTTCCACTTCTCCCCCCACCCCATCCAGGCTTGCCGGGCCAAACAGCTGATTGGCGTGGCAAGCCTGGAAGGGAGGGAGAAGCGGAGCAGCGGTGGCATGCTCAGGGAGGAGGCAGAGGTGAGCTGGGGCGGGGAGCGGTTCCTCTCCCTACCCAGTTATAGCACGGTCTCACCTATAACACGGTGAGATTTTTTGGCTCCTGAGCACCACGTTATATCGGGGTAGAGGTGTACAAGAATTATACATACATACAAATAGGATGAACACACTCAGTAAATTATAAGCTTTGTAATGATACCTTATAAGAGACCTTTTGCATAAAGCATATTCCAGTTACATTATATTCACATTCCAAGCATATTTTCATAAAGCATATGGAGTGCAACGTCACACTGTGTATTCCATTAAGTCTCATTGGAATTTTTGCATCAATAAAATTAATTTATTATGTAAAACCTTAGTCAAAGTCTACAGCAAGGCATAAAAATGAAAAAACTCTAATTTAAACATGCATTTTGTCCTATAAATTGTACAATCTGCTTTTAGCATTAACACACTAGAGGGAGCCTTTTACCTACGTCTGGCAATTTGATTTTCAGAACAGGAGGAGAAAATATACAAGCACTTTACTAGGTGATTGGTTCAACCTGTTGGTAGCAACAGTAGCTATTTACAAAGATCGTGGGTGAGCTCATTTTACTACACTCAGGTCTCTAGATTTGAGACAAAGTAGATAATGCAAGTTAATAATTATGGAAAACTACTTTCTCATTGAGGTGGTTGTGCTTTCACAAAGCTTAGATTTAGGTTTCGGCACTGCTTTCCCTGAGCAACCTGCTAGCCTATGATGTCAGTTGCATATATGTGGAAGTTTTCCTATAATATAATTAATAATAATAATTAGGGCTGTCAATTAACTCAAAAATATTAATTGTGATTAATCACAGTTTTAATCGCACTGTTAAACAATAGAATACCAATTGAAATTTATTAAATATTTTTGGATATTTTTCTACATTTTCAAATATATTGATTTCAATTACTAACACAGAATATAAAGTGTACAGTGCTCATTTTATATTATCATTATTATTACAAATAGTTGCACTGTAAAAATGATTAAAAAAGAAATAGTATTTTTCAGTTCAGCTCATACATGTACTGTAGTGCAATCTCTATCGTGAAAGTGCAATTTACACATGTAGATTTTTTTTGCTACATAACTGTACTCAAAAACAAAACAATGTAAAACTTTAGAGCCTACCAGTCCACTCAGTCCTACTTCTTGTTCAGCGAATCACTAAGACAAACAAGTTTGTTTCCATTTACAGGAGATAATGCTGTCCTCTTCTTATTTACAATGTCACCAGAAATGCGCCCACCTGTTACTTGCTGCAGCCCTCCCCGGGGCCCCGCCGTCCCAGCTCACCTCCGCTCCGCCTCCTTTCGCTTCTCCCCGCTCCCTCTCTCCCTCCCTCCCTCTCAGGCTTGCTGCACCAAACTGCTGATTGGCGCAGCAAGCCTGGGAAGGAGGAGAAGCAGAGCTGCGGCGCGCTCATGGGAGGAGGCAGAGTGGAGGTGAACTGGGGCGGAGGGGAGGCGGGAAGGGCCTCAGCAACTAACGGGCAGGCGCAGATGAACTACTTGCGGTAACACAAATTCGGATATAACGAGATAAAGCAGCCCCATCCCCCGGAGCACTGCTTTACCGCGTTATATCAGAATTCGCGTTATATCGGACCGCATTATATCGGGGTAGAGGTGTATCTAAAACTAGAAATAAAAAGTTAACTCTGAGGCCCTATTCCAATGTATTTACATGCCAGATATGCTAAACATCCGTATGCCCCTTCATGATTTGGCCACCAATCCAGAGGACATGCTTCTATGCTGATGATGCTCGTTAAAAAAAAAAGCATTAATTAAATTTGTGACTGACCTCCTCAGGGGGAGAATTGTATGTCTCCTGCTCTGCTTTATCCGCATTCTGCCATATATTTCATGTTATAGCAGTCTCGGATGATGACCTGGCACGTGTTGTTCATTTTAAGAACACTTTCACAGCGGATTTGACAAAACACAGAGAAGGTACCAATGTGAGATTTCTAAAGATAGCTACAGTACTTGACCCAAGGTTTAAGAATCTGAAGTGCCTTCCAAAATCTGAGAGGGATGAGGTGTGGAGCATGCTTTCAGAAGTCTTAAAAGAGCAACACTCCAATGCAGAAACTACAGAACCCAAACCACAAAAAAGAAAAGCAACTGTCTGCTGGTGGCATCTGACTCAGATGATGAAAATGAACATCTGTCAGTCTGCACTGCTTTGGATTGTTATCGAGCAAAACCCGTCATCAGCATGGACACACATCTTCTGGAATGGTGGTCAAAGCATGAAGGGACATATGAATCTTTACCGCATCTGGCACGTAAATATCTTGTGACACCGGCTACAACAATACCATGTGAATGTCTGTTCTCACTTTCAGGTGACATTGTAAACTAGAAGCGGACAACATTATCTCCTGCAAATGTAAACAAACTTGTTTATCTGAGCGAGTGGCTGAACAAGAAGTAGGATTGAGTGCTTTATATTTGAATGCAGTTATTTTTTGTACATAATTCTACATGTGTAAGTTCAACTTTCATGATAAAGAGATTAACTACAGAACTTGTATTAGGTGAATTGAAAAATACTATTTCTTTTGGTTTTTACAGTGCATATATTTGTAATAAAAACAAATATAAAATGAGTGCTGTACGCTTTGTATTCTGTGTTCTAATTGAAATTAATATATTTGAAAATGTAGCAAACATCCAAAAATATTTAAATAAATGGTATTCTATTATTGTTTAACAGTGTGATTAATTGCACGATTAATTGCAATTAATTTTTTTATCGCATGATTAATCATGAATCATTTTTTAATCACTTGACAGCCCTAATAATAATACATAACATTTTATATTTTCAAAACAGTGTACAAACATTGGCTACACTGTTACACCTTTACGAGTAGATTTAAGTCTATTATTGCAATTGTATAGATAGAGAAATGAATCATAGAGCAATTAAGATATTTTCCCAAGGTCCACAATAGGTCAATGTCAGAGCTGGGATTAATAGTCAGGAGTA
Source organism: Trachemys scripta elegans (assembly GCF_013100865.1). Taxonomy (NCBI): domain Eukaryota; kingdom Metazoa; phylum Chordata; order Testudines; family Emydidae; genus Trachemys; species Trachemys scripta. The sequence goes on along the minus strand of NC_048300.1, from coordinate 26,820,851 downwards.
TTAATACTCTCAGTACCATACTCAATCGATTACATTATACCACATTGCCTCTCCATTATTCTCATGTCAGAAGATGTCAAGGGTGTAATGAGCTTAATCGTATAGGCCTTTAATGCAGGTGGGCCCTAACGTGCTTTATTAGCTTTACTAATTCATTGTATAATAACCTATGGCCCCAATCCTGCAATCAGAAGAACTTCAGATTCTATGTGTGACGGTATCCCTGGGGTGCAGCCTGGGACTGTGGGACCACTGTGCCCCCTTAACTCTCCAGACTTGGCTGTCTCTCACAATGCTTTGCTAGTGATAAGCAGAAAACCTCTCCAGGTGCTGTCATCACTCAGCACAACTGCATGTGGAGCCTCACACACAGCTAGATTGCATGAATATTCCCAGAGCCACTCATGAAATGACACAGAGAAAGGCACCAGCCAAATCCCCCCAAATCCCAGCTTGCACTGTTCAAGACCCTTTCTTGAGCAATGCAAGTTTATTAATTAGTTCACCACTTCATCAATGGAAAGTGGACATACACCAGCCTTTGTAACATGAGCAGATTTATTAGGCACATCAGGCAAACTGACTAGTAAAGATAAACAGTAAAACAAGTTTATTGATTACAAAAGATAGATTATAAGTGATAGGCAAAAAGTCAGAATGGTTATTAAAATAAAATATAATCACACAGTCTAAACCTTAGCCCTTATCACACTAGACAGTATTTAGGTCAAGCAATGTTCTCACCTCACTGGATCTTACAGTCCTTAATATACGTTTGTCTCTTAAACCTGGGCCAGTCTCCTCTGTTAAAATCATCAGTCTTCTAAGTGTCCTTATTGCTTGCAGGTGGGGGTGGAAGAAAAGGCAAAAGCATGGGGCCACTGTGTTCTGTTTTTACCCCTAGTCCATGTGCTTGGAGAACACAAGTCCAGGCATGTCTGGTGAGCATTGCTGAGTCACGAGGCAAAGTTGAGCAATTCCCCTGGTGTGGCCTTGTGCAAGTGAGTCATTGAATTATAACTCCATTGCTGGACAATAGCTGTTGATGGTTGTTCGACACCCACCCAGGCATTGGTTACCTCCCTTGTTATTGTCTTTGGGGGAGCTAGTATCTGGGCGTTTCCCAAACCCATAGCATAGTTTAGTGACGACTATACAACACAATTCTCATAACTTCATATGCATTAATTATATACATATTTAGATGAAACAGTGGGTTTCAGCAGATCATAACCTTTCCCATGATGGTTTATATGCAATGTCAGTTATATACAAATGATGAATATGGGGGTCACAGGGTGCTCCCTGGGGGTGTAGAGTCTCACACTATGTATATGAATCATAATTTGCACCACTAAATTGAAGCCACGGTAGAGTTAAACTCAACATGTTTGGGATAATACTGCATGCAGTTGAAAAACTACGTGCACAGGATTAAATTCGGTATGGGGTTAGATCTGGGTATTTTGCCATGGGTCAATAGAGCAGGAAATGATTGGGCTGGTGCTGATACTCCTTGTAGAATGCTTTGGCAGCAGAACTGCTAAGAACAGCAACACCAGAGGGAAACTGACAGTTTTACTCTATCATTGCTGGACCTATAAGTCCTGTGTGGGAAAGTGAAATTTACTAGACTCACATCAGTTTCACTTATCAAGACTAATTCTGGGGAATGGAAAGCAAAGGACAGACAATGGGAAAAAGACTAATACAAATAATGACTACTAATAGTAAAGGGGAATAAAAATCCAAGGATAGAAGTAAGGCTCAAAATAAATCCCAGGATGGGGGAAGGGGACAAAAATCTGAATAAAAAAAGATAAGATAACCTAACTTTAATAGATGCTAAATTTTAAGGCAAATATTGTATTTGAATAGTTTTGGTTACCAATTTAAAGATAATTGGATTGACATGTTTCACATCCATCTCCATATTCCTCCCCGATTCCCCCCCAAAAAACAAAAAAATACTTCCCCCATAGCAAATTAATTAGGACACATAGATAGACATGTATAGTGAGTGTATAGACACAGGTATAGACATAAATGAAAATTACACAATCATTTGGCAGGTTTTTCCTGCTGTGGAAAAACAAGCTTCACTGTCCTCATTTACACCATTAAGAGTATTTTACAACAGAAGGTTTTCTAAGAACTAGAAAAATTCCAGAAATGATTGGAAACATACCATCTTTGGTGATCAGACTATGATAAGAAAATGCACAAGCCACATCCTCAGATGCAGCAAACACCCTAAACTTATGTTTTGTTTCTGTTATCTTAGCCACAGCAAGTTTGAACAGCAGGATATGTGCTCTCTCATGATGAATCTATAACAAATCTTTTATGTCTTTCTCAATCTGATCATTCTGTTTTTATAAAATCAAACCAAGTGCTTTTAAAAATATAAGTATGATGCACACATACATTCACACTTTGTAAATACTTTGCTCCTTCCTTTCTTCCCAGCCTGTAGGAGAAATATCTTGATTCATTTATATAGGGAGTTGATATGTATGTGACTGGGTGAGTTGTGTCTGTGTGTAAAGAAATTACCAGGGAAAGACAGGATGAACAAATGACTTATGCATTCAATTCTGATCATGAAGCTGCCCATAGTGATTTGTATCTGATTTCACAGCTCATGTGAAAGTATTTTTTGTCCAGCACTTAGGACTCGTCTTCATTGAACAGTTTCATTATTCCACTAGAATGCTTGGGTTGTGGTGCAGAGAAGCCAATTGAGATCCTGAAACACCAACAAAAATTGTAACAGTTGCAGAAGTCAGTGATTCCCAAACTTGTGAAAGCTAAGCTGCCTCCACTGCCCCCAACCTCCTTTCAGGAAATTGAAACCAGTCATGTGCCTCTAGCCTCACCCTGCTTTGTAGCCCCACCATGTTTTGTTAAAGGCCTACCAATCTCCATTTTATACATATTCTGCACCCCCTGCTAGTCTCTTCATTATTAATTGAAGAGCAATTCTACCAGAATTGGAGTTTATTTCTACAGATGAAATTCTTAGGACACCCTCTAAAAGAATCAAGCTGCAGAAATTAACAACCACATCAGAAATAATTTGCCCTGACAGTTCTAGGGTTAAATGCGTTAAATGAATTAGATCTTGCTGAAAGCTGAATCTTGTTGCCCAGCAACTGCTGCATAGGATGTTGCTGTCACTCACTGGATACTTCTCTGGGGAGTTAACATTATGTTCAGAGATAACAGGTTATGATTGGGTCGAGGTGACATCATGCTGCACAATAGAAGCCTGATTTTTTTTAAGGCAGCACTTTATGTAACAGAAATCAATGCCAAGATTGTTCTATTTGTAGGTATAGGGAAATAATCTTTTCTCTTCCTTTTTTTTTTTTTTTAATTTAAAACATCCCCCAAGCATTGCCTGCTTTTGGAAAGAGCTAACACTAAGAGAGGCGGCTGGGGCAAAACCTTTGAAAGAGTGGGTCATCTTGCAACTCTTCCACAGCCATCCTTAATAACTCAAGGGGTATTTTTAATCTTTTCAGTTTACCCATAACATAGCCAATAAAAGGTATATTTCTTACTCTTTGAGGTGGATTTCCAATGTGTTTGGAGGCTGCAACTTTCTGACTAGCAGTCAGAAGATCCATAGATGGAGATACAGAATCCAGATAGTTGAAACCTATTGCTGTTGGAAATAATGCTGTTGGTGCAGATTTGAAAATGTAAAGCTATTAGGAGCCCATTGACATCTTTTACTAATAAGAAACACAAATTGAAGCTTTAATTTAATTTCTTTAAAAATTATGCAAAGCACTTAGGGTGAGATTTTAAAGGTATTTACACACCCAAAGGTACAGATAAGCACCTAGTTGGATTTTAAAAAGCAGCTAAGTGCCTAAATACCTTTAAAACTCTGGCCCTTAGTGTTTTCCCAAAATATATTTACTTGGTATCAGCTTTTTATGAATGGATACATTAGTTCTATGTATGTGATTTAACCTAGTATGTTGCTTATTTGATCTTTTGTCACAGTACTAGAGTATAAGTGCCAGATCATGCAAATATTTATGCATATGCTTAACTCTAAGCATGGAAGCAGTCCCATTGAATGAGTGAGCTCAGATTACTCATGTCCTTAAAATTAAGCATATTTGTAAGTGTTTGCAGGATTGAGGTCTAAAACAATATGAGGAAGTTACCTTGTGCAATAAAATAGTTCTTTGAGATGTGTGTCCCTATGGGTGCTCCACTGTAGCTGTATCTGCGCCCCTGTGCCTTTAATTGGAGATTTTATGTAACAGGGTCCATACAGCTCACACATGCGCTCTCCCTCTCTCCTGGTCTGCCTCAAGGCTATCTAGTGCTATGTGAGCACACTGCTCTCAGTTCCTTCTCTACCGCACAGTCCCATATTGAGAACTACGAAGTAGAGGGTAGAAGGGCAGGTCACGGAGCACCCATAGGGACACACATGTTGAAGAACCATTTTTACTGCACAAGGTGAGTAACATCCTCTTCTTCTTTGAGTAGTGTCGCTATGGGTTCTTCACTGTAGGTGACTCACAGCAGTATCCCCCATGGGGGCTGGAGTTTTGGAGTACAGTCTGTTATTATAGAGAGTACTGTGGAGCCTAAGATGGCATCAGAGGCCAAGTCTCTGGTGATCACCTAGTGTTCTGCAAAAGTATGGGCAGAGGCCCAACTCACTGTTCTGCAAGTTTTGGAGATAGGGACTTCTTTAAGGAATGTGATTGAGGTAGAAATTGACTTCGTGGAGTGTGTACAGACTGCAGATGGAAGCAACAGGCTGCGCCCCTGGTAACAGTGATTAATGCAACCAGAGACCCATTTGGATAATCTTTGAGCAGATGTTGCGGAACCTTTAGATCTTTCCTCAAATGAAAGAAAGAGTTTAGGAGACTTCCTAAAGTTTACTTGGACAGGACTTGCAAGCACTCTTCTAATGTCTAGCAGATACAGAATTGCTTCCCTGTTGTCATGATGTGGTTTTGGGGAAAAGAGGGTGATTTGTTGATTCATATGAAAGATGGAGGCTACTTTAGGGAGAAACTTGGGATGTGGCCTCAGTGTTACTTTGTCTTTTTAAAAGACCACGAATGGCGGGTGTGCCATCAAGGCTGCTATTTCTCCTACGCATCTAGCTGAAGTGATGGCAATCAAAAATGCAGTCTTCGTGGACAGGTGGAAGAGAGAGCAAGTGACCCTGGGCTCAAAGGGCAGTCTAGTCAAGGCTCTGAGAACTAGATTAACATCTCATGTTAGAGTGGGTCTTCTCACATGCAAGAAGAGATTTTCAATGACCTTAAGGTATCCATGCGTCAGTGGGTGAGTAAACACCAAGTATCCAACTACAGGACAATGAAAGGCCATTATAGCTGCAAGATGTACCTTAAGAGAGCTCAGAGCTTTTGACTTTTTAAGGCTAAAATGAGAAGGAGAGAGGACAATGTTGGGTTTATGTGGTTAGAATGACACCAAATTTGGAATTGCTTCCATTTCTTCGGGTAAATGGTCAATTTTTGGCTGTGTAGCAACACATCTTTCACCTCGTCAAAGCATTCTTCCTCTAAGCCTTGGAACCAAGAAGGAGCCAAGCCTGGAGGTGGAGGACCTGCATGTTAGGGTGAAGCAAGGTGGTGAGGAATGGGGCTGAAGAGGAACCATAGACTTAGTGCCATCTGTGCCAGGTAAGGAAACCAAACTTGCCTTGGCCAGGAGGGGGCAAGCAGAATAACTCTCGCTTTGTCTCATATTTTTGACATGACTTTGGATAGTGGATAGTAGAGGAAACAGGGGAAAGGTGTATTAAAGGTCCCTATCACATGGGAAGTAAGTGTATTCCCCAGGGACTGTTTCCCCAGGCCTGCTCTGGAGCAACAGCAAGAACATTTCTTGTTCTGGTACATAGCAAAGAGATCTATAGTCGGGGAGAATATGTCGCAAAGCACCTCTGAGTTCAGTTCCCATTTGTGGTCATGAGAAAAGTTCTGACAGACTGTCTGTCACATTCTGTATCCCAGGTAGGTAGACAGCTGAGATGAGCATGTTTTGTTGGATGCAGTAATTCCAAAGTTTTAGTGCTTCTGTGCAGAGGGAGGCAGATCTGGTGCTCCCCTGATGATTGATGTAAAACATAAAGGTTATTTTGTCCATCATGATCTTTGTGTTCTTGATGAATAGGAGAAAGTGTGCACAGGTGTTCCTGACAGCTCTTAACTCCAACAGATTGATATGGAGGGCTGCTTCTGGGGGAGACCACTTGCCCTGAACCTTGACATCTTGTAGATGAGCTACCCAGCCTATTAGGGAGTGTTGTAGGGTGGTCACCCATTCCTGCCCGGAAGGGCTTAAAACAGCCCTTCGAGAGGGCTGTGGCAGGGGGAACAGCCCAGGCTGAGTGGGAAGCAGGCTCAGCTGGGGCTACACCCCAGTCAGGGTCCAGCTGGCCCTATAAAGGCTTGAGGCTGGAGCTGAAGCAAACACTCTCTCTCTGCCTTTAGAAGGAGAAGGGCCTGGCTGCTAGGAGCGTACCTGGGTACCTAAGGTGGAGCAGGGCTGGGGGAAGGCAAGAGGAGCTCCGGCCTGGAAACCCCCCAGGCTGCAGGCCTAGGGTAAGGCCAACTGGGTACTGGGGTTTCAAAGGGGCAGCCCACGGGTAGGCAGAGGCAGCAGGTCCAAACCCCTTTGCCTGTGATGAATGGCTGATACACTGCAGTCTGCCCCAGTGAACGGGGGCTAAGTGATGACTGGCAGTAGCCAAGATTGAGGCGAAGTGGGGATGGGGGTTCCCTGGGTGGGGAGACCCCGAGACTGAGGGGTTACTGCCATCTATCATTACTGCCAGAGGGGCAGCACCCCAGAGGAAGGGGCATCGGGGTCCTGGGAGGGCCAGCGGTAAGGCGGATCACCGGCCTGCAGAGGGTGCGCCGGAAGCTGGACGAACTAATTCCCGACAGAGACCAGCAGGAGGCGCCGCAGGGGTGAGTCCCGCACTGCTTACAGGGAGGCATCTATCATTAGGCTCAGCATGAATGGAATACATGCTCAGACATTGGATGGGTCTTTCCACCAGATCAGAGAGTTCTTTACAGTGGAAGGTATTGATAGCGGTTTGCTTAGCCTGTCCTTGTTCAGGGAATAGACAGATCTGAGCCACATCTGTAGACATCTAATGAACAACTGGGTGTGTGAGGTGACAGCGGTGGATGCTGCCATATGCTGAGCAGCTGTAGGCAGGCCCTGGCCAATGTTTGTGGACTGTCCTGGACTGTCTGTAGACTCATGAAGATGATAAATCTGTGAAGCGGGAGGAGTGCTCTTGCTTGCTTTGGGTCGAGTTCGGCTCCAATGAACTTCAGTCTCTGTACCATAGTGAGTGTTGATTTCTGGGTACTGAGCTGTAGGCCCAATTGCACAAACGTGCGCCTGGTCATAGGGTGGTCAATATGGTGTCCTGGAATGTGGGGGCCTTGTGGAGGCAGTCATCTAGGTTTGGGTAGATAATGCCCAATGTTTTCATGTGTGTTGCTATGCTGCAGAGAACCTTGGAGAATACCCTGGGTGTGGACGAGAAGCCAAATATGAGCACCCTGTACTGATAATGGTCCTGCCCAAAGGTAAATCCTAGGAATCTCCTGTGTGACAGTCATATTGAGATGTGGAAGTAGGCATCTTGTAGGTTTAGGTCCAAAAACCAATCTCATAGAATCATAGAATACCAGGGTTAGAAGGGACCTCAGGAGGTCATCTAGTCCAACCCCCTGGTCAAAGCAGGACCAATCCCCAACTAAATCATCCCAGCCAGGGCTTTGTCAAGCCTGAACTTAAAAACCTCTATGGAAGGAGATTCCACCACCTCCCTAGGTAACCCATTCCAGTGCTTCACCACCCTCCTAGTGAAAAAGTTTTTCCAAATATCCAATCTAAACCTCCCCCACTGCAACTTGAGACCATTACTCCTTGTTCTCTCATCTGGTACCACTGAGAACAGTCTAGATCCATCCTCTTTGGATCCCCCTTTCAGGTAGTTGAAAGCAGCTATCAAATCCCCCCTCATTCTTCTCTTCTGCAGACCAAACAAACCCAGTTCCTTCAGCATCTCCTCATAAGTCATGTGCTCCAGCCCCCTAATCATTTTTGTTGCCCTCCACTGGACTCTTTCCAACTTTTCCACATCCGTCTTGTAGCGTGGGGCCTAAAACAGGACACAGTACTCCAGATGAGGCCTCACCAATATCGAATAGAGAGGAATGCCCCTACTTATACAGCCCAAAATGCCGTTAGCCTTCTTGGCAACAAGGGCACACTGTCGACTCATATCCAGCTTCTCGTCCACTGTAACCCCTAGGTCCTTTTCTGCAGCACTGCTACCTAGCCATTCGGTCCCTAGTCTGTAGCAGTGCATGGGATTCTTCCGTCCTAAGTGCAGGACTCTGCACTTGTCCTTGTTGAACCTCATCAGGTTTCTTTTGGCCCAATCCTCTAATTTGTCTAGGTCCCTCTGTATCCTATTCCTATCCTCCAGCATATGTACCACTCCTCCTAGTTTAGTGTCATCTGCAAACTTGCTGAGAGTGCAGTCCACGCCATCTTCCAGATCATTAATGAAGATATTGAACAAAACCAGCCCCAGGACCGACCCTTGGGGCACTCCGCTTGATACCGGCTGCCAACTAGACATGGAGCCATTGATCACTACCCATTGAGCCCGACGATCTAGCCAGCTTTCTATCCACCTTATTGTCCATTCATCCAGCCCATACTTCTTTAATTTGCCGGCAAGTATACTGTGGGAGACCTTATGAAAAGCTTTGCTAAAGTCAAGGAATAACACATCCACTGCTTTCCCCTCATCCACAGACCCAGTTATCTCCTCATAGAAGGCAATTAGGTTAGTCAGGCATGTACTTAGGACAGATCACAAATTGGGATGCTGACTGCTTCCACTTTTGTACCCTAGACCTCTTATGCTGCAGCTTATAGTAGCACTGTGACAGTGTGTACTGAGGAGGTCGTGACCTGTGCTGTGGTTGAGAGCCATATTTTTTTTTTTCTCCCACAGGGAGCTATTGTGGCTCAGGAATCCTTCAGGGTGTGGAGAGAGGCATCGGTCTTATCAGCAAAGAGCTTGGGCCCTTCCAATGTGAGAACCTCAACCATTGTCTGTACCTCTTTAGGTAACTTGGAAAAGTGTAGCCAGGAAGCCCGCCTCATTACCACTGCCATGGAGACAGAGCGGGCCACTGTATCTGCTGCATCCAATGCCATCAGTAGTGCAGTTCTGGCCACTAACTGGCCCTGACAGTAGACTGAAACTGCTCTTTTTGCACCTCTGGTAAATGTTCAGTGAAAGCACGGAGTTTCCCATAATTAATAAAATTATATTTGGCTTAGTAATTTGTGACCCTGAATTGCAATGTTGCTGACGAAGATGCCTCCCTTCCAAAGAGATCTAGCCTTCTCCAATCTCCGTCAGACGGCGTCAACTTGGCATGGAGTCGCTTGCCACATGCATTAACTGCATCTACTACGATTGAGTTGGGTTGACGGTGTTGAAACAACAGTTCTGCCTCATTGGGAGGGATGTAGTATTTTTGTTGGCTCTCTTGCAGGTTGGTGTGATGGAGGCTGGTATCTGCCAGATGATTTTGGCAGGAACTAGAAGCAACTTGTTATTGGGAGGGCAATTTTGGATGAGGAGGCAATTTGGAGAATATCACCAGCTTGTGATGTGTGTCTGTTACCTCTTGTAGGGGAATTTGCAGCTCATCCACCACCCTCTTAGTAAGATCTTGAAAGTTTTAAAAATCATCAGCTAATAATGGGGTGGGGGAGGTATTAAATCCTCATCTGGTGACAATGAGAAGAAGTTTGGTGGAGGGTAGCCTCCCTTTTGAGCCTTTCTTTCTCTCCTTCAAAAGTTTCCTCCTCTTCCGGTTCAGGGGCTCTAGACAGTGAAGCTGTAGGAGAATGTCTGGTTGACTCTGAGACACACTGGATGCCCATAAAATGTGTGATCTGTACATCACCCAGGATCCCAATATGGCCACTGGGGAGGGAAGGACATGGGCGGTGAGGGTACCCAAGCAGGCCTGTTCCTAGATTGAGGGTTGGCATGAGAGTGGAGCTGTGGGGGTCCCTGGTACTGTGATGGCAGGCCACAGTGAGAAACCAGGGAAATATCCTCCTGGTCACTGTCAGACATATCAATATGTAAAGGTAGAGCTGACCAAGGTGTTTGTAGTAAATAACCTGGTGCCATGGGTGATTCCGGGCTTAGGGATCTGCTTCGTACTGGGGCCCTGGTACCGAGTAACTGGGATTTCGATCACCAGGTCCCAGAACTCTTGCAGCACCATCGGACTCACTCAGTACTGTGGGGGAGTGTCAGTGTTCAGTGGGACTGCCAGTTGCTTATATGATGAACGCTCCGGTACTGATGATTTCACCAGTGCTGGTCTTTCTGAGGCGGTGCAGTCTTTATCTTTTTCTCTAGGAGGTGGCACCGCTGCCTTGGAGCCTGAGTCCCTGGTGTCCTTAGGCGTTGTGGCAGAGCTTATAGTGGACGGATCCCGATGCTTCTGGGTACTGCACTGCGGAGCCACCGGTGCCGTTGCTATCGAGGTGGCTGAGTGCGCCGGGGAACCCTCTGACTGGCCAAAGACTCTGGTGGTTTGGGGACCTTTTTCTTGAGCCTTTATGGGGAATCTGCAGATTTTTTTCGTGATTCTGCGCCCTTAGAAATAGAAGGATCTGGGGATGATGTGCATCCTGGAGAAAGTTCAGTACCATTGTCAGCTGTGGCTGAAATGCACTCTCCATCAGAAGGAGTTTTAACTTCAGCTCCTGTTCTTTGTCTTCAGCTGCTGGCAGAGGGTGCACTCTTGTGGGATGTCTCTCTCTCCCAGGCATCGGACACAGCGAGAGTACATGTCTGCTACCGGAATTGCTTTCTTGCAGGAGAGGCACCTCATGAAACTGGGGGAGCTAGGCATGCCCCTGGTGAGGCTATCAACCTCCAAAAGCGAGCAATGCAAAATAAAAGTCCGCTCTTCTTTTTTGTCTCTCTTTTTCTTTTTTCTTTTTTTTTAAATGGAGAAAACAAAGTCTAGACTAGCTAGCATCCCTGTGGGGGTGATTCTCCCCCCTCCCTGAAAGGGAAGGAAACATATACGAAAAGTTATTTTTACTTTATTTTTATTCCCAATAGGGAAAACGAAAATTCTAATTATTAAACTAAAAGACTGCAAATAACTACTACTTTTACTAATGATGCAGATAAGGGACAACTGCTCACACCATTCAAGACCAAAGGTGGTAGAGAAGGAACTGGGGACAGTATGCCCATGCAGTGCTATATAGCCTCAAGGCAGACCACAAAGGAGGGAGAGCACATGTGGGCCAAACAGATACTGCTACCTAAAATCTCTGCTTAGAGGTGCAGAAAAACCTACATTGGAGCACCCTAGGAACACTACTCAAAGTACTAGATTCCAGGTTTGGATCCATTGTGTTAAGAAACTAATAAATCATCTAAGTGTTCCCTTTTCATGATAAATATTCAAAATCACACCTTGTATAATGGTTAAAAAGTTATGACTATTTAGACTTGAGCATAATCCACAGCTAAACCCAAGGAAAAAGACCACAGAAAATTTAAGAGTGAAGTTAAGGTTCTTTTCTACAATACCACTGAATGACAATTAGACACGCACCACTAAAACTTCATATATAATTGTTGTTTCCACCTAAGCTACTTAGACAATATAAGGAGTACTCTTGTCAGATAACAACTAACACTACAGCTCAACAAGCATTATTGGCATTGGGATAGTGTGTAATTTGTGATTTAGAGTCTGAACATCTCTCTTGGTTTACTGGATTAAATTAAGACTCACATTTATTGCATATCACACCTTTAAAATATCAGAATAAAACATTTCTAAGACAGTAGAGCTTTAATTTCATTTGTGAGATTTAATAAATTACATACAGGGGGAAAAATAGAAAACAGATAAACCACTGTCTGCAACAGGAAAAAAAATCCATCATTAAGTTCTGGCTCTCCTGAGGTTTAGGATGTCGATGGAATCCATGATGGGACCAGACCCTCATAACTCAGAGTATCTCATTAGGCTTTTAATTATAACATTGAGGCCTGGTCTACACTGGGGGGGCGAGCTAAGTTGGTCTAAGTTACGCAACTTCAGCTACGAAAATAGCATAGCTGAAGTCGACGTACTTAGAGCTACTTACTGCGGTGTCTTCATTGCAGTAGGTCAACTGCTGATGCTTCCCGTCAACTCCCCTTATGCTTCTTGCTCCAGTGGTGTACCGAAGTCAACGGGAGAGCGCTTGGCGGTCGACCCCCGCTGGATTGATCGCTCTGGAGTTAAGTGTAGACATGCCCTTAGATTCAAGACTTCCATGATGGTGCTGAAGCAGTTCACTCTTAAGCTAAGATCCCATCCTACTATAGTTTCTAAGACCAATTTCTTTACATGATGTAACCCAAGTTTCTAGTTGATTTGCTTAATGGAAATTTCACATTTATTAGCATAGTTCAAAAATAAAACAATTCTAATAAAAAAGCAAGCTAGTCTCTTGTAGATTAAAGGGGGAAATATTAAAATAGAGTAAGTTACGTTAATACATTAGCAACTTTGAGTTCATCTTGTGGTATGAAGCACTGTCTTAGGATAAAGATGGAACATGCAGTAAGACATTCAATTAGGGAGAGGGAACAGGGCATGGATCAACAGGGTTGAATGCATATTTGAGAAGCTTGGTTATGGGTGCAGGCAACTCTTTGGACCCCACCCTGCACCCCACCCTATTTACAAAACACACCCCTGCTGTCAGGCAGAATAAGAGTCCATGTTTAATTTTAGTAAGGAGTCAGAGTCCAAAGGAGTATGTGGTTTGGGGCAGCAGGAAGGAGAAAAAGGAGTGAGCTACTGCATATTGCTTTGCACAAGGCCCCATGAAAAGTAGGGCATGCCAGAATTTGAACATCATCATATTGAAAGAAAAATTAGATAAAACTGGAAAAGTACAAAACAAAAATCACAAACCCAGAGGGGGATATAATTCAATGACCCTTAGAGAAACTGCATTGTTTTATTAAGCAATAATGTATCTTCCAAGCACTCAATGGCAGCTCTGTGGGTAACTAGTTTAGGCAACTGTGGGTTTTTCCATTATTTCATAATTGTGTGGATCATCTGATTGCTACTATCTGCAAATATTTTTAAAATTAAGTAAATATTTGAAACAAATACCTTGTGTATAAAAGCAAAACATACACCTCATGAGCAAGGCATAGCAGTAGAGAAGGGAAAGGGATGAAGTGATACTCAGAAATTGCAGTGACCTCAAAATAGTCTTAAATTCCAGAATTTAGAGGTGAAATTCTGGTCTCAGAGTCAAATAGCAATATTCTCATCATCTTCAACTGGGCCAGGATTTCTCCCCAGGACTGGATTCTTCCATTTTATGAACTTAGAAAAAAATAGAGGGGGTGGGGCTCAAGATGTTAGCGTCATGTCATTTTCATCTATAGTTCAGAAGTGGTCCAATTATCAAGGAAGAGTTAGACAGACAGTGGATGTTTTGACAGAGTTCACTTGTGGTACAACTTATGAGAGTGACTTTCATAATTAAACAGAGACCTAGACTGAATTACAAAGATTTTTTTTAAATGGGCCAATCCTGTGAGGCAGTGACTTGAATGGGAGTCAAGGGCACTCAGCCCCTCATGAGAGCAGGCCCTGTATCTCTGTGGAAAAATAGATAATACTGGGCTGCTTCCCATTCTTAATGCTGTTTATTTGTATATAAGCCCCTTCAATCACATGCATGAAAAATGTGCAGAAAATGAACAGTCATAAATGTTATAAAACAAAGTTTATTCTGCAATGTTTTATATTGAATTGCATCTCTTTGGTAAAAATAAACTTTATAAACATTTTAATTAACAGAGGTTAGAATACAAAAAACTAAACTTCTGTAAATGGTCTTTAAAATGGGTAAAGGACTGAACTAGGGCTGTGGGGGTGGGTTAGGATTGGTCATCTACTGGCAGAATTATTCTAAATAAACCCAAGACATTTCTTATGCTACATTAGAAAACAAGCTAAAGGGAGTATTTTAAAAACAACTCCAGTTGCTTTGATCAGAAAGCATTCTTACAATTTCACTTTTAAATAAATAATAGTTACAATGAATTGGCAATTATAAAATGTCTCATATCACTATATGATGGCAACATAATACTTTAAATTATGCACTTAGTTTGAAGAAATGTACATTTATAAAACAGTCTTGATAATGGCACTGGCAGATGTGAAGAATGTGCTTTAAAATAATGGCAGGTGCAACATTTAAAATACTCTACTTTTTCTTTCAATAAATATTTTGACTACACCATTATTAACATGTATGAATGCTTTGCTTTAACCAAAGCTTTCACTTTTTAGCCTAACAAAGAAGTTGAATGACTTGCAACTTCCATTTTTAAAGTTGGATTTTAAAACATTTGCTGTGATTTTCACAGAAGCAATAATTTAGTACTGGAATTTGAAAGACTGATTCAGCTTTTTATAGTATTCACATCAGTATTTAATAGGATAGCCTCCCTGGTAAACAGGTCTCACACTTCTTCATTTTAATTAAGAATTGCAAGTGACATTAACACTTTCCCTACCCTTTTAACAGCTGCTAAAATATGCCATTTGGTATGAACTCTTTATATAATGTCACTGAAAAAGCAGTTAGAACACCCTTCAATTTATACTATATACACCATGGTCTAACTCAGACCCCAAGGTGTGTAAGTGAAAGGATATGAAACTATCTCAGGTGAATATAAAAGAAGGGTAATCCACAACAGAATAGGATGACATTCACATCCTCTGCAGCGGGAGGTGTTGAGATCTGAGAAGCAAGAGATTGCTGGAGGACACCACAGCCCTTCTGTCTGCTGGAACAGAGCACTGAGATTAATACAGGGACATGCAGGAATGCGGTCAGTGGGTGAGTAAAGTAAAGAGCCATCTGCCTTTACACTTGGTGGGGAGTGCAGCACTGACTGTAGCAATGGGTGCAAAGCAGTTGTACAAGTGTCCTGTGCCCTACTACCGCTTGCTCAGAAAGGAGGATTCCAATTCCCCATCTCTCTCATTCATTTAGGTTTTATGTGAAAGGTGCAAATTGCACCCTTAACTTTGTTAATTACAGAATGATTTTAGTGCTCTGTCTTTGTATATGGAGACTAAAATGCATTATAAATCTATCTCCCAATTCTGACACCCTCACTCATACTGAGTAGCACAACTGATTCCAGTGTAAAAGTGGTACAATCAGGCCCCATTTAGTATGGAATCTTTATTTTGAAAACATTGATTCTGTTGGGAAATGAAGGATAAGATTTGAACAGGTTAACATTCTTGCCAAGGCAAACTGCAAGAAAATGAGTATGAATACAAATTCAAATACTGGAAAATTTAGGGAGTGATCCACCTTCCTTCCTTTAAGGTTAACAGAAAGGCTGTGATTGACTTTATCTGGAGCTTAATACAACACTTATTCCATAGTGCTGAATTTAAAAAAATTGAGATATACAAAACTTAAATTAATTTTAAAGTGATATTAATGATGCTTCTCCATAGTTGAATCATTTTTATATTGCTATAATAATAAATTACTTTTACATTGCTATACTGAACATGTTTTGTATCACTATTAAAAAGTATATTGGCAAACACTAGTGAAAGAAATGTCAAGCATCAACATGTACATCTCAGTGTTAAGAAATCCCATGTTTGTAATTAAAATTAATGGGTTTTTTTTCATTTGTTTGTTTTTCAATTGTGAGAGAATTAATTTCACCCATTATCTGTTCAATAACAGATATGGTCAGCTAATTCACTGCTCGAGACATCTAAGAAAGATGCAAATATGATGCAAAATGGAGCACATTTGTATACTATTTTTTCCTCAGTATAGGTGGACGGGTGCGTGTGTGTGCACAGTCACAGTGCCAGAGAGAGATTTCTTTTTTTCCTTTTTCCTTTTATGCTTAAAACTAAAAATGGAGCCCTCTTAAAGCCACTGGATTTAAATACCAAAGAAACGCTATGTAGATGCTTGAATATCTTGGGGCCTGATCCAAAGCCCATTAAGTCAATGGGAGTATCTCCATTATCTTCAACAAGCACTGGAGCAGAACCTTAGAACAGTAGGCCTTCAGCAGCATGGCTGTATGAATACTTAAACTGGAAGGGATAATTATATGGGCAGGATACATGGAGAAACTGACAAATAAGAAAACACCGAACTCTAAGAGCTTTGTATCCAAGTGGCCAGAAAAACATTATCCCATTAGTAACAGTTTAGCTTCATTTCTTTTTGTCGAATCCAGCATTGTTCTGAACAACCAAACACTGGACACGGTTTCATATATGGGCATACAGTATTTGATTCTAATTCTAAGCCATCTTGCCCAACACTTATTGAAAGCAGCAGCTTAACGTATGAGCTAAACAGATTCATGGCACATCACACTGCCTCTCAAACACAGGCAAAATGACCTCTTAAGTTTTATATTATGCTGAAACATACTTAAGGCATTCTTATACTTACAGTACTGTTAAACTTATTCTAACATGTCTGTGTACCCATTTTTCACAAAATATTTAAAAAATTGCCACCATCTACATTAAGAGTTAAGCAGTCAAATTGAGCTTTTTAAAAAAATCCATTACACTCGATTACTATAACATTCTTGTCCGCAAGATGTTTGGGTTATAAAGATTATTATTGCAAAGGTGATGAATTTTAAGGAGCTTCACCCCCAAATATGAAGAGACTACCATGAGTCACAGTGTATGCCCTAAGAATGCCATGCTATTGGACATACACTGTAGTTCAAAGGAAGCTAAAATGGTACATATAGCATGAAGCAGCAGCACAGTAATCAGTAGACTTAGACCAAAGTTACGGTAGCCGATATTAAAACGCACAAAGTGTAGTTAGAAATTAATGTAATTAACTCAGTTTTCCTAATCTTAAAGGAAACTATTATATTATGCTTTTCTTAAACATGACCCAAAGTTCTTTCCAGCAGTCATTTACATTTAGCCATCTAGAATCTCCACTTCATTTGTGGACTCAGACAGCATGAACTTTGTGTTTTTAAACAAGTATTTTTTACACATGAAAAACAAAACAAAAACAGCAGAAACCTTTAGCTAACAGATAATGTGTATTCAATAGTTGGGGAAAATGGTACGTGGCACATGTACAGTGGCAGCTTCTTACTGTTTGCTATACCAGTGAAAGTCATTTGGGTCTTGGGGAGGGAGACGGGGAAATTGTGTCCCCTCACATAGGGTGAAATTCACTATGTGGAGTAGGCCTGCTCAGGGGTAAATTTCACACATGCATCTGAACCTATGCATCCCCCTGTAAATGGTCAAATATTCAATCACTGGTCATCAAAAAGTATACAGTTAGATTTTCACATGTCATGCATCTCTCCTAATCTGAAAAGATTAAATAAAACATTTTCTAAGCAATGATTTGAAAATAAAAGGCCAAACTATAATTAGCATCAAAAAAATAAAAAAACAAGTCCTCTTATGGCTTTGATCTTCCTTGTGAAGGGTAAAAGTAGAAGAGTATTGCCACACTTAAAAAAAAAATATATGTATATATTCACACTAACAAGCATTACTATTTTTTCCTCTGCTTTTGACTTTGGGTCTTTGCAGTACTTATTAGGGAACCCAAGCATGTGCTGATTCCAGCCAGGTGGAGCAGAGACCCAGCTGCCTCTTTCAGCTCCTCATCAATTTCTTGACATAACTCCTTGAGAGCTTTCTTGCTAGGCTGACTTTTGTCAGAGGTATCTACACAAGATTGTGATGCATAGCCACTGTCTCCAAGAGGGTCGTCTTCATAGTCAATGTCCGTATCCACTTCACTATGAAAACCTTCACTGCCATCGCTTCCTGCATGGCTGGTCTTGGAGATAAATTCATACACCTCATCAACAGAGGACAAGGAAGACATGCTGGACCTAGATGCACAACATTGTGAAGTCATGCTGCTAGCACTGTAATTGTGATCCTCCTTTGGATCAATATTAGTGGCTGCAGAATGATTTTCTTGCAGGTTTATGGAACTGTGATGATTAAATGCACTGCCATAACTCCTCTTCTTGGGCATCTTGAGAGGTTGGGCCTTCTCACCTATTGAAAGCAAAGATGTATAAGTAAGCAAAATAGCTCAAACTAAAATCTGCCATCCCAGTCTGTCAGACTGATGTGCAAAGGTAAGATTTTTAAACTGAGTATTTAGTTTACATAAGGTGTGATGGATCCATCATTTAATGAACACTGAATACTAGAAGATCTTGATATTCAGCAAATCCTGAATACGAATAGTAGTGGTAGAGACGCGGGCTAGAAGTATAGTGTCTCCAACTACGGAGTGGCAGAAGGCAACCAGACTAACGGGAGAAAGCAGAAATGGGGTCCCTGTAAAACTGGGGAATGTTGGCAGAAGGGCTGAATATGCAGGATGGCCACCCTACTGCCTCCAAACCATTTATAAGCTAGCCACAGAGTTTCTCAACAACGGGTCCGTGGACTGGCACCAGTCCCTGAGATCTCCCTGATACAGTGTAGGAAGGCAGCAAGCCAGTCACTGCTATTAAAAAGGTTGAGAAACACTGAGCTAGAGCATACCTCACTTCTGAAATTTTCAGCTATAATTTTTTTAGCTTTCAGTTAAGGAAAAAACAATGCATAAAACTGTTTATGCTTACAGTCTAAAATCCCTTGTTCAATGGAAGTATTTAACAGCATCATTGCAGTAGCAGCATCAATATCAGAATCTGTAAAAGAGAGGAAGCAAAAAGTTAGGTTTCATTTTGGGGTAGGGTGGAGAACAAGGAATCCTGCTAAAAAGTAACAACAATATGCATTTATAGTTGGACACACAATAAATTGGAATCATGTGTCAAAGAATCCCAAACAGGCATGACTGCTGTATGCTTAAAAATTAGCTTATGAGCATGAGTGAATGTGACTTGATTAGAACTAACTTTGCAGAACAAATCACAGTGTATTTTAGTGGTGATATGAACATTATAATGTACATTTCTAATGTACATTTCCAGAGCTGAAGTCAAGGAAGAGTAGCCTCACATTAGGCAGTTTTGTATATGTATGATCAGGCTGCAATGTTATATTTATCTATGAATATTTGCTATTCATAACAATACAAAGAAAAAGATTAGCCATCTGCCACAACAGAGATCTGCCTTAAGCAGCCTTGGAACTTATTCTACAAACATATAGTTTGTAGAATTGGTGCATTAGTTAAATACAGCACTGAGATTCAACATGGATGAATAGCATCTTTATATTAGTGCAATACAAAGAGCTTTCCTTGCAATATCCATCACATTACCCACATGTCAAATGGATGAGGGGAAAGCAGTGGATGTGTTATTTCTTGACTTTAGCAAAGCTTTTGATACGGTCTCCCACAGTATTCTTGCCACCAAGTTAAAGAAGTATGGGCTGGATGAATGGACTGTAAGGTGGATAGAAAGCTGGCTAGATCGTCGGGCTCAACGGGTAGTGATCAATGGCTCCATGTCTAGTTGGCAGCCGGTTTCAAGTGGAGTGCCCCAAGGGTCGGTCCTGGGGCCGGTTTTGTTTAATATCTTTATTAATGATCTGGAGGATGGTGTGGACTGCACTCTCAGCAAGTTTGCAGATGACACTAAACTAGGAGGCGTGGTAGATACACTAGAGGGTAGGGATCGGATACAGAGGGACCTAGACAAATTAGAGGATTGGGCAGAAAAAAAACCTGATGAGGTTCAACAAGGACAAGTGCAGAGTCTTGCACTTAGGACGGAAGAATCCCATGCACTGCTACAGACTAGGGACCGAATGGCTAGGTAGCAGTTCTGCTGAAAAGGACCTAGGGGTCACAGTGGACGAGAAGCTGGATATGAGTCAACAGTGTGCTCTTGTTGCCAAGAAGGCTAACGGCATTTTGGGCTGTATAAGTAGGGGCATTGCCAGCAGATCGAGGAACGTGATCGTTCCCCTTTATTCGACATTGGTGAGGCCTCATCTGGAATACTGTGTCCAGTTTTGGTCCCCACACTACAAGAAGGATGTGGAAAAATTGGAAAGAGTCCAGCGGAGGGCAACAAAAATGATTAGGGGTCTGGAGCACATGACTTATGAGGAGAGGCTGAGAGAACTGGGATTGTTTAGTCTCCAGAAGAGAAGAATGAGGGGGGATTTGATAGCAGCCTTCAACTACCTGAAGGGGGGTTCCAAAGAGGATGGAGCTCGGCTGTTCTCAGTGGTGGCAGATGACAGAACAAGGAGCAATGGTCTCAAGTTGCAGTGGGGGAGGTCCAGGTTGGATATCAGGAAAAACTATTTCACTAGGAGGGTGGTGAAACACTGGAATGCGTTACCTAGGGAGGTGGTAGAGTCTCCTTCCTTGGAGGTTTTTAAGGCCCGGCTTGACAAAGCCCTGGCTGGGATGATTTAGCTGGGAATTGGTCCTGCTTTGAGCAGGGGGTTGGACTAGATGACCTCTTGAGGTCCCTTCCAACTCTGATATTCTATGATTCTATGAACAACAGCCAAGCAGAGAAACAAAATGAAAAAGTTATAGAACTCTTCAATCTAGGGAGCATGAAAGTATAAATAAAGGGGCAATTGAAGACCTAAAAATAATTAGATAAACAGCATTACTTTTACTCAAAATTACACATGTAGCTGTAGAAATTCTATACAGCAGGATGAAATCATCAGTTTCTTGAAGAGCCCAACAACAACACTGGACAGTACTGTAAAACAACTAAAGTTACTAATTGGAATCAGAATCAGCTGGGTTAGCAATTAGCTCTCTGCTCACAATGAAAGAGCTATTGTTATGTTCTCACTAGAGCTACTGAGCACACCTTTTCCTGATGGTGATCCACCTACTCAGGACTACTCCATCTAAAAATAAAAATCAAACTAAATTATGTCTATTTTCTCATCTTGCTCTTTATTTACACCACACTTGTCCAAAAATATGCCTTGCAAATATTTAGTGGAAAAGGTTTCTGTCTGTCCTATTCTAGGCTATTTCAGGGCATCTTAAATGTATTTTAAGCAGAGGAAAGCAATAAATGGGCCTTACAGACATTCTCTCCCTGATCTTTTTTCAGCAGCATAACAGAATCAGACCCACATTTCTCACGTATGGTGCACGGGTCAGACAAAAGGAAAGCACCTGTTTATGGTATGAGGGAACAAGGTGTTCCAAAGGTGGGAACCCCCTATGAAGTAGCATGGTTGTCTCACAGAGGGAAAATGCATAGTGGGAGTAAGCATGTATGGGGAGTGGTGGACTGAATCGGGGGCAATGCCTGGGAAAGGAACCTTTATGGGGGAGAACAGGCTACCAGCACCCTGCAATCCTGCTGAACAGGGTTGGGGAAGAGAAGAGAAGCTGGCTATTCAGAGTTTTCCCCTGTTAAGCATCTGTGGAAGTTTAAACTGGTGGTACACAGCAGCTCATATGGCTCTTTGTTTTTCCTAACGGCAATACTAATTAATTATTAATTATTATTATTATTATTATTATTAAATGAATAGCTATCATCCTTAGACATGGGAGCTATATATTTACATTTCAAGAGGAAAATAAACAATCACATGGGGTCAAATTTCTCCTTGACCAGTGATGAAATCAGCTTAATTTTTAGGAAGAACAAAGTCACATTTGGGATCATGTATAGCAATTTGGATAATTACTAGGATGTCTATGCATTTACAAAGCTTTTCTTAGAATTCACTTCACAGAAGGCCGTGAAAAGCCAGCTTGATACTATTTCAGGAAGGGGGGAGACTGAGCTTCTGTTTTCAGTGCTAACTATAGAATATATACTGTATTTTCTGGCGTATAAGACTACTTTTTAACCCAGGAAAATCTTCTCAAAAGTCGGGGGTCGTCTTATACGCCGGGGGTCGTCTTATAGGGCGGGTGCTGAAACTTCCGAGCCGGACTGGAGAATCTGCGGTCACCGCATATGGTGGGGGGAGCTCAAAAACGGCTGCGGCCGCATCCCCGCCTGATGACGAGGTGAGGGGGTGCCTCACCGGGAAGGTGTAAGTGAAGGGCGGAGCAAGCTGCAGGCGTCCGGGACGCCCGGGGTATGGAAAAAAGAGAGAGAGCGGCGCTGTGCCCAGAAAAACACGCCTCTTTCACCCGTCTGGCCCGCCCTTGTATCCTATTACTGTACCTCCTTCTCTGCCTCTCAGATCTCGCTCCTGAGGACTGCAGTGAAGCGGCGCAGGCGCGCATGTGCGAGATCTGAGAGGCAGAGAAGGAGGTAATAGACTCATAGACTCATAGACTTTAAGGTCAGAAGGGACCATTATGATCATCTGGTCTGACCCCCTGCATGCTGCAGGCCATAAAACCGTCCCTACCCCTTCCCTGGACTCTGCTGTTGAAGTCCCCAATCCTGTTTTAGGTGACTTCAATCGGCTGAAACCCTCCTGCTAGAGATCCCTGCCCTATGCTGCGGAGGAAGGCGAAAAACCTCCAGAGGCTCAGCCAATCTGCCCTGGAGGAAAATTCCTTCCCGACCCCAAATATGGCGATCAGTAAGACCCCGAGCATATAGGCAAGAGTCTCCAGCCTGACCCCTGTCAGCCATTATACAATTTACCTACCATTTCTTGGTTTTCCTTGACTACTATGTTTTACCATTAAACCATTCCCTCCATAAATTTATCTAACTTAATCTTAAAACCAGACAAGGATACAAGGGCGGGCCAGACGGGTGAAAGAGCCGTGTTTGCGCTACCGCTCTGATAGTCTTGGAGACAGGGAGGGCTGGGGAGACAGGGAGAGCTGACCAATCCAAGCAGGCTTTGTATACAACAACCAGCCAATCGCCGGTAAGGTACATCGCTTGCCGTGATTGGCTGGTTGTTGTATACTGGGTACCACATACAGTACAGCACCAGTATCTGTACCTGTTCATACAGTATAGCACCAGTACATACAGTACAGTATACAAATGTCCAACAGTCAAAACCCCATCATGGCTCCACCAGCAAGAAGAAAGAAATATGAAGCCAGTTTCAAACGTAAACTTTGCCATGGAACATAATAACTGCGCTGCTGCAAGACAATATGGAGTAACAGAAAAGATGGTTCGGGACTGGAAAGCAAATGAAAAAGCATTAAAGAGTATGCCAAGGGGTAATTGTGCATTAAGAAGAGGCACTCCACATTGGCCAGAACTCGAAAAACATGTAGCAGACATGGTGAATGAGCATCGCCAAAACGGTTATATAGTGACACGAAATAAAATACATTTGTTTGCACTTCAGTGGGCCAAATCTAACCCAGATCACAGCAACAGATTTAAGGCCACTGTATCCTGGTGTACTAGATTCATGGGAAGGCATAATATGGTACTGAGGCAAAAGATGAAAATTACCCCAAAATTACCTGCAGATCTTGATAGCAAAGTAAATAGTTTCCATCGATACGTAATACAACAGCGCACTAAACATGGCTATGCGTTAAGTAGTATTGGAAATATGGATGAAACTCCAATGAATTTTGATATGGTTGGAAATAAAACTGTCCATCAAAAAGGTGAAAAAACAATTTTAATTAAAACAACAGGACACGAGAAGTCCAGTTTTACAGTGGTACTAGGATGCACAGCTGATGGCGCCAAACTGAGACCAATGATTATTTTTAAAAGAAAAACAATGCCGAAATTCAAGTTCCCTGTTGGTTGTTTTGTACATGTGAATGAAAAAGGCTGGATGGATGAAGAAGGGGTAAAGCTATTGCTTGATAATGTATGGAGCAGGCGACCAGGTGGACTTATTCAAAAATGTAGTCTATTGGTGTGGGATATGTTCAGGGCTCATTTAACTCCCAGCACCAAGCAAATGCTTGCAAGACTAAACACAGATGCGGCAGTTATTCCTGCAGGATTGACATCGTTGGTACAGCCACTGGATGTGTGCCTAAACAAGCCATTTAAAGATCACATTCAAGAACAGTGGAATGAATGGATGGTTAGCGGCGAAAAGTCATTCACAAAAGGAGGAAACATGCGTGCTCCACAGTTGGATGTTTTGTGCAAGTTTGTCATAAAAGCCTGGAATGATATTGATGCAGAAACAGTAATCAAGTCTTTCAAGAAGTGTGGCATATCAAATTCATTAGATGGTATGGAGGACGACTACTTGTGGCAAGATGAAGAGGAAGCCGAAGCTGAGACCACACCATCTGATACGGAATTCGATCCATACGATGACTGCCTTACAAATGTATCACAAGATGTCATTGATGTACTTATATCAGATGACAAACAGGAGGATTTTGAAGGCTTTTAAAGGGAAACTGTCACGCCAGCAAAACCTGTAAAAATACCGTAGCTTGCAGTTATGATGGGCGTTGCTAACTCGCCAGGGACTTGCCCAGCACTTGCTCTCTCTCTCTTGTTTGTTATCTTCCTCCTATCATCATCAGTTCCAGTTTGATTGACAGCTTAGAAAACAAACAGCATGGCAGCTCCCATGGGTTTATTGTCTTATCCTTCCTTTCAGCTTTAGAGTGAATTAGGAAAAGTTTAATCCACTTGCACTGTTTTATGTTTACATGTTTGATGACAAACAGCCTTATGTTTATAAGTGACAGTTTTCCTGCTAAGTACCTGCATGTCATAAGCATTTGAATTAAAATTACCATATTGAAATCAAATCTCATGTTTTTTTAATTTTTTTTTGGTGTGCGTTGGAAGAGGGGTAGTCTTATACGGCGAGTATATCCCAAACTCTATATTTTAACTGGAAAAGTTGGGGGTCGTCTTATACGCCCAGTCGTCTTATACGCCGGAAAATACGGTAAGTCTTCTGTCAAATTCTTCAATCAAAAGATTGATGTGCTTTGCGTATTTTTCTCCTAACTCAGCGTGTTTGTGCTGAGGGATACGCTGTGCACAAGTGGGAAAGTGACACATTTCACCTTTTGACAGCTGACTTCTGAAAAGTTTCAATTTCATTTTAAAAGCTTTCACTGCTGCACACATTTGAAATATAAGTTGATTTTTTCCCTGAAGTTGAATGTTGAGATCATTCAGGTGTGCTGTAATGTCACAAAAGAAAAAGAGATCTTGATTCTAGGACTCATTTTCAAGCTCCGGGAATTTTATTGGCCCATTTTCTAGGAATTTTGCTATTTCCTCTTTCAAAGCAACGCAACGCTGGAGCACTCTTCCTCAACTCAACCAACCCACTTCTGTATGGTAGATTAAGTTGCTGCACTCGGCGTCTTCCCCTTCAAGAAAGGCTCGAAATGTCCTATGTTTTAGTCCTCTAGAACAGATGAGGTTTACAATGGAAACTACCACTAACATTACATGCTCAAATTTTAAGACTTTGCTACACAAAACCTGCTGATGTATAATGCAGTGATGTTTGGTTATTTGTCTCCTGATAAATTCTTCAAGAAGAGTAACTGCTCCAACATTTTTTCCACACATAGCCGGCGCACCATCAGTACAAATGGCCACCAAGTTTGTGAAATCTACTCCCAACTTATCATTCATGCACTTTATCACTTCACTGGAGATTTCTTTTCCAGTTGTGCGACCCATCATGGAGCCCATGCCAACAAGTTCTTCAGTAATTTCAAAGTTTTTATCAATACCTCTAATAAAAATAAGAAGTTGGGTGGTGTCTTTTAAATCGGTGCTTTCATCCATAGCTAGGGAGTAAAAGCAGAATTCACTGACTCTCTGCTTTAACTGATTACTTAGGTTAGTAGAAATGTCAGCTATTCTTCTCTGTACAGTCATGCGTGATAGACTGACATTCTCAAATATTCCCCTCTTTTCTGGACATAACTCAGATACAGCAATCAACATGCACTTTTTTAAAAACTCGCCTTCTGTGAAGCATTTCCCAGCAGCAGCAATTTCCTTAGAAATTTGAAAGCTTACTTTAGTAACTGTATCGTTCTCAGTGCTCACTTTCTTGAAAATTTGCTGTTCTCCACTAAGGTTTTTCACTAAACTGGCTGCTTTAATTATTTTTTCATTTGGGTTCAATTTGGCGAGATTGGGATGTTTAGTTTCAAAGTGCCGCCGAAGGTTGTATTCTTTCGGAACGGCTAACGTTTCGCAATACACAAGGCACAGTATTTTGTCTTTGGAAACAATACATAAGTATTTATTTGTCCATTCAGTGTTGAAAACTCTGTGCTCTGATTTTATTTTTCTCTTTTTCTTTTCACTCATGGTAACCATTATGAAGCTCAAGATTTTGTTGAATAAATTCACACACAAGGGAAACGCTCGGTCACACACAAAGAGAAGAAATATCTCACGGCGTGTGGCACACTAGCAAGGCACTGACTGTGTGGAAGCCTGGAGAGGGGGAAAGAAACGGCGCGCATAGGGTAACCAGATCGCAGCAGTAAAATAGGACCCGCCCCCTTCCTGCTCGGCCCCACCGTTACACCCCTCTTTGACCCCCAGGGGTCACTGTATTACTGCACACAGCAGTACCAACATTTAAAATACTGAAAATGGTATTTTCCTTCCAGCCACCGACTTGCCGCTCCCCTCCTCGCCTCCCCCCAAGTATAAAGCCTCGCCGCCACTACCTGCCCACCCACCCGCTCGGTTCATCATCCCCCCATGAAATAAGGGGAGGGGAAAAGGAGGACAGTTTGAAGGGATTTTCTGGGGGTATGAACTAAGCCAGGCAGGGGGAAGGGGAGCAGTGTGAAGGGATTGGATGTGACTGTCCCACCCACAAACACAGGGGCCGCAGGGAGCCCTGGGGGTGGGGGCGTGTGATAGGGGCTGGGGAGGGATAAGGTCCCTGGACCAGGGAAGGGGGCAGCAGTCAGGGCAGGGCAGGTGCAAAACACACACACACACAGGGCTGGCTTTAGGAAGTGTGGGGTCCAATTCGAACATTTTTGGCAGGGCCCCAGCAAGGATGACTAGAAGAAAAAAAAACGTAAAAAAAGCCTTTCCTTTCTTCCATGTATTATTTACTTTCCATAACTATATAAATAATAAAATATATATTATGTACATTGTGTTATATATGCTGTTGATCGGTTATTAATGAGCTCCATTTCACATGTGTGGGTCTCCGCCACTCCCTGGGAGTGTCCTAGGGTGACCAGATGTCCCGATTTTATAGGGACAGTCCCAGTTTTTGAGTCTTTTTCTTATATAGACTCCTATTACCCCCCACCCCTGTTCTGGTTTTTCACACTTGCTGTCTGGTCACCCTAGTGGTGTGCACATGTGTGGGTCCCAGCTGCTCCCTGCCCCCCTCATTGAAGCAGGTGTGCAGGGCACCAGTGGACATGGGGCTGGTTGGAGGCAGGGCAGGGGCTGACTGGAGGTAGGGTCTGGCTGCAGGCAGGGCAAGGGGTGTGGGGCTGGCTGGAGATAGGGGGGTATGGGGTGGGCTGGCTGGCTTCAGGCAGGGCCGCAGGGGGGTACGGCAGGGGTTGGCTGGAGACAGGGCAGGGGGTGCGGCAGAGGCTGGCTGTGGACTGGGGGGTGGCAGGGGCTGGCTGCGGGCAGGGCAGGGGGTGCGGGGCTGGCTGGAGACGGGCTGGTGCGGGCAGGGCAGGGGGTGCGGGGCTGGAAGCAGGGCAGGGGGTGGAGCAGGGGCTGGCTGCAGGCAGGGGGTGTGGGGCTGGCTGGAGACAGGGGCTGGCTGCGGGCAGGGCAGGGGGTGTGGGGCTGGGGCATTTGTGGGGCTGGCTGGCTGCGGGCAGGGTAGGAGGTGCGAGGTGGTGTGGGCAGGGGGTGCAGTAGAGGCAGCTGGAGCCCCAGGCCCTTTAAATAGCCCCCTTGGGAAGTCGGGGCTTGGGCGTGGGGCCCAATTCAGGGGACTTAGTTGAATCGGCCTAAAGCTGACCCTGCACACACACACACACACACACACTCTCACTCTCACTCTCTCTGTCTCCCTCCTCTCCCCCCAGGTTTTTCCGGCTGCCCACAGACAGTTCAAACCCCACCTCATCACTACGGAGGCCGCCCTGGGAGCAACCAGCGCAGTAGCCACCCCACCCCCCAACCAAAGAGGGGGTTTGGGGGGTCTCGGCCCAGTCCCCCCCAGCTGCGGCTCGAGCCCAGGCCGGGCGCCCCTCCCCTCGCTCGCACTTACTGGTTCTGCCTCGTGCCCAGCGCTTCCCGCCTCAGCAGGCCCCAGCGCAGGCGGGGCTGTGAGGTCGGCTCAGCACTCGGGCAGGGGGTGAAGCTGGCAGGTCCCCCCGCCACTTGCTCGCGGGCCGCACAGTGAGCCCCTGCGGGCCGCATGTTGTGCAGGCCTGTAAGTAGCATAATCCAAATTAAACTGTTAGAGGTTTACATTGGTTTCAGAGTAGTTTTCACATTATGTCATCCCATCTGTCTCCGTATTGACCTGGTTTTTCTGTTAATGCTATTTATTGTTCTCGGTACAATCACTTATATTTGGAAAGTGGGAGTCTTCACAAGATTTTGTTGCTAATTTATCTATGAAGTTTTCTATGTAGACAAAGTAGTTTGGTGTACTCCACCATTTTTCTTACTTAATATGGCATCTAATTTTTATCTCAACATGGAAGGAGCCTTATTAATTTTCTGTCATGAGTACTTACAGAAGAAGAGGATCATGTGTCATGTAGATGTCAGGGAGGTTTCCAAATTCTATCTGTAGGTTTTTCTTTTGTTTTTCCATCCCTTTTTTGTAATGGCGTGTCTACAAGGGAAGTTAGTGCAGAATAGCAAGGGTTTGTATTTAAAGTGCAATAGCTATTCTGCATTAAATCACTGTGTGGACATTCTTATTCAGTATTAAGAGTGTCTTTCTGTGCTTAGCATTAACTAGGGCTGTCGATTAATCACAGTTAACGCACGCGATTAACTAAAAAAATTAATTGTGATTAAAAAATTAATATTGATTAATCGCACAATAAAATACCTATTGTTACATTGGTTAAATATTTTTGGATGTTTTTCTATGTTTTCAAATATATTGATTTCAATTACAACACAAAATACAAAATGTACAGTGCTCACTTTATATTTATTTTTGATTACAAATATTTGTGCTATAAAAAAACCAAAATAAATAGTATTTCATCTCATACAAGTACTGTAGCACAGTCTCTTTATCGTTAAAGTGCAATGTACAAATGTAGATTTTTTTTTTGTTACATAACTGCACTCAAAAACAAAACAATGTAATACTTTAGAGTCTACAAGTCCACTCAGTCCGACTTCTTGTTCAGCCAATCAAGTTTGTTTATATTTGCAGGAGATAATTCTGCCCGTTTCTTGTTTACAATGTCACCTGAAAGTGAGAACAGGCGTTTGCCTGGCATTGTTGTAACTGGCGTCGCAAGATATTTACATGCCAGATGCACTAAAGATTCATATGTCCCTTCATGCTTCAACCACCGTTCGAGAGGACATGCATCCATACTGATGACTAGTTCTGCTTGATAATGATCCAAAGCAGTGTGGACTGACAGATGTTCATTTTCATCATCTGAGTCAGATGCCACCAGCAGAAGTTTGATTTTCTTTTTTGGTGGTTTGGGTTCTGTAGTTTCAGCATCAGAGTGTTGCTCTTCTAAAACTTCTGAAAACATGCTCCACAACTCATCCCTCTTAGATTTTGGAAGGCACTTCAGATTCTTAAACCTTGGGTCAAGTGCTGTAGCTATCTTTAGAAATCTGATATTGGAACCTTCTTTGTGTTTTGTCAAATCTGCAGTGAAAGTGTTCTTAAATCAAATAACATATGCTGGGTCGTCATCCGAGACTACCATAACACAAATATATGGCAGAATGTGGATAAAACCGTGGAGCAGGAGACACACAACTCTCCTCCAAGGACTTCAGTCACAAATTTAATTAATGCATTTTTTTTAAACGAGCAGCATCAGCATGGAAGCATATCCTCTGGAATGGTGGTCAAAGCATGAAGCATATGAATGTTTAGCATATCTGGGCACATAAATACCTTGCAATGCCGGATACAAAAGTGCCATGCGAATGCCTGATCTCACTTTCAAGTGACATTGTAAATAAGAAGCGGGCAGCATTATCTCCCGTAAATGTAAACAAACTTGTTTGTCTTAGCGATTGGCTGAACGAGAAGTCAGACTGAATGGACTTGTAGGCTCTAAAGTTTTATATTGTTTTATTTTTGAATGCAGTTATTTTTTGTACACAATTCTACATTTGTAAGTTCAACTTTCATGACAAAGAGATTGCACTACAGTACTTGTATTAGGTGAAGTGAAAAATACTATTTCTTTTGTTTCTTACAGTGCAAATATTTGTAATCAAAAATAAATATAAAGTGAGTACTCTACATTTTGTATTTTGTGTTGTAACTGAAATCAATATATTTGAAAATGTAGAAAACATCCAAAATATTTAAATAAATCATATTCTATTATTGTTTAATAGCGCGATTAATCGCGATTAATTTTTTTAATTGCTTGACAGCCCTTAGTGTGGAATAAGAGTATCCACACGGGGAGCTTAGTGCAGCTGTTCAGCAGTAGTGAATGCTCATTAGCTATTCTGGGATTTTTCCCTGTTTAGACAAACCCAAATTTAGGATGCTCAGGTGAGGAGATTTTTAAAGCCTTATAAATAAGTCTGGCTCACATGTTGGAGGAATATAAATGTAAGAATTTATTTATTCTGTGTCCTATTCAGATTAGGTCACTGGGTAGACTGGTGTTCTAATGTTCAACTAGATACAACGCGATCCGATATAACACGAATTTGGATATAACACGGTAAAGCAGTGCTCCGGGGAAGAGGGGGCTGCACACTCCGGTGGATCAAAGCAAGTTCAATATAACGTGGTTTCACCTATAATGCGGTAAGATGCTTTGGCTCCCGAGGACAGAGTTATATCGAGGTAGAGGTGTACTGCCTACCACTTCCCAGCAATGAAACATTTTCTGGGATTTGATAGTAAAATCTAGTGGAGTCATAATGTGCCTTTTCTGTGGCTGATAGTTCATGCTGTGGGGATAGGTTAGCAGTCCTATTGCATCTGATTTGGTGACTCATAAATATATGTATGTACATGAATAAACAGAAGAAGTTGGGCAGGTATTTCTGCTTTTCATTGCTCATGTTCTGTCCTGGCAGCCATCCAGATCACTCTTTGAGAAACATTGCCTGCTCCAGGATAGCACTGCAAAGTATACTGTGGGATAGTTGTAATTATTTTGACCACTAAAAATTGTATGTTATGCTTTTCTCAATCTTTGAAATTGGAAGAATTGATATTGAAAGTTGTGCAGCTAGGGGACAGTTAAGTGTCTGCAGTATGGTTTCAAATAACAGCCTGGTTTGTGTTGCCATGGCAGCATTTCCTTTCACTTGGTGTGCTCATGAGCTGTTAGTAAAGTGAGACAAGGCTATTTTCTTGCTGATCTGGAGGAGTGTGTGCATTCTGATGTCTGCAAAGAAAAAACATCTCCTTCCTCTGCCTTTATTAACTCACCGCTGAAATCTTGTGTGTTTTTAGTGCATTCATGGTGATATAATCTAAATTAATTGAAGTATATTGGAATGAAACTAACTACTTTTGAGTTGCTTTTATAAACCAGATTTGCAGTGTTAGGAGGAACTACGCAAGGCTGTGGAAAGAGGATGTACGTATTTCAAATCTGCTCTACTAAAATATATTAAACTTTTTTGTTTGGGTTTATTTTGATGATTTTACATAAAGAGTTGTCTGTCCAAGTTGAGCTGCGCAGATGGATTTCTGAGCTGAAATATATTTGGCTTAATTTAATTATAGTTGATAGTCTTTTTTCAGTTTGCAGTTGTGGCTGTGGGCTTGATGCTCCTCTCATGCCAGTGGAGTGGGGAAGCTAAAGCTGGCAAAGAATGAGGAGGGTGCTGTAACAGATCGCTGGGCAAGGGATTCCTCCACACCTGTCAGGCAGCAGGCCTGAGAGGGAGACTTTTACACAGAAGCCTCAGTAGGGGAGGGCTGTGAAAGTCTTGAAGAAGGCCAGAAGACAAGGGCGAGACAGGGTAGCTGGGAGGTGTGTGTGACGGGTTGGATCACAGAACCCCCCTTAGGAGCTGCCACCCGATGTGCCAAGACTACCTCTGCTCCTGCTTTCCCTGCCAGCTCACTACCCCAGCACCCTGTCTTGCTGAGCCAGACACACCCGGCTGCTCCAAGAAAGACCCAGGGTCTGAATTACTTGCCCCAAAGCTGCAGGCTTTACTGAAAACAGCTAACAGAAGTGTCCTTTTCTTTAACACCCAGATGCCCAACTCCCAATGGGATCTAAACCCAAATAAATCTGTTTTACCTTGTATAAAGCTTATGCAGGGTAAACTCATAAATTGTTTGCCCTCTATAACACTGATAGAGAGATACGCACAGCTGTTTGCTCCCCCAGGTATTAATACATACTCTGAGTTAATTAATAAGTAAAAAGTGATTTTATTAAATATAGAAAGTAGGATTTAAGTGGTTCTAAGTAGTAACAGACAGAACAAAGTAAGTCATCAAGCAAAATAAACTAAAACACGCAAATCTATGTCTAATCAAACTGAATATAGATAAGATCCTCACCAGTTCCAGAATGCTCCCTTTTACAGGGCATGTCTACACTACGAAATTAGTTGGAATTTATAGAAGCCGGTTTTATAGAAATCGGTTGTATACAGCCGATTGTGTGTCCCCCCACATAAAATGCTCTAAGTGCTCTAGTCGGCGGACTGCATCCACAGTACTGAGGATAGCGTCGACTTCCGGAGCATTGCACTATGGGTAGCTATCCCACAGCTATCCCACAGTTCCCGCAGTCTCCGCCGCCCATTGGAATTCTGGGTTGAGATCCCAATGCCCGGATGATGCAAAACAGTGTCGCGGGAGGTTCTGGGTACATGTCGTCAGGCCCCTCCCCCTCCGTCACAGCAACGGCAGACAATAGATTCGCGCCTTTTTACCTGGGTTACCTGTGCAGACAACATACCATGGCAAGCATGGAGCCCGCTCAGCTCACCATCACCATATGTCATCTGGGTGCCGGCAGACGTGGGACTGCATTGCTACACAGCAGCAGCAGCTAACTGCCTTTTGGCGGTAGACGGTGCAGTAGACTGGTAGCCTTCATCGGCGATCTGGGTGCTGGCAGCTGCGGGGCTGGCAGCTGTAGGGCTGCATTGCACCAGCCCCTTGCCTTTTGGCAGTAGATGGTGTATTACGACTGGTAACCGTCCTATTACAAGTTGGATCATCGCACATTAGCAGAATCTTCCCTGAGCAGCAGATTGTGCAATAGGCCTGAAGGCCATCGTAATACACTAACTGCCAAGCGCCCAGTATTTGCTGCCAAGCACCCAGAAAGATGCCGAGGGCTATCAGTCACGCTGCACCGTCATCTTAAGATGTAAAAAATAGATTTGTTCTGTATTCATTTGCTTCCCCCTCCCTCCGTCAAATCAACGGCCTGCTAAACTCAGGATTTTCAGTTTAATCTTTGGGGGGACCATTTTGTGTGACAGTTGTTTGTGTTTCTCCCTGATGCACAGCCACCATTCTTGATTTTAATTCCCTGTACTTGTACGCCATGTCGTCACTCGGCCCGCCCTCCCTCCTTCCCCTGGTCCATCAGATACTAGTTTCGCGCCTTTTTTCAGACCAGGCGCCATAGCTAGCACTGGGATCATGGAGCCTGCTCAGATCACCGCGGCAATTATGAGCACTATGAACACCACGCGCATTGTCCTGGAGTATATGCAGAACCAGGACATGCCAAGGCGAAACTCAGACCAGCCGAGGAGGCGATTGCAGCGCGGCGAAGAGAGTGATGAGGAAATTGACATGGACATAGACCTCTCACAAGGCACAGGCCCCAGCAATGTGGAAATCATGGTGTCACTGGGGCAGGTTCATGCCGTGGAACGCTGATTCTGGGCCCAGGAAACAAGCACAGACTGGTGGGACCGCATCGTGCTGCAGGTATGGGATGATTCTCAGTGGCTGCGAAACTTTCGCATGCGTAAGGGCACTTTCATGGAACTTTGTGACTTGCTTTCCCCTGCCCTGAAATGCCAGAATACCAGGATGAGAGCAGCCCTCACAGTTGAGAAGCGAGTGGCGATAGCCCTGTGGAAGCTTGCAACGCCAGACAGCTACCGGTCAGTCAGGAATCAATTTGGAATGGGCAAATCTACTGTGGGGGCTGCTGTGATCCAAGTTGCCAGGGCAATGAAAGACCTGGTGATATCAAGGGTAGTGACTCTGGGCAACGTGCAGGCAATAGTGGATGGTTTTGCTGAAATGGGATTCCCAAACTGTGGTGGGGCCATAGACGGAACCCATATCCCTATCTTGGCACCGGAGCACCAACTACATAAATCGCAAGGGGTACTTTTCAATGCTGCTGCAAGCCCTGGTGGATCACAAGGGACGTTTCACCAACATCAACGTGGGATGGCCGGGAAAGGTACATGATGCTCGCGTCTTCAGGAACTCTGGTCTGTTTCGAAAGCTGGAGGAAGGGACTTTCTTCCCGGACCAGAAAGTAACCGTTGGGGATGTTGAAATGCCTATCGTGATCCTTGGGGACCCAGCCTACCCCTTAATGCCATGGCTCATGAAGCCGTACACAGGCAGCCTGGACAGTAGTCAGGACCTGTTGAACTATAGGCTGAACAAGTGCCGAATAGTGGTGGAATGTGCATTTGGACGTTTAAAAGCGCGCTGGCGCAGCTTACTGACTCGCTCAGACCTCAGCGAAAAGAATATCCCCATTGTTATTGCTGCTTGCTGTGCGCTCCACAATATCTCTGAGAGTAAGGGAGAGACATTTATGGCGGAGTGGGAGGTTGAGGCAACTCGCCTGGCCGCTGATTACGCGCAGCCAGACACCAGGGCGGTTAGAGGAGCACAGCAGGGCGTGGTGCGCATCAGAGAAGCTTTGAAAACGAGTTTTGTGACTGGCCAGGCTATGGTATGAAACTTATGTTTGTTTCTCCTTGATGAACCCTCCGCACCCCCCCGCCACCCGGTTCACTCTACTTCCCTGTAAACCAACCACCCCACCCTCCCCTCCCCACTTCGAGCACCGCTTGCAGAGGCAATAAAGTCATTGTTTTTTCACATTCATGCATTCTTTATTAATTCATCACAGAAGTAGGGGGATAATTGCCAAGGTAGCCTGGGATGGGTGGGGGAGGAGGGATGGAAAAGGACACACTGCATTTTAAAACTTTAACTCTTATTGAAGGCCAGCCTTCTGATGCTTGGGCGATCATCTGGGGTGGAGTGACTGGGTGGCCGGAGGCCCCCCCACCGTGTTCTTGGGCGTCTGGGTGAGGAGGCTATGGAACTTGGGGAGGAGGGCTGTTGGTTAAACAGGGGCTGTAGCGGCGGTCTCTGCTCCTGCTGCCTTTCCTGCAGCTCAACCATACGCTGGAGCATATCAGTTTGATGCTCCAGCAGACGGAGCATTGACTCTTGCCGTCTGTCTGCAAGCTGACGCCACCTATCATCTTCAGCCTGCTACTTGCTCTTTTCATCCCACCATTCAGCCCGCCACCTCTCCTCTCGTTCATATTGTGCTTTTCTCATGTCTGACATTGACTGCCTCCACGCATTCTGCTGTGCTCTATCAGAGTGGCAGGACATCTGGAGCTCCGTGAACATATCGTCCCGCGTCCTCCGTTTTCTCTTTCTAATGTTCACTAGCCTCTGCGAAGGAGAAACATTTGCAGCTGGTGGAGGAGAAGGGAGAGGTTGTTAAAAAAGACACATTTTAGAGAACAATGGGTACACTCTTTCATTACAAGGTCGCATTTTTCCTCTGCCTGCCGGTTTGGTATGAGAGATCACTCATGCAGTGCCCCAGGCAACATATTTCGGCTTGCAGGCAGCCATGGTAAGCCACGGTCTTTTGGCTTTTTTAACCTTCTTAACATGCGGGAAAGGTTTCAAACAGCAGCGCATTTCCCATATCAAGGATGAATTGGGTTGGCCATTTAAAATGGGTTTTCAATGTAAAAGGAGGGGCTGCGGTTTCCGGGTTAACATGCGGCACAAACCCAAGTAAACCACCCCCCCACATACACACATGATTCTCTGGGATGATCACTTCACCCCTCCCCCCACCGCGTGGTTAACAGCGGGGAACATTTCTGTTCAGAAGAGCAGGAACGGGCACCTCTGAATGTCCCCTTAATAAAATCACCCCATTTCAACCAGGTGACCGTGAATGATATCACTCTCCTGAGGATAACAAAGAGAGATAAGGAATGGATATTGTCTGCATGCCAGCAAACACCGGGACCATACGCTGCCATGCTTTGTTATGCAATGATTCCAGACTACGTGCTACTGGCCTGGCGTGGTAAAGTGTCCTACCATGGCGGACGGGATAAGGCAGCCCTCCCCAGAAACCTTTTGCAAAGGCTTTGGGAGTACATGAAGGAGAGCTTTCTGGAGATGTCCCTGGAGGATTTCCGCTCCATCCCCATACACGTTAACAGACTTTTCCAGTAGATGTACTGGCCGCAATTGCCAGGGCAAATTAATCATTAAACACGCTTGCTTTTAAACCATGTGTAATATTTACAAATATTTACAAAGGTACACTCACCAGAGGTCTCCTGTGTGCCCTGAGGGTCTTGGGTGAGTTCGGGGGTTACTGGTTCCAGGTCCAGGGTCACAAACATATCCTGGCTGTTGGGAAAACCGGTTTCTCCGCTTCCTTGCTGCTGTGAGCTACCTACAGTACCTCCATCCTCATCTTCCTCGTTCCCCGAACCGTCTTCCCTGTGTGTTTCTCCATTGACGGAGTCATAGCACACGGTTGGGGTAGTGGTGGCTGCACCCCCTAGAATGGCATGCAGTTCCGCGTAGAAGCGGCAAGTTTGCGGCTCTGCCCCGGACCTTCCATTTGCTTCTCTGGCTTTGTGGTAGGCTTGCCGTAGCTCCTTAACTTTCACGCGGCACTGCTGTGTGTCCCTGTTATGGCCCCGGTCCTTCATGGCCTTGGAGACCTTTTCTAATACTTTGCCATTTCTTTTACTGCTACGGAGTTCAGCTAGCACTGATTCATCTCCCCATATGGCGAGCAGATCCCGTACCTCCCGTTCGGTCCATGGTGGAGCTCTTTTGCGATCCTGGGACTCCATCACGGTTACCTGTGCTGATGAGCTCTGCGTGGTCACCTGTGCTCTCCACGCTGGGCAAACAGGAAATGAAATTCAAACGTTCGCGGGTCTTTTCCTGTCTACCTGGTCAGTGCATCTGAGTTGAGAGTGCTGTCCAGAGCGGTCACAATGAAGCACTGTGGGATAGCTCCCGGAGGCCAATAACGTCGAATTCCGTCCACACTACCCCAATTCTGACCCGCAAAGGCTGATTTTATCGCTAATCCCCTCGTCGAAGGTGGTGTAAAGAAACCGGTTTAAAGGGCCCTTTAAGTCGAAAGAAAGGGCTTCGTTGTGTGGACGTGTCCAGGCTTAATTCGATTTAACGCTGCTAAAGTCGACCTAAACCCGTAGTGTAGACCAGGCCACAGACTAATCTCCTTTTAACCTGGGTCCAGCAATCACTCACACCCTTTGCACACTGTCCTTTGTTCCAGTTTCTTTCAAGCATCCTTGGGGGTGGAGAGGCTCTCTCTTTAGGCAGCTGAAGACCAAATGGAGGAGTCTCCCAAGGGTTTAAATAGATTTTCTCTTGTGGGTGGAGACCCCCTCCTCACTCCTATGCAAAGTCCAGCTCCAAGATGGAGTTTAGGAGTCACGTGGGCAAGTCACATGTCCATGCATGACTCACAGTTTTTACAGGTAGCATCCATTGTTTACATACTACCTTGAATGTCCTCAAGTAGACTTCTTATGTGGATTGGAGTATTCCAAGATCCATTGTCCTTTAAGTGTTTCTTGATTAGGTACTTAATTTCAACATTCCTTTCTCCAGGAACTGACCAAATGCTCTACTAAGGTTCTTTAGAAATCAAGCCAGTACACAGCCATCATTCATAACATTCTTAACTTCGAATACAAAAATGATACATGCATACAAATAGGATTAATACATTCAGTAGATCATAACCTTTA
Source organism: Trachemys scripta elegans (assembly GCF_013100865.1). NCBI lineage: Eukaryota > Metazoa > Chordata > Testudines > Emydidae > Trachemys > Trachemys scripta. The sequence continues at coordinate 26,782,633 of NC_048300.1, read as the reverse complement.
CGGAGATATGTTACATGGCATATGTAGCATAAAACACATTCTAAACATATTTCCATAAAGTCTTATGGGAGGTACCGTCACAATCTGGTTCCCAACCTGAGTAGACTTGAGCTAACATGCTGAGTAGACTTGAGCTAGCTGCTAGTACTGTAACATCCACCAGTGTGGATTTTATTAAATATAGAAAGTAGGATTTAAGTGGTTCTAAGTAGTAACAGACAGAACAAAGTAAGATCCACTAGTGTGGATGTTACGGTACTAGCAGCAGCTCAGGCTAGCCACAGGAGTAAAAGTCTTCTTGTCTCCCGTGAGTCTGAGCCTCGGGAGTTAGTCCCAGCCAGTGCTATAGCATCTATACTGCTACCTTGGCTGGGAATCACACCTCCCAGGTGCAGTGCAAACATACCTTATGGCAGGGGTTCTCACAACAAATGTTTTGGTGGCCTCAGAGTGTGGTGATCAACTCTTATGGGTGGCCGCACTGACACTTTTTTCCTAAAATACTTAATTAACTTTAGAAAAAGCAATTAAATATCCACAGATTCACATCCAAATCATTGTAATTTATATTTGTAGAGTTTTTTGGCAGACTAATGCTGTCTCCTCCTTTGCCCCCCATCTAGGTCTTAATGGGTCCTGGAGCTTGCTGTGAAAAGTGATATTTATATATTTGTTAATATCACAGCACACTTAGTAGTTACCAGGATAGGGTTACCATTCGTCCGGATTCCCCTGGACATGTCCGGCTTTTTGAGCTAAAAATAGCGTCTGGGGGGAATTTCTAAATGTCCAGACTCCCCCCCGCCCCGCCCCCATGCAGAGCGCACGCGGCTAACAGGGCAGCCAGCCGGATGGTGCACTTACATGGGGCTCCGACAGCCAGAGAGAGCCCCTCCTCCGCTTCCCCTGCAGCAGAGATCACTCCCTCCCTCCCTGCATTCGCAGATTGCCTTTGGCAGTCTGGAGCTCCTCCCCCACTCCCGCTCCACTGCTGCCCAGCGTGCCGGGATGAACGGCTCAGGCTGTTCCTGAGCAAGTTCACAGAGACATTAGGCGAAGGCCAACAACAAGGGGGCCAGGGGGTCGGAGAAGGGGCAGGGAGGTTTTGGATGGGGCAGTCAAGAGACGGGGGGGGAGTTGGGAGTTCGAGGGGGGTGGCTTTCTGCGGGGGGGTGTGGATAAGGTTTTGGGCAGGTAGGGGGTAGGGTCCTTGGGGGCAGTTGGGGGAGTCTTAGGAGGGGGCAGTTAGGGGACAAGGAACAGGGAGGCTTAGGTAGGGGGTGAGGTCCTGGAGGGCAGTTAGGAGCAGGGGTCCCAGCAGGGGGCGGTCAGGGGACAAGTAGCGGGGGGGGGGTGGGAGTTCTGGGGGCGGGGCTGTCAGGGGGCAGGAGTGG